>NW_004524587.1:7408540-7416040 GCF_000260255.1 Octodon degus
AAAAATAGCAAAAACAAAGACTAGAGAAAGCACTCTCTCTCTCTCTCTCTCTCTCTCTCTCTCTCTCTCTCTCTCTCTTTCTCTCTCTCTCTCTCTCAAACAGGGATTGAACCAACTCAACTACATTTTGCGACAGAATCTGGCTGAATTGCCCAGGCTGTCCCCAGCCTCTTGATCCTCCTGCTGCAGCCTCCCAAGTCGCTGGCATTACAGGTGGGCTGGAGCAGCCCAGTGGCCCTTCTGCCTCTTTCAGCTATTTCACTGCCTTCTTCTCAACACCCTTCCTTGGAGCGCTCTCCACCCTTCCCATTTTGGAGACCTTTCACCCCAGAACCTGGACAAAGAAGGACTTGAAGAGCTTTGCCAAGTTCACAGCCCAGACTGCCGTGGGCAGCATAATTAGCACTGAATTAGGCCTTCCCCATTGAGTCCTTATGGAACAAGATTAAAGATTTTGGAGAAATGAGGATTATCTTTATCCAGAGTTAATGAACAAGGAAGCAAGTATCTAAATCTCTTGCCAGAGTCACTTGGAGGCAGGTTAGCAGCCCTGCCCAGCCCTCTGCTACCTGTTCCTCTTCCCTAGAGACAGGCAGCATCAGCCAGCCAGGCTTGGCTCCAGAGAGCAGGCAGCGGGCAGCTCCCCCACTCTGCGTCTATGCTCCTGTCAAGCTGCGCTCACGGCCCGTGGTATCGGGGTTGCTCCAGGTGTCCCCAGGGCCTGGCCAATGATTTGTCATTGGTCCTGTAGGTTCAACCCTTTGGGCCCCTCAGATTAGTCACTGGGAGCTAAGGACAATGGCACTTGGATCAGAACCGAGGTCTTCACGGCAAACCTGCCTCCAGGGGAGGATGTTTTCAAGGCTGTGGCTGCTGGCTTAGTTCACCTCTGGGCTCCCTGCCACCTCTCAGCCTTCAAGTCACCAGTGCAGGAGGCAGGTGGCACAGAACTGCCCTTACAGACTTGAGGTTGTCCCAGCTGGACCCTGCAGCAATGCCTGAAGACAGCCAGAGCACCTCCTTGCCATCCTTCCACTGCAAAGACGCTGGGGCCCTGCACAGAGGGACCTGTGGTGTGGGGCTGACTCAGCTGGCCTGAGCCCTCCTGGCTCCAGCTCCAAATCCAAGCATCTGTGGCCAAGCATGGAATCTCATTTGTAAAATGACGTTGTCACAGGCCCTGTGTCTCCAAAGTAAAGCGTAGAACAGGAGACTAGAGCACCAGGAAACAGGAGCTATAGCTGGGCTTCGTGGGGCACCTGCTCTCCCCACCTGGGGTCTGCTGCCCATCCTCTGCATTGGCTCAGAAGCTGCTGGGGACCCTGAACTTCTGGCTTTGGGTAGCTTCTTCAGGCAGTAGGGGCAGTGGCAGGAGGAACTGCTTGAACCAGGCAGTGTCCCTGTCCCAACCCTTGGCCCCCTCGGGAGAAGCGCTGCTTCTAGCCACTCCTGTGTCATTCAGTGCCAGTGCTGCCCCAGGGAGGAGGACAGGGAGGGGAAAGGAACCCAGAGAGGGGCCCCCTCCCACCCTGGCAGCAGGCCCTCCACCCACCCGGGGAAGCAGGCTGCCCTTTCCCCTTGCCAGTGCCTGCTAGCTGCATTCCTACCATAGCGGGGAAGGAGAGGGAAATAGAGTTGTGGGAGGGTCCAGGATGCTTGGGCCAAACACTCCCCAACTCGCTGGAGCTCAGCCTGTTGCTCAGGTCTGAGTCACCAAAAGATGCCACCCCCACCCCAAAAAGCTGCCAACCACAGAGCAGTTCCTGGGCACATCCTCACCATCACTGATGCAGTCCTACTCTAGCTGGGTGACCCTGAGTGTCACACTTGCCCTCTCTGAATGCCAGCTTCTGCAGCTGTGAAAGGAGAATTTGTCAGGGTGAAGGTGGCTGTGGGCTACGCAGGGAGTGGCTGAAGTCACATCCAAAGGTCACCCAACAAACTCCTGTGTCAGGGCAACTTCCCTACCACACCTGGAGACTGCACTCCCCAGCTCAGCTCCAGCCCCCACCCCCTGTAGGTCCACCAAGGTAAGGAGTGAGATTCAGGCTGGAGTCCCTGCTTGACATCTCTTCCTGAAGCTCAACTGAATTAAACTAATGAATCCTGTGCTGCTGACTGCCTGCTCTGCAGAAAGAGGCCAAAAGGGACCCACAGCTGAGAATTTGCCCAAGACCCCTGCTAGGTGGAATGAGAGGCCCCCGGCCACGCCTCTGTGCTGTCCATAGAAATGTTTGCTGCCCAAGGTAGCTAAGACCAAACAAAGTGCACAAAGGAAGTGCAGGCACAGGATCTCATTTGTGGGCTGCAAAAGTACAACACATAAAATATATAAAAGGGCCTGGCGAGGTGGCACACACCTGTGATCCCAGTACCTGGGAGGCTGAGGCAGGAGGGTGGCTGTGAGTTCAAGACCAGCCTGGGCTACAGAGTGAATTCAAGGCCAGCCTCAACCATATAGTGAAACCCTGTCTCAAACCAAGAAAAAAGGACAAATGGTGATAAGAATGCATATTATTATCTTTGATATAACAAGTAGGGAAGGGGTTAAAAAAGACACCGCAGCTGGAATATAGGTCGATGCCATAAGCACCCAAAAACCAATACAGGATATAATATAGAATATTTTTAATGTAGAGCATTTTTAAGCAATGCAAACAAGACAAGAAAGGAAGGACAGAAGACAGGAAACTGCAAGAAGTTAGACCAGGGAGACAGCTCAGTGGGATTAGTGCTTCCCTGGCAAGCACAAGAGCCTGAGTTCAATCCCCAGTTCTGCAAAAAAAAAAAAAAGAAGAAGAAGTTAGACCAATTTCAACATTAATGTAAATAGCCTAAACACTCCACTTAAAAGGTAGTGACTGATTAGAGGAAAAAAAATCAAGACCCATAAGGGCCACAAACATATGTTAATTTTAAAAAGCAGAACAAGTAAGCTGGAGGGATTATATTTTTATTTATTTATTTATTTATTTTTGTGGAACCGGGGATTGAACTCAGGCCCTTGCGCTTGTCAGGGAAGCGCTTACTGCACTGAGCCATCTCCCCGGCCCCAGTGATTATATTTTTAAAAAGAAAATCAAGACCGACTGTCTGCTGCCTGCTAGAGATGAGCCGCAGCTGCATGTGGTGATGCACAGCTCTAATCACAGCACTCGGGGGAGCAAGGCAGAAAGGTCACTGCAAGTTGGAGGCCAGCCTGAGCTGCAGAATAAGTTTAAGACCAACCTAAACTACATCGCGATACCCTGTCTCATCAAAAACAAGAGAGACTACCCTGTCAGGATGCACACGGCATGAAAGAATAGGAAAAGACTGCGCAAACATCAGCAGCTATGAACATCAGCGTGGACCTAAGAAGTGACAGTAGGCACATGTTGTTGCCTAGTTGGGCAATGGCAAGGAGTGAATGATTTCATCTGCCTGCAGTGCCCAGAGCCACCTAGGGCCCCTTACAAACGCCCTGTGAGTGTGGGGTTCCTGCAGCGCTGCAGCCAGGGTGGAGCTGCACTGTCCTGTGAACCTAGGCCAGCTCTGGAGGCGGGCTCTTGGGATCCGCGCCTCAAGATGCAGACCTGGAGTTGGTCCCCCGCTTTTCCCTGGCGGTAGCAACGGTAGAGTGTGTAGAGCTCGTGTCCGGAGACCCGGCGGCGCAGCACGTTGGAAAGAAGGGGAGAGAGTGCTTGAGGGATCCGTCTGCGCTGAGACCATGAGTTAGGTCAAGGGCACAGGGGTCCGGAAGCCACTGATGCTGATGCTGGGGTGAAACACTCCAGGCTCCCCTGGGTAATTTTCGAGCTTAACCAGAAAGTGACCCCTCTCCTGAAGGTCACCATGACCTCTTTGGGGACCACCCATTCCAGGTACAGGAATAGTACCTATGGCCTCACCTGTTTCCTCAGGACCCCACACCCCTGCCCCAAGCTGTGACAGTGGCACTGCTCCACTTCCATCAGGCCTGGGAGACCTGTAGGAGAGAGCCTGCAGGAGGAGGCAGCTCCTGGGACCCCTGGGGTGCACCCTCCAGCACGTGTGTCCTCCACCAACTGCAGCTCTTGCACCCCTGGCTTTCCTTCCCTGTGCTACCCCACTTCCGCCATCCCAGCTCCCTGTCCTGAAGCCTGTGCCATGCCTCAGCCTCACTCCATTTGGGGTGCTGGGTTGATCCCTCGAGAGAGGAAGGTACAGCCCAAGATTGTGTTCACCCAAACACAGACAAACATGAGAGTGAGGCTTTGAAGCATTCTCTGGCTCCAAGTTTGTTGTTCTTGATTTTTAAACCTTGTCAATGCACTGAGTCATTAGAAATCTTCAAGGGTTTCCCACGGCCCAAAGGTGCAGCTTCCAGCCGTTTCTGATCCGAGTCCCTATGAGTTAAGTAAACCTGCTGAGGACATCCTCTGCTCTGTGTCCATTTTGGTCAATCAAGCACAAGTGCAAACGCACTCCTATACTCTGTGCGTTGGGACACAGAGGTACAGTTCAAACATGAGGCACATATGTCACAGATAGAGGTAAGATCCTCCCTGTTTCCTCCCCACCTCTGGGGTGAGCTGGAGTGCCCTGGGTTCTGTGTGCAGCCTGCCTTGGGGACAGCTGGCCGGGAGGGTGCAGCCCCAGCCTGGACCTGGTACAAAGTGTTCACTGTCTAAAGCCTGGTGGATGCCTCCTGCCACCCACACAGCAATGACCACGTAGAAGCCAGACATGGTGGCACACTTCCGTAATCCCGGCACTTGGGAGGCTGAGACAGGAGGACCACTGCAAGGTCAGAGCCAGCCGGGGCTATGTAGTGAGTTCAAGGCTAGCCCAGAATACGTAGTAAGTCCATGTCTTTAACAAATAAATAGGGCCGGCCAAATAGCTCAGCAGATTAAAGCGCCTGCTTAGACAGACGCAGGGGACAGGAGTTTGAACCCCTGGCCTGCTATGCTGGCCCCACCCCCAGGGTACTCTGAGATGGCAACTGAGACTGGGCATGGTGGCGCACATGCGCGCCTGTAATCCCAGCACTTGGGAGGCTATAAACAGGACGATCGCTACAAGTCCGATCTATGCAATGAACCCTGTACGCCCTGTCCTAAATACAATAATAGTAATATAAAATAAATAACAGTTTTTGAAAATGCTACCAGATAGACTGAAATCACTCTCAACTACCTCTATGCTCTCTCCCTCTGTCCCTTCCCTTCTCTTTCCCCTTGCCAAGTCCTCCTTTATGTGACATGAACAGATCACAGATCACCACAAAGCCCTTCTCGCATCTCACACCTGCACGTCCATGCCAGTCATCCTGCCTTGGTCACCACTAAGCTGTCACTTTTTGCACAGCTCATCTTGCCGAGCGCTTAAGGCAGATACTGTTACTATTATTTTCATCTGATAGCCGGGGCAACGGGCTCAGAAAGGTCAAGTGATTTTCAAGGTCGCAGTAGGTGGCGGAGCCATGATGTGCAGCCTAGACTCAGGCCAGGGTCAGTGCTCAGAGCGCTAAGCCACATGAACCCAAGATGATCGCCTACATCCTGCTGATGCTTCTTCCAGCTTCTGCCACATGCACGCGGACACAACATGCATGCGGACACATTTAGGGACACACACGCACACATGCACGCACGCACGCACGCACGCACGCACGATGTTAAGCAAACTTAAATGAATGACTAAAAGGATGAATGTGGGGCCAGGGAGATAGCTCAGTAGAATAAGCACTTTCCTGGCAAGTGCAAGGGCCTGAGTTCAATCTCCGGTTCTAGGGGGCCGGGGAGATGGCTCATTGGATAAGCGCTTGACTGACAAACGCAAGGATCTGAGTTCAATCCCTGGTTCCACCAAAATCCCCAGTTCTATAAAAAAATAATAATAATAAAAAGAAAAAATAGAGGAGCCTTTTTACCAAGATGGCGCCGAAAGCAAAGAAGGAAGCCCCTGCCCCTCCCAAAGCTGAAGCCAAAGCAAAAGCTTTGAAGGCCAAAAAGGCCGTGCTGAAAGGCATCCACAGCCACAAAAAGACGATATGAACATCGCCCACCTTCCGCCGTCCCAAGACGCTGCGGCTCCAGAGGCAGCCCAAATACCCTCAGAAGAGCGCCCCCAGGAGAAACAAGCTTGACCACTATGCCATCATCAAGTTCCCCCTGACCACAGAGTCAGCCATGAAGAAGACTGAGGACAACAACACACTCGTGTTCATTGTGGATGTCAAAGCCAATAAGCACCAAATCAAACAAGCTGTAAAGAAGCTCTATGACATCGATGTTGCCAAGGTCAATACCCTAATCAGGCCTGATGGAGAGAAGAAGGCATATGTTCGACTGGCTCCTGATTATGATGCATTGGATGTTGCCCACAAAATTGGGATCATCTAAACTGAGTCCAGCTGGCTAATTCTAAATATATACTTTTTTCTCAGTAAAAATAAATAAATAAATAAATAAATAAATAAATAAATAAATAGAGGCCGGGGAGATGGCTCAGTGGAATAAGTGCTTCCCTGGCAAGCGCAAGGACCTGAGTTCAATCCCCGGTTCCGCAAAAAAAAAAAAAAGAAAAAAAGAAAAAAAAGAAAAGGATAAATGAATTACCAGGCCAACACTGAGAAGGCCCATCACTCCAAGGCGTCTACTTCCCCAGCACTGGCTGTGGCCTTCTTGGTGCCAGCTGAGCCCTCAGGCAGGCTGCAGGGAGGGAGACAGTCGCCTTATACAGACTGCGTGAGCTGGGGTGTACCACAGCCAGGAGCTGGGGAGGCACGAATATCAGGGGCCACCTTGTCCCCCGCAGGACCTGGTGGACTGGAAGAAGCCGCTGCTGTGGCAGGTGGGCCAGCTGGGGGAGAAGTACCACGAGTGGGTCCACCAGCCGGTGAGCAGACCCATCCGCCTCTTCCACTCCGACTTCATTGAGGGCCTGTCCAAGACAGTCTGGTGAGTCCTGCAGCAGCCTAGCCTGGGCTGTCCCCATCTCTTCATGGTGCCCAGCAGATCTAGAAGGGAACAGGACAAGGTCGTTCTCTCCCTCCCCCCACCCCGCCCGCCGGAAGTTCTTTAGGAGGGCAGAGCATGCCATAGGGTGATCCTTTATTGTGCATGACTTTGTCTATGAGAGGTTGACAACCCAAGGTATAGCCAGAAACTACTCTGAAGGCCACCCCACCTCCATGCCCGGGCCCTGTGGGCTTAACAGCCTCTAGTACTCAGGGAAACAATTTGCCTTCAATTAGCGGCTGGGCCACAAGAGGGCAGGGTCTACCTTGCTGCACTGAATGTCCCAGTGGTTCATCCCAGAGGTAGAGGCAGGACTGTCCTTCCTCTCTGAGCCCCCCACACAGGTGCCATTTTCACTCTGGGATGCTGCATACTTCTGCACCTGCTCTGGTGTCACTCCATCCCCTCCCTCGTTAAGTATGTGCCCCTGGAGAAGCTGGGCAGTGCTGAGCCCCTGCCCCTGCCCCTCTCTTCCTTGGTGGCTCCTGCAGGTACAGTGTCCCCATCATCTGGG
>NW_004524587.1:7417142-7421668 GCF_000260255.1 Octodon degus
AAGCTGCATAGTGAGACCTTGTACCAAATAAATAAATAAATAAATAAATAAATAAATATTAAGAAAGAAAGAAAAGACAAACTTCATTCCTTTTTTTTCAGAACTCAGGCCCTTGAGCTTGCCAGGCAAACTCTTATTCTACTCAGCCATCTCCCCAGCCCCACAGATTTCATTCTTGTTGTCCTTGTGCAGAAGCTAAAATGTCTCATTGCATTGAAACTAGAATTTAAGTGAGACAGAAACTGATTGATACTAAAAATAAATATTAATACAGTTTAGTAAGAGAACATAGTATCAAGTACATTTTGTCTGTAATCCCAGCATTCTTTTTTTTTTTTTTTGGCAAAACCAGGGATTGAACTCAGGCCCTTGAGCTTGTCGGGCAAACGCTTATTCTACTGAGCCATCTCCCCGGCCCTCAACTTTAAAAATAAATAAAAACAGTGAGGAATGGAGCCTCACAGATGCCTAGCCAGTGATTTCAAGGTCCTGTGGCCTAAGGTGTAGAGACTAGGTGCCCCCCAGCTTCTGGGGGGAGGGGGCAAAGCCAGGGGTCGACTTGTGGCACTGTCCAAAAGGCCAGAGGGGCTACGTCTCTCCTTGTGGCCACTCCGCCCACCTTCCCGGCTCACTCACTGGTAGCCTGAGCCTCGGATCTGTACCACCCACCTTCCCCCCACACAGCCCCACAGGTTCAGACCACTTTCCCTGCACCCGGGCTCCTCCCCTACTCAACCTCACACACAGCAACTTTAAGAGCCGCAAGTGCAGCAGGTGAGAGGATCCCTAATCTCAGATACTAGGGAGGCTGAGGCGGGAGTATCACAAGTTGGAGTCCAGCTGGGTGACTTTAACAGGACCCTGTCTCAATATTTTATACTTTAAAAGTGAGTGGGGGGGGGCCTGTGGGTGTGGCTCAGTGGTAGACTGCTTGCCTGGCATCACCCCCCACCCACCCGCCAAAAAAAAAAAAAAAAGGGAGCCAGGGCTAAAGCATTGCAGCCTCACCTGCCCTGGGACCGGGTGGCAGAGATACAAGCTGCAGGAAGCCCCCAGCCCAGCCCAGCGCTGCTGCAGGCACGCCCTGGGGCCGAGGTTCCCCCGCCCACGCTGCAGGCTGGGCACAGCCAGGGCGCGGCTGGGAGGCGCTCCCTGAATCGCCCACTGTCCCCGCTTGGCCCTGACAATCACCAACAGCGGCAGCGCCCGGGGGTTGGTGGCCAGAGGGGGGAAGGGGAAACTTTGGCCCAGGTCCCTCTGCCGGATTCCTCCTGAGATGCCACTCAGTACCAGCTCCTGCGGGACAAGCAGCAGGGTGAGACTGGGGTGAGGGGGCGGGCGGAGGCTTGTCCTATAGGAGGGAGCGTTCCTGCCACGGGGGGAGGTGATTGGGCGGCTCTGCGGGCCGCCTCGCCCGCCCCAAGGCGCCTGTGCAATGAAAAGAGGAGTCCGAGAAGAGGGCCAGTGGTGCGGGCCGTGTGGCGTGGGAGGCGCGGAGCCGGTCCCTCCCTTGCCCCAAGCCCAGCTGCAGGGCACGTGCCATGCGCCGAGCCCCCAAAGCGAGATGAGAGGGGGGTCCCAGCGGAGCTGCTGCGCAAAGGACACCCTGAAATAAATGTTGGCGAGTGGGGTGCAGGGCAAGCCAAGGGGAGACCCCCGTTAAGGCTGCAACTCCTAGATGCACTTAGGAGCCTGCCCTGAGAACCCAGAGGGAGGTGGGCATAGGGCCCACGCTTGGAGTCCTGGCACTAGGGAGGCCGAGGCAGGAGGATCAAGACTACAGCAGCAGCGTAGTGAATTCAGGGCAAGACCCTGTATCCAAAATAAATAAATAAAGGCTAGGGAAATAGCTATAGCTAAGCAGCAAAAACACCTGCCTGGGAAGTGCAAGGCCCTGAGTTCCATTCTGGATAATAATAAAAAAATTATGGGGCCGGGGAGCTGGCTCAGTGGAATAAGCACTTCCCTGGCAAGCGCAGGGCCTGACTTCAATCCCTGGTTCCACCAAAAAAATTAAAAATTTAAAAATTAAAAAAAGAAAGAAAAGATAGATAAAGAATAGGACTCCTGGAAATATTAACATATACTCAGATATAATTCCTACCATATAATCTTACATATGCACAATGAAAGCCAGCAACGCCGCTGTGTCAGCACCTGATACCCAAGGCGGATCCTCCTGCCTTCACGTCCCAGAGTGCAGAGGGCACAGGTGTGCACCATTAGCCCAGCAGAAGTAGCCATTGTGAAGGATTTTGGGGAACAGGGTGGGCTCAGGCTGCCTTAACGGCGGCGGGGTGGTGTGGCATGTGGAGCTGGAGATCAAACTGCTGTCCCGCAAGCCTGACTGGATTTACCTCGGCAGGCCCTTAAGCAACTGAGCTAACCGGCAAGCCCCCTGAAGTAGCCATTGCAAAGTGAACAGCTCAGCAGCCTGCAGTATGTCCCCATACGTCACTTTTTGTTAAGTTCCATTCTTTGTGCGGCCACTACCTGTCTCATTCTAAAGCCTCTTCATCTGCTTCACATCTCCGTGAATTTACAAATTCTAGACATTCTGAGGTCAGGCACCCCTGGCTTCCTTAACTTTGCCAGATTTTTTTTTTTAATTTATTTATTTATTTTTATTGAAAAATAAATATGAATGAGACAGTTTCACAGCGGATTAATAGGACAGTTCTGATAATCAAGACATTACACATTGTTATCTTCTTAATGGTTATTGTTATCTTCATAGTACAAGAAGCAGACAGGATATTCTGTCCAAACACTGTTAGTACACCTCTTTCTTTTTTTTTTTTTTTTCTTTCCATAATTTTATTGAGAAACAAACAGCAATGAGACAGTTTCAATAATTAACACATTGGGTCGGGGAGATGGCTCAGTGGAATAAGTGCTCCCCTGGCAAGTGCAAGGGCCTGAGTTCAATCCCCAGCTCCACCACAAAAAAAAAAAAAAAAAAAAATTAACACATTGCATACATTCTTCTTAGTGGTGAATTGCTGTCCAAAATGCGGACTTGATATCCTATTTACAAACACCATTAGAACGAATCCCTCTATTCGTTAAGAGAATGTAACTATCTATCCTAACCACTTTGAATACACAGATACAAAATGAACATTCATCTGTATCCCCTTTTTTTGTTAAGTTCTGTTATTTGAATATTATAGGTGTGTAAACTCAGCAAAATATTCTAAAAGAGTTCAATAGCTCATAATAGTATTGGGTCTTCCACTTCACTGGCAATGTCAGAAATTGTTGACCTGAGTCCCCTACAGCTCAACATAACAGCATGGCTTTATTTCTGTTTTCTTTTTTTTGTTGTTTGTTTGTTTGTTTTACAGAACTGGGGATTGAACTCAGGCCCTTGAGCTTGCCAGGGAAGCACTTATTCCACTGAGCCATCTCCCTGGCCAAAGTTTGTTGTTTTCGGGGTTTTTGTACAGTTTATTTCTTATATTTCATTTTTATATTTTTCTGCTGGATGGTTAAGACCAAGGTAAGGGGCTAGGGAGATGGCTCAGTGGAATAAGCGCTTCCCTGGCAAGCGCAAGGGCCTGAGTTCAATCCCTGGTTCCGCAAAAAAAAAAAAAAGACCAAGATAAAGCAGGACCTGTGCAACAAGAGTTGTAGCTTTTGGGTCTGATAAGGTCAGTGAAATCCCCTCAGGATTTATCCTGAGATCCTGTACCTCAGATTGTAGAACCTTTGTCAGTGTCAGCCATGTGGATGAGTCACGGCCATTGCTTGGCCAATGTGCTCTCTGTGAAAGCCTGAGAGAATGTTTTCTCTCCAAGTGACTCTCCTTAGGCACACTCTACATCATCGATCACTTTCCTCTTTGGTCCCATAATCTCCTTGATTAGAAAATTTGGGATACTACCGAGTTACATGACGTTACAGTACAAGTTCTCATATGTCCTGAGTCTTAATTGACCTTGGAAGGCTAGAGCCAAAATGTTCACTTTGCCAGATCTTGAGGGGGTAGAACTAACAGAGCTAATGGTTGTGGTCACATGGTGGTGGTGACCTGAGCCTGACTCCTCTGGTCTCTGTGGGTGGAGGCCCTCACAGTTTGGGGGAGCCCAGAGGGACCAGCCTAGAGGGGCCAGAGGGAGAAGTCAGGAGGGAGGACGAAAGGAATTGGCTTCACTGGGCCCATGTCACTTAAGACTGAGTGCTATGGACCACCTCGCTGGGAGGAGATGGCAGGGGCAGGCTGCCCCCAGGGCTGACTTGGAGGAGTAGCTCTGGGTGTCCACAGCATGGGGATGGGGGAGCATGGCTGGAGCCAGGGATGGAAGACGTGGAGCTTGAGGCTTCTGCCCTAGGGACAGAGCAGTTTCCAGGATGGAACTGGAGAAGGGAAATCCAGTCACAACAGCCGCCTGCACTGAAGTCAGTTCAGGATACAGTAAGAAGGGCTGAGGAGATGGCTCAGTGGTCTAAAGCACCTACTTAGAACAAGCTTAGCAAAGCACAGGGACCGCGGTTCAATCCCCCAGCACCACATGCCAGCCAGC
>NW_004524587.1:7422158-7430136 GCF_000260255.1 Octodon degus
CTTGGTGACAGTCACATCTGTCCAGCCTCCATCTCCCCCCAGGCTGCTCCTCAATTCAGCAACCTGAACCAAGGCTGAGATGCCTGCACTCGGTTTGCTTGCTGGTAGCCCACTCTGCCTCCAGCTTTAGTAGATTATCCCTGCCAGAGGCAAGGTCTCCCTTCGTGGTGGGAACCAGCATCTGGTCACTGCTGTGCCTCTTACTGAGCCACCCAGACAAGAGCATCAGCTGCCACCCTGCCTGGAGTGACCACGTGGTGAGGACACCCAGCCACCAGGCGTTCTCTTACCACGCCATTCCTGCTCTCCACAGAGTACACGGTGGTGGTGCGCGAGTCTGTGTTCCCCGGCCTCTTCGTGCTGGGGATGTTTCTCTGGAGTCTCGTGGAGTACTTCATCCACCGCTTCCTGTTCCACATGAAGCCCTCTGCTGACAGCTGTTACCTCATCATGCTGCACTTCGCCCTGCACGGCCAGCACCACAAGGTGAGTGGCACAGGTTCCAGCCTGGCCCTGCAGCTGTGCCTCGTGCCAGGAGTCACAGGGCTTCCTGGGAGTCCAGCAATGGTTGGAAATGAGAAGAAGCAAGGGTAGGGGACAGCCCATGAGCCAGGGACTGGGTCACGTGTGCTCAGCCTCTGCCTCCGGGCACCATCTTTAATCCTGTCTGCAGCTCCATTAGTCACTCATCTGTTCATTCCACAAAGGTTCCTGAGTGCCCACTACGTGCTAGAGATCAGTGAACAAAACTGGCACAATTCAGCAGGGCATGGTGGTGCACATCTGTCATCCCAGGACTTGGCAGGTGGAGGCAGAAGGATTGCCATGAGTTCGAGGCCAGCCTGGGCTACATAGTGAGGTCAAGGTCAGCCTGCACTACATAGGGAAACCCTGTCTCAAAAAACACAGTTTTCAATCATAGCTTGTATGATGTAGAAAAACAAACAAAAATTGAAGACCCTCATGCTGCAGATACTGAAGTTAGACCCATCTCTCAGGCCAGTTGGGGGCCAGGAGCTCAGTCATAGTCAGGATTTTCTTGAAGGCTGGGCAGGGAGGTACCTCCCTGATACCCCCAGAGCAGACCTGCTTTCCAGAGCCCTGCGCAGTGGCCACTGCAGGGAAGCTGTCCTCGGCCAACCTGTCACTCAGATACTGCTATGACCCAGGCCCAGAGCATGCTTCAGCTACTAGATACCTCAGCACCCTCAAACTCAGTGATCCTCCTGCCTCAGTCTCCTGATTGCTGGAAGTGTTGGGGAGCCTTAATCCAGCCATGACCCGGAGCTGGCTCAGGCAGACTCTGGAGTGAAGTGCTGCATGTCCCTTTCTCACCCCAAGCTCTGTGACATCCCCTAAGCAGCTGGAAGTGGGCCCCAGTGGGAGTTTACACCACAGGAGCTGGCAAATGCCACACCTGTGTCGCTCCCCTTTCTCTAAAGCCTTTGCTCACAGGGGCTCCCAGCACACCCTCTGCCAGCAACAAGTTGCTTACAGCCGTGGGCCTGCTTCCACCCCTTCTCTCTGACCAGCAATCTCACTCAAGAGCCAGGCCCTCAGCCTGTGGAGTTGGTGACAGCATCTCTTTGGGACAAGAAGGGCACCAGTTTGGAGATGGGGGGTAGGGACCCTCTTGCCAGGATATTGCGTTCATCCTGATGACCTTGGCCTCAGTGTCCTGAAAGCCCCCAAGCTGAGGGACCAGTACCAGGGAGAAGTCTTAGAAATGAGGAGGAGGACACTCTCAGGCTTTTAGGCATGGGGACCTGCCGGCGCAAAGCCAGCTGTCCCCTCACTACCACAAGTGTTGCCGCCACATCGCACCTTCCCCATGGAGTGACCACAGAGAGGCCCCGGGGCCACTCTGACCCCGGTGTCTGTACCCACAGGCCCCCTTCGACGGCTCCCGCCTGGTCTTCCCGCCCGTGCCAGCCTCTCTGATGATCGGCTTCATCTACTTGGTGATCCGGCTTATCCTGCCCGAGGCCGTGGGGGGCACTATGTTCGCAGGCGGCCTCCTGGGCTACGTCCTCTACGACATGATCCATTACTACCTGCACTTTGGCTCCCCCCACAAGGGCTCCTACCTGTACAGCATGAAGGCCCACCACGTGAAGCACCACTTCGCCCACCAGCAGTCAGGTGAGGACGGCTCCTGGCAGGGCACTGGGCACGCACAGAGGGCCCCACCAGCAGCCCACTGGTGCACACAGCTGCATAGACATAAACAAGGAAGGCAATAAATAGCAAAGATCATTTCAGGCAATGATAAGTGTAATAAAACTAAGTGAGAGGGGCCAGGGAGATGGCTCAGTGGAATAGATGCTTCTCTGGCAAGCACAAGGGCCTGAGTTCAATCCCCGGTTCCCCAAAAAGAAAAAAAATTAAGTGAGGTGGTATTTGAGGAACCAAAAGGTGGAACAAGGGGCATGGCACTGTCCAGCAAAATATTATATGATTCACATATGCACTTAGAAAGTTTCTAGTAGCCACATTAAGAAATAAAAATAAATCTGGGCTTGGTGGCACATGCCTGTAATCCCAGCACTTGGGAGACTGAGGCAGGAGGATTATTGCAAGTTTGAGACCAACCTGGCCTACAAAGTGAAGTTGAGCTCAAGGCCAGCCTGAACTAAATGGTGAGATCCTGTCTCAAAAAGATAAAAAAAAATAGGGGCCAGGGAGATGGCTCAGTGGAATAAGCGCTTGCCTGGCAAGTGCAAGGGCCTGAGTTCAATCCCCGGTTCCGCAAAAAAAAAAAAAAAAAGATAAAAAATAGGGGCCTGGGTGGTAGTAGCTCAGTGGTACAAGCGCCTGCCTGGCAAGTGCAAGGTTCTGAGTTCAATTCCTGGTACTACCAAAAAAAAAAAAAGGCCAAAAAAACCCAAACCAATAAGTAAAAACTAAACAGATGAACAAAACTTAATGGAGCCGGGGAGATGGCTCAGTAGAATAAGTGCTTGCCTGACAAACGCAAGAGCCTGAGTTCAAGCCCCGGTTCTGAAAAAAAAAAAAAAAAACAACTTAATGGAATATTTTTTTTTTTAAATATTTATTTATTTTTATTTATTACATTTATTTTTATTGTGTGTGTGTGTGTGGCCAGCTCAGCCCACCAGGGGGCGCGGCTGGCTGGCATGTGGTGCTGGGGATCGAACCGCGGTCCCTGTGCTTTGCCAAGCTTGTTTCAAGTAGGTGCTTTAGACCACTGAGCCATCTCTCCAGCCCTTAATGGAATATTTAATCCAGTATAACCGAACCATTCTCATTTCAACATATAATCACATGCAAACTCTTCACAGGAATATTACATTCTTCCTCTTATACTAAGTCTGCAAAATTCAAGGTCTGTTTTGCGCTTACAGCACATCTCAACCCAAAAGCCAAGTTTTCAATGGAAATAACTGATCTGTATCCAGATTCTGTATATTTTATCTTGAGTTTACCTTCCTCAGTAATGGAATCAAGCATGTGTTTCTAATTGACATCGAAGGGGCCCGGGAGATGGCTCAGTAGAATAAGCACTTGCCTGGCAAGCACAAGGGCCTGAGTTCAATCCCTGGTTCCACCAAATAAATAAATAAATAAATAAATAAATAAATAAATAAATAAATAAAAATAATTGACATCGAATTCCATTTGAACCATCAGCTGTGCTGGCCCCACTCCCAGGCACACTGAGCTGGCTACTGAGTCCAGGCCTGGTGGCCCACGCCTGTAATCCCAGCGCTGAGGAGGCTGAAAACAGGAGGATCACTCTGAGTCCAAGCTGCATAGCAAGACCCTGTACCAAATACATATAATAATAATAATAATAATAATAATTCCAATTGAATGAAATAGAAAGTCAGTTCCTCTGTAGCTGGAACTACATTCCCCAAACTCACAGTAACCACACAGTCCAAGATAAAAAGGTCCAGGAATGGGTCACTCTGGTCCCATTAGGGTTAAGAGCAGCATATCTGAGATGGAAACAAGCCTTGCCCAAGAGGAAAGAGAAGCAGCAGAAGAGGAAGATAGAGACCTCTAACCTGGGGACAGTGGAGGCCGGTGCCCTGCCCTCGCTCTGCCAGACAGGCCCCACGCTGAGATTGGCCTTCTTGTCCTGCCCGGAGCACACTGTCTGCTGCCTCCCCAGCACCTCACCTTCTCCCCTTCACTGGCTCCTTTCTAGGGTTCGGCATCAGCACGAAGCTGTGGGATTACTTGTTCCACACCCTCACCCCAGATGAACAGCGGCTGAAGACCCAGTGAGCTCCCCCGTGTCCTTCCCACCTTTGGCAGCGTGGCCTGGCTCTGGCTTCTGCCCCGTGCAGTCCCCTCCAGCTTCACAGCCTGGGCTTGGTACAGGGGCCTGGGGTCTCTCCAGGCAGGACTGTCCTCCTGGCCCACCACACAGGAGGGTCATGGCTCTCCCAGGGCAGCCCACCCTCCTCACCCACGTCCCTACCCAAGCCTCAGCCCGCAGGACTACTTAAAGGCGCAGCCAGTGTCCCCGGGGGCATGAAGGAAACTGACCTCGGGGCCAAGGTTGTGCCCACTGCCTTAGCCCCTGGGGCTCCCCAGGATCCCCACAGAACAGGGTGTGTGGGGCCTGGGCCCTGTCATACCTTTCTTCTGTCCTGGCAAGGGTTTGGTGGCTCTGAGGTGAATGAAAGGCTCTCACAAGACAAGACAGCATGACACCTCCCACGGGCCACCCACCCCACCCCACCCCCGGCCCCAGTGCAGTCCCCTCAGCTGCCATCTGCCATTCACAGCCAGCAGCCCTCCCCTACCTGGGGAGGCGCCTGAAGGGGGCTGGCAGAAGCCCTAACCCTGTCTTGGGGACACCCCAGCTAGTCCACCCACCTGTCCCCTACCCCAGAAGCACAGCATTTCTCCCCAAGGGAAGCTGCAGATGCCTGTCCTTTGGTGGGAATGCCTGCCAGCCCGAGGTACTCTTGGTCCCCACTGGCACAGATGGGCGCTGCATCCTCCAGGACCTCCCAGAAAGTGCCTCCTCCAGCCCCTGGAAGCCTTTGTGCCTTGGCTCCCCCAACACCAGACTTCGGCAGATGAGTCCTGCCTTTTCCCATAACCAACACCCTCCCTGTTCTGAGGGTCTTATTTATAAGCAATACAGATGTCCTAAACCTGACCCAGACCGAGGAGCTTCCCGGACAGCCCTTCTAATCCTGTGCGGAGCTTACATAAAAAGGAAGAAACATTCAGCCCTGGTTTAGTCCCCTTCTTACCCACAAACCACTACTACTTGAAACTTAAAAACTTACCGAGTGGAAAGGCTGAAGTGAAGCAGTTTGACCGATCCTGTGATTTGTACTGTTTACTACAGGCTATTTAAAGATTTTGGAATATAAAAAACTACACTTGTGAAATACAGATGTAAATGAATTGTATATTTTGAAAAATAAAACATTGAAATCAACAAAGACGCACTACTGTTTATTGGTGGTAACTATCTCGGGTGCCATTGTGAATGGAATGGGGACAGAGGGTCCAGGGTGGCCAGTCCAACAAGGAGGATTTTGTCACTGATCAGGTTGTATGGAATTCCTGGGACATGGCCATAATAAAGCCCTCTCTCTGTCCTTATAGCTATCTAGCTATCTGTATTTTTTTTTTTTAACAGTGGCAAAGTTTTATTAAAGGTAAGGAAAGGGCTGGTGAGATGGCTCAGTGGTCTAAAGCACCTATTTAAAACAAGCTTAGCAAAGCACAGGGACTGCGGTTCAATCCCCCAGCACCACATGCCAGCCAGCCCCCGCCCCCTGGTGGGCTGAGCTGAGCTGGCCACACACACACACACACACACACACACACACACATAAATAAAAAATAAAAAAAAATAAAAATAAGGTAAGGAAAGAGCAAGTTTGGGCCAAGGAAAAGCAGCACAGCCTACAGAGTGAGGGCGACCACCATGTGAGAGGGAACAGAGTGGCCGGGAGAACACAGTGGCAGCTGAGTCCTCCTACCTCTCAGCTTCATCACTGCTTTTAGGCTCTCTGTAAGACGTCATCCCCTCTCACACAACACCTTCATGTACCGCTGGGAAAGGGTCTTTTCTGGAACCTGTGCAACCCCAGCTGAGACCCATCCAAAAAGTTTAATATTTGCACAGGAGGATGTTTTAAATTCCAAGACCAGGGTACAGTGACGCACACCCGTAAGCCCAGCACTCTGGAGGCTGAGGCTGGAGGTCATGAAGGCCAGCCTAAACTACACAACCAGACCCTGTCTTATCAATAACTAAATCAGTTCTGACCGGGGGAAGCAAATGTGCAGGTTGCCTGACCCTGAGTGATCCTGCCATTTGCCATGACTGATTCTCCATCAGAGACACAGCGGCCGGCCAAGAACCCAGAGCCCTTGCATGCCTGTCTAGTACGACATTCCCAGCTGACTGTCTTTGGGCGTTTCCCAGCTGACCTGAGCAACATTCCTTCTAATTCGGCTTTGTTCCATTCCTTGGTTGGTCTGGCCTCTGAGGTGTGCAGCTGAATTTGGTATGATTTCTTTTTGTACCCAACCCAATGACCAACAAGTAACCCCGCCAGATAACTGTTAGTCTTGTCTACCATCATCTCTGGCCAGTGTGAATTACATCTGGTCGCTGCCTCGCCACCAGCTCCCTGGCCTCTGCTGCCCTCTGGTGGCAGTGTGCAGCCCTGCGCCATCAAGTGGAATTGATTTTCAATGCCAGCAAAGAATCTAGCTGGGAGTGGTGGCCAAGACTGTAATCCGAGCACTCTGGGAGACTGAAGCAGGAGGATCATAAGTCTGAGCTCAGTCTAGGGAATTCAGCAATTTAGTAAGACCATGTTTCAAAATAAACTAAGTGTTGGGGATTGGTGAGATGGCTCAGTGGCGGCGGGTGGGCTGAGCTGGCCACACACACACACACACACACACACACACATAAATAAATAAATAAATAAATAAAATTTTAAAAACTTTAAAAAAAATAAATAAACTAAGTGGCAAACGCAAGGATCTGAGTTCAATCCCTGGTCCCGCAAAAAATAAATAAATAAATAAATAAATAAATAAACTAAGCGATGGGGCTGTAAGTCAGCCAAAGCCCTGGGTTCAATCTCCCATACTGATGAACAAATAAATAAATAAGAAACTAGAGCTGTGTATATGATCAGTCCAAAAAGCTGTAATAGCTACAAAGTTTCACTAGAATTTTCTTTACAGGTAGGTGCTTTGCCCACTCAGTGAACTGTATCTACAAAGGATGCTGCAGCATGAATGTAAAATTCAGAAAATTCTGGGGCTCTCATCTTCACTGGATCCCAGATATCTGTAGCAGAGGGAAAGATGTCACAAAAAGAAAACCTCTTGATCCAGTAATGCATAAAGATGAGATCCTGGGCTGGTGAGATGGCTCAGTGGTCTAAAGCACCTACTTAGAACAAGCTTAGCAAAGCACAGGGACCACAGTTCAATCCCCAGCACCACATGCCAGCCAGCCCCGCCCCCTGGTGGGCTGAGCTGGCCACACACACACACACACACACACCCCTAAATAAATTTTTTTTTTAAAAAAGATGAGATCGGGGAGTCTCCAGCTGCTCCACAGTTGTGTCAGGACCGCAGTGTAGCCGGGAGTCCTCAGGCAGGCTCGGTCGCTCCAAGTTTCTGTCTTTTTGAACTGCAGGAGCTTTTCATAGGTGTCTAAAAAAAAAAAAAAAATTTAAAGGCTTTGAATAATCTCTTTAGTGTAAGCGGAGGAAGAGAAAGAACACAACGCGTGTTTAAAATCAAGAAAGATACCTATAATATTCAATAACGGAACTTAGAAAAAATGGGGTATACCGATGAATGTCCATTTTGTATCTGTGTATTCCAAGTGGTTAGGATAGATATATGGTTGCATTCTCTTAATGAATAGAATGATTTGTTCTAATGGTGTTTGTAAATAGGATCACAAGTCCGCATCTTGTACAGCAATTAACCACTAAGAAGAATA
>NW_004524587.1:7432471-7432995 GCF_000260255.1 Octodon degus
TATATATATATATATGCTTTTTCTCATCAGTATGTGTTTGTAATACATAATTGCACTTACTGTGAGGAGCTGGTGCATGCATACAACGCATCTTCATTCCTAGCCCTCCTGCTTTTCCTGATACTTGATCTCCTTCCCATTAGCAAAGCTCTGTTTTCAATTCTTCATCCCCCAACCTTCTCTCTCAGCACTCCATCTTTTGTCCTCCCATCCATTTGAAAATGATTTTCCTACTTTCTACTTATGTTTTTCCCCCCAGTTACATATATGAGACATACAACAGTTAAGCCTGTGCATCTGATTCATTTGACTTACCATGATGGTCTCAAAGTGCATCTACTTACCTACGCATGCTTTGTAGTTTTTGTTTTTTGTTTTTGAAACAGGATCATGCTATGTAGTTCAGGCTGGGCTTGAACTTGCAGTGATCTTCCTGCCTCAGCCTCTCAAGTACAGGTGTGTGCCACCATCCCCACCATTCTCTCTCTTCTCTCTCTCTCTCTCTCTCTCTCTCTCTCTCTCTC
>NW_004524587.1:7435830-7436469 GCF_000260255.1 Octodon degus
GAAGGAGGCATCCAGCCTTTTACCAGGACACATGACGTTAGCTGTGCATTCTTCAGGAACACTCTTCATTGTGTTGAAGCAATCCCCTCTATACTTAGTTTGCTACACTTCTTCATATGAAGGGATGTTGAATTTTGTCAAATGCTTTCTCCTTAGCAACTGAGATGGTATTGGCCAGCTTTCCTGATACTGGGAGAAAAATGCTTGACCCATCACTTAAAAAAGAAAGGTTTATTTGGCTCATGGTTTCAGAGGTTCCAGTTCATCCGAGGAGGGACCATCGGGCAATAGGGCATGGTGGAGCAATCCCACTAACGTCATCGAAGCCAGGAAGCAGAGCTCAGGGGAAGAGTGACAGTGACCAACCACTTTGCCGTGAGTCTCTCAATCCAGTTAAACCTACAATTAAGGCTTTTTCTCTTTTTTTTGTGGCCCCAGGGATTGAACGCAGGCCCTTACGCTTGCCAGGGAAGCATTTATTCTACTGAACCATCTCCCCGGCCCCTGACAATTAAGATTAACCAAAAAAACAAAAGATTAACCAGGGCTGGTGAGATGGCTCAGTGGTCTAAAGCACCTACTAAGAACAAGCTCAGCAAAGCACAGGGACCCTGGTTCAATCCCCCAGCACCACATGCC
>NW_004524587.1:7436624-7437888 GCF_000260255.1 Octodon degus
TGTGGAACCAGGGATTGAACTCAGGCCCTGCGCTTGCTAGGCAAGAGCTAATTTTACTGAGCCATCTCCCTGGTCCCTGAGGACTACTTTTTTTTTTGGTACCAGGGCTCGAGCTTAGGACCTTGTGCTTGCTAGTCAAAAGCACTTAAGCTGCTGAGCTATCTCCCCAGCCCAATTCATTGTAAAATGCCTGGTAGATCCAGGCGTGGTAGCCTGTGCCTGTTATGCAGCACTCTGAGAAACTGAGACAAAAGAATCACAAGTTCAAGCCCAGACAGGGCAACTAAGCCAGACCCTGTCTCAACACAAAAAATAAAAAGGGCTGAAAATGTAGCTCTGGGTTTAATCCCCAGTATGTAAAGGGGGTGTCGGAGCTTGGTGGAATTTTCCAGTGAGACCTACTGGTCTGGGCTCTTCTTTGTTGGAAGAGCTGTGATTACTGATTTGACTTTTTTGAGACAGTCCGGCTATGAGTTCAGGTTAATTCAGGTTGGCTTTAAGCTTACTATGTAGTCCAGGCTGGATGTAAACTCACAGTCGTCCACCTGCCTCAGCCTCCTGATTGATGGCTGGGATTACAGGCTTGTGCCACCAGTTTGACTTCTCTAATTATAAATATGTTTAGGTTTCCTGCTTCTTGAGGCAATTTGGTAACTTCCATGTAGCTAGGACTTGGCACATTTAATCTAATTATCTAAATTGTTGCTGTACATTCATTCATAACATCATCTTCTAGTCCTGTTTCATTTCTGATCTTGGTTATCTTCATTCTGTTTTAGTCAGTCTAGCTAAAGGTTTGTCAATTTCACCGATGCTTTGAAAGAACCCACTTGTGGTTTGTTATTTTTGTTCTAGTTATTTCCTCCTTTCTGCTGTCAGCTTTTCTTTTGTTCCTCAAGTGTAATTTGTGATGATATATATATATATTTTTTTTGTATGTGGTACCAGGGATTGAACTCAGGACCTTGTGCTTGCTAGGTGAGCACTTATTCCACTGAGCTATCTCCCCAGCCCGCTAATTTAATTTTTAGGCATTTACAACTATAAATTTCCCTAAGTCTAGCATTCAGTGTCCACTAAGTTGTATTTTTGTTTTCATGCATCTCTAAGTAAATCTCTTGTGACTTCTTCTTTGACCCACTGGTTATTCAAGAGTGTACTTCTTTCCACATACTTATGAATGTTTTAGTTTTCCTTGTGTTGACTTTTAGTTTCATTCCATTATAATTGGAAAAGACATTTTATATAATGTCAGTCTCTTTAG
>NW_004524587.1:7438572-7440390 GCF_000260255.1 Octodon degus
AAATTCTGAGGGGCCAGGGAGATGGCTCAGTAGAATAAGTGCTTGCCTGGCAAGCAAAAGGGCCTGAGTTCAATCCCTGATTCCGGGGGAAAAAATAAATTAAAAAAAAAAAACACATTCTGAGACACCAGGATCTATTAGAATAGCTAAAATCAAGCTAGGCATGATGACACATGCCTTTAATCCCAGCACTTAGGAGGTTGAGGCAGGATTGATGCAGAGTTCAAGGTCAGCCTGGGCTACAAACTTAGCTCAAGGCCAGCCTGAACTGCATAGCAAGACCCTGTCTCAGACAAAAAACTCAAAAGCCCGTGACTGCCACCATGACAGAGTTCTGCAGTGACTCCAGAGAGTGATTGCTCCTTTCCCTGTGTTTCCCCCACTTGCCTGCCCCACCTACCTTGCCCTGCACAAGGAGGCACCCTAAGCACCTCCCACGCGGACTTCTACTGCCTCTCCAGCCCCAGGCTGACCACTGATCGGACAGTGGCGCTCCCTCAGACCTGTTCTCTGCCCAGTGCCCAGCATGCAGAAGGCCTGGCCAATAAGGGCTGCAGGTCTGGGCCTCTGAGGAGGCTAGGAAGGCGGGGAGCCTGTGCAAAGGGCGGGGTTGCCTAACTGGAAGAAGGTAGTCCAGGGAGCCTGGGCACCGCTGGCCCAGAGGTTGGCAGCAGAAGCCTTGCCAATGCCGCCTTCCCTGTGGGGTCACAGCCACTTCTTATCAGTTGGAACTGCTGGTGTGACCATGTGGGATGGGCCGGTTGTCCAGGGATGACGTCTGGAACAGCAAACCTTGAGCCGTTTCAGAGGGTCATAAACAAGATCAATCCAAGCCTGAATGTAAGTGACCTGGTCAGGGTGTCCCAGATTTCTGAAGATGACTCTGGACCTGTTAACCAAGAGAAAGGTTAAAAGAGCTTTCTGGAGGCCGAGCAGCCTAGGGGAAGGAGGGCCATTCCAATTCTTAGAATGTTCAACGTTTTCTGGGGGACAGAGTCTCCGTACTCTGAGGCTTGTTGTCTGAAATCCTGAAAATTATTTAGAAAACATTTGTAAAGCCCAATTAATTTTAAGGTAAATAAAATATGTTTCGGAATGCAGCTAAAACCACACAGTTAACTAAATAGTTGCCCTGTAGCCTGCCCCTCTTAGTTTCCTAAAAAGATTATATATTCTCAAACTCACCAATTATTTTAAGGGTCAACCCAAACTAACCAATGCGATTTGCTTTTGTAACCCCGCTTGCTCCCCCCCCCCCATTTTGTGGTCCCAAACTTCCTCATAAGTATCCCCACCAATAATAGTGAAAAGAGCCGTTCAGATTAACCAATGCCGAGGCCGGGGACATGGCTCAGTGGAATAAGCGCTTCCCTGGCAAGCGCAAGGGCTGAGTTCAATCCCTGGTTCCGCAAAAAAAAAAAAAAAAGCACAAGGTCCTATATTCAATCCTGGGACCGAGGGGGAAAAAAAAAAGAGGAGCAGATTAACCAATGCCATTCGCTTCTGTAACCGCGCTTACAAAACCCCTCCTCCCTTTGTCTTCGGACTTAAAAACACAGCCCACGGTCAGCTCAGCCCGCTCTGTTCCTGCGTGTTCAGACCAGACCGCCCTACATGCAGGTAGATAATAAAACTTTCCCTTTGCAATTTGCATGAGAGACCGACTCTTGGGGTCTTCCTTCGCAGCGACTCGACCCTTACACATTATAGTGATATAGGGATGTGAAATTCCCAACCTGGCCTGAATGAGTTCGTGTTCTCTAAAACCAAAGAATGAATTTTAGGAACAAACGGAGACTGAAGGTAAAACTTTATTGG
>NW_004524587.1:7441355-7443402 GCF_000260255.1 Octodon degus
CACACACACACACACACACACACACACAAATAAATAAATAAATAAAAATTAAAAAAAAAAATAGGGGCGACAAAGACACAGAAACAGAAGCAGATTGACACATAGTTATTAAACAACAATTGGCCGAAACACACAAAAACAGATCTGAGACTCCCATCCACTGTCATGGAGGGAGTCGAGTTCAGGGGCTATCGTTAGGTCTAACACCGCCTAGGACTCCCAGGTGGGCGCCCAGACAGAACAGATACAGATGTCTTCTTACCGGTAAGAACTTACAGACGGCTCAGAAGGCTCAGAGAGATAAAATTTGTAAGTTTTCAGAGACCACCCTGGGGCCAGAAAGTCTCCCCTCAGGAAATGGTTTCCGAAAACTCTGGTTCCTCAGATTGATCCCCAGTAAAAGGGATCCCGGATGAGCCCCCAAATGTTATGGGTCACTCAGAATAGGAACCAGAGGGGCCGGGGAGATGGCTCAGTGGAATAAGCACTTGCCTGGCAAGCGCAAGAGCCTGAGTTCAATCCCCGGTTCCACAAAAAAAAAAAAAAAAAATAGGAACCAGGTCAGCCAGATTGGAATTTGGAAAGCTGTTCATTACTGAGCTCAGAGCCCGGGTCTGCTCTCACACAGAAGACCGGAAGGCGGTGGCCCAGGAAGCAGGGGGACGTTTTAAAACCTGTGACCACATTTCATTTGGTAAACAAATTCATTGTCTGACACACAATAATGCTTTCAGAGTGATTGTGACCACTACTCAAACTAAATTTCCTGGGGCTTTTGTTTTAGTTTCTGGTTAATTTGCACCTGAGTACCCGCAGGCAGCCTTGCATAGCCCGGAGGTTTCAAGAAGTTAAAGCCCCTTTAGTTTCCTTTTGAAGTCATCTCTGTAATCTAACAGATGTATCCTTGTAATCTAGTCATCTGTATCCTTGTTCGCAAGGATTGGTTAGGTAGGAATTTTATCTAGCAAACAGCAAGTAACAACCACTATTTACTAAACAACTTAGAACAGTGGTGAGTATACATTTACAACAGAAAGCACAAGATTTACATTTATAGCCTAAGCATTACAGTAAAGGCTTCGAGGTTGATCAAATCCTTGCTTCCACCCTGCAGGGTGCAGAACTGACAAATAGAAACTGGCAGAATAACTAAGAAACATCCCAGCGAAGCAGTCCTACCATATCTAAGGCCCGAACTGCTTCACTGTGTTCTGGGTCTTCTTATGTTCCAATGAGGTCACTGCTGTGACACAGGAGCTCCCTATGTCGACCTCTGAGACTCTGAGAAAAGGAGGGGGGCCTGCAGGTTGGGGGCCCACATCTCATCTGCAATCGGAGGGCAAGTCCCTGGAGGTCAGTGACCTAAATGGTCAGCCCGGCTTATCCCAGAGGAGCCCCCAAGCCAGGATGAGTCCACAAGGAAGACAACAGGTCCAGAGGCACCATGGAAGGCAGTTGAATTACACTAGAGGGCTGCAGAACCCAGAGGTTTAAATCACCAGCCTTGTTTTGAGGTTACCAATCACTTCTATAGGTTTTCAGAAGCAAGTACAAAAAAGGCAGACAACATTTTATTTTAGCCAAACCAGGGATCGAACTCAGGCCCTTGCACTTGCCAGGGAAGCGCTTATTCCACTGAGCCATCTCCCAGCCCCAACATAACATTTTATAGTTGGTTACACATGTCTTTGTTATTAAGTGCTAGGCAGGATTTACTCTTAGAGAAACTAATAAGGTTACTATCCTATCACAGGGGGGAGGAATCAGTCATTGTCTGAGACTGGGCAGGGGTGTCCCTGAGGTGACACTGAAAGTAAAACACCACCATTTGGCTATGTTGCACTTAACTTGCAGCTGGCTTCTGGAGCACAAGTTTTGTTGCTCTCCAATTATGAGAACCAACTGTGTCTCCCAGTCTTATTCTTATACAATGTTAAAAATAAACTATGGGGGGGCTGGTGAGATGGCTCAGTGGTCTAAAGCACCTACTTAGAACAAGCTTAGCAAAGCACAGGTACCGCGGTTAAATCCCCCAGCACCACATGCC
>NW_004524587.1:7445235-7446873 GCF_000260255.1 Octodon degus
TTTATTATTTTATTTTATTTGTTTATTTATTTAATCGCTTCTCGGCCTTTTGGCTAAGATCAAGTGTTTATTTATTTATTTTATTTAGTGTGTATGGCCAGCTCAGCCCACCAGGGGGGGGTGATGCTGGCTGGCATGTGGTGCTGGGGGATTGAACCGCGGTCCCTGTGCGTTGCTAAGCTTAGCTTGTTCTAAATAGGTGCTTTAGACCACTGAGCCATCTCACCAGCCCCCCCCCATTACTTTAAAAATAGCCTCTATATTACCTATTACACAAACCACAACTGGTGTTGCCTTCAAGGCTGTATGTAGAGTTTTGCAGGTATTTCTGCAGACTATCAGATGGCTAAGGGCGGAGTTTGAGGGCAGGTTCAGGAACACATGAGGAGCTGATTGGGGGCTCCCTTGTGTGAGCAGGAAAGGTAAAAGGAAGTTGAAACCAGGGCTGGGGTGGGGAAGAAGGAAGTGGTCGCTGGGAAGATAAACTGTTGTTTTGGGGATTCAGTCATATTGACTCAGGGCCATGATAATTTAGCAGTTTGTACTCGGACCAGAACCTATCAACCTTGGCTACAGAAGTTATTTACATGTGGTCTGAGGCAGATACATCTGCACTGAAGTTCTACTGACCCAAAACTCCCTTCTTCTCAGACCCCTTCCCTTCACAACCTGGACCAAACTGCTGCCATTTTGTGCTTTTGGGTTTCCCTACAAAAGGGTAATTGATGGGGCTGGGGAGATGGCTCAGTGGAATAAGCACTTCCCTGCCAAGTGCAAGGGCCTGAGTTCAATCCCCGGTTCCACAAAAAAAAAAAAGGTAATTGATGTTCAGCTGGCAAAGATATTTTATTTGATTTATGAGGTATTGGACAATATAGGTCTTTTGGATTTGTTTGCTTGTGTACTGGGGATTGAACCTGGGGCCTTTGCACCGAACTACGTCCCAGTGTTGTAGGCAGCTGAATTAAATAGAAATACTATAGGATTATAGGTAGTCAGAGAGCGCCAGGCCCTCAAGGAGACAAGATGGAAGACAAGGTGACTTTGCAACTTGGAAGACAGACACTCACTCCCATATGGGCCACACCTCAAGGCCAAGACAAAAGAGGAAACACAGCTACATATTTCTCTAGGGAGGGGCATCAGGGATTGATATTCTAAATAGGTATCAATCACCTTGAAAGAGCCCAAATGAGTCAAGAGCCCAACCCCCAACAGGAAGAGACCCTGTCCCTATTCATGCCCACTTGCTCTACATGACTCACTTCCCCATTTGGTATTGGATTTAATCCCTTTTACCTGAGCAATGGTGCTTGTAATCTCATTGGTTGACCATAGTTTTGTCCCACCTCCTGCCCACCTAAGCGAGTTCCCATGTCTTCTCCACCACTTTAGACCCACCTCACCACATGGTTTTCCTCTATATAAAAGTCCCTGGAAGAGACAACTTCCCGGGGACAACCCGCTCAGGCCCCCCTCCTGTCCATCTCTTGGATAGGAGCTTTCTTTCCCTCAAAGAATATATTCTGCTCATAACCTCCATTTGTTCCTATACTTCATTCTTCAGGTTTTTTCTGGTTTTTGTTTTGTTTTGTTTTGTTTTTGCGGAACTGGGGATTGAACTCAGGCCCTTGTGCT
>NW_004524587.1:7447808-7449761 GCF_000260255.1 Octodon degus
GAAGTGCTTATTCTACTGAGTCATCTCCCCAGCCCCAAAATACTTGTTTTTAAGAGTAGAATACATTTACTGGGGAAAGAGAGCTTTTGTCTAAGAGAGGGACAGATGGGGACTGTGAATGGATTGTCACGGAATCTGTCTTTTCTAGGGATTTTTATAAAGTAAAACCACAAGGTCAGGCGGGAAGGTGGGAGACATGGGAACTCAAAAGATGGGCAGTGAGGTGGGACAAAACTATGGTCTACCAATAGGATTACAAGTATAATTGTTCAGGTAAAATTGATTGAATTAGGATCAAATAGGGAAGCAAGTCATATAGCAATAGGAGTTGAATACAAAACAGGGGCTCTTTCTGTAGGGGGTTGGGTTAGTGACTTCCTGGCCTTTTCAAGGTGATTGATATCTATTTAGAATATCAATCCCTGACATCTGTCCCTAGGGAGGTAAGTGGCTGCATTTGTTTGATCTTTTGTCTTCAGGGACAGCCCACAGCAGAGATGCCAATCTCTCCTACAGTTGCCAAAAATTTTGTTTTCCATAGTGAATCTTTTTTATTTTTTTCCATAGTGAATCTTTTGAGGGCCTAGTCCCATAGAATGTTACTATCTACCCAGCTGCCTACAACAGTCCCCCTGTGAAGAAGTAACCCGAATTGCCATGAAGGAATTATGGACTATGACCGCTCTGTTTTTCAGGCTGAAAGGGGTTGTAGTTGTTGATCAGCAGTCAGAGATAATTCTCCAGTGGTTCTATCTAAAGGCCCTCACTAGGGGCTGGTGAGATGGCTCAGTGGTCTAAAGCACCTACTTAGAACAAGCTAAGCTCAAGCAAAGCACAGGGACCGCGGTTCAATCCCCCAGCACCACATGCTGGCCCGCCCGCCCCCTGGTGGGCTGAGCTGGCCACACAATAAATAAATAAATAAATATTTTTAAAAAAGCAAAACTTAAAAAAATAAATAAATAAAATAAAGGCCCTCACTAGACACCAGGCATTTTCATCTTGGGTAGGTAGATGGCTTTAAGTCTGGAGGAGACAAAGCCAAAGGAACAGTTAAGTCTGTATGGGCCAAATAATAACATCAGCAGGAGGATAACAAATACAGTGAACAAAGATTTCCACCAAGAAAAAAAAGTTAAAAAAATAAAAGAAGGGGCCGGGGAGATGGCTCAGTGGAATAAGCGCTTCCCTGGCAAGTGCAAGGGCCTGAGTTCGATCCCTGGTACTGCAAAAACAAACAAACAAATCTTTATGGTATTAGGCCGGCCAAATAGCTCAGTGGATTAAAGCACCTGCAAGCAGACACAGGGGTCAGGGGTACAATTACTGGGGCCTGCTGTGCTGGACCTGCCCCCTGGGGCACTCTGTGTTAACCCCAGCTGGTGGGAGGCTGTAAACAGGCAGATCACTCCGAATCAGATCTAGTAGAGAGACCCTGAACACCCTGTAGACCCTTCCCTAAAATGCAAAAAAAAAAAGTAAAAAAAAAGACTAAATAGTAAAATTATTTATTTATTCGGTACAGGGTCTGACTATGTAGCTGGGACTCCCAGCAATCCTCCTGCCTCAGCATCCCCAGAGCTGGGATTACAGGGATGTGCTACCACATGTGGTTTCAGGGCCTGCATGGAATGCCCAGGGTTCTAAGGTGGGCACAGCCTGTGGTACCAGAGATCGAACCCTGGTCCTTGAGCTTGCCGGGCAGGTGCTTAGCTATTTCCCTAGCCCTACAGGATGGCCTATTTTATTACAATGGTCCCTCACTTATCACAGAGGTTACAAGAAAGCCCTGTGATAAGTGAAAATCAACAAAGTAGTGATGTTATATTTATTTTAATATTTATATACATTTAAGACTTTAGGGCTGGTGAGATGGCTCAGTGGTCTAAAGCACCTACTTAGAACAAGCTAAGCTAAGCAAAGCACAGGGACCGCGGTTCAATCCCCCAGCAC
>NW_004524587.1:7450901-7463569 GCF_000260255.1 Octodon degus
GTGTGTGTGTGTGTGTGTGTGTGTGTGTGTGTGTGGCCAGCTCAGCCCACCAGGGGCTGGGGCTGGCTGGCATGTGGTGCTGGGGGATGGAACCGCAGTCCTTGTGCTTTGCCAAGCTTGTTCCAAGTAGGTGCTTTAGACCACTGAGCCATCTCACCAGCCCTGGGAGGTGTTCTTGCTGCAACTTCAGATTGCTCCACACATTTCAAGCAACAGCTAAAGAGAATCCTGCGCACAGGATTGACACAGAGCGAGACAGGCAATTACAGGCGATGGCAAGCCTGGGAAAGGGTAAATTAGGGCTGTTCTGGGGAGTGGGGTGAATGAGAAAGGGATATTTCAGTCTTTTTTTCTTTAAGTCCTTTCAGGACTTTGAGCTTGCGAGGGAAGCACTTGTTCCACTGAGCCATCTCCCTGGCCCCTTCTTTTCTTTTTGGCAGAACCGGGGCTTGAACTGAGATCTTTGTGTTTGCCAGTCAAGCACTTATCCTACTGAGCCATCTCCCTGGCCCCTTCTTAGGATTTGGGGGCAGAGGGTCGTGTTTTTTTTTGTTTGGCGGAGCTGGGGATTGAACTCAGGCCCTTGCACTTGCCAGGGAAGTGCTTATTCCACTGAGCCATCTCCCCCACCCCTATCTGGCCCCTTCTTTAAGTCCTTTAATCTCACTTTGATTTCCCAAAGAAGCAGGAAGAATGAAGAAGTTTGAGTAACTCTGGTGTTTTGTTTTGCTCTTGATTTTTGTCTTTGTTGATTGTTTTGAGGTTTTGTCTATTTATTTATTATTATTACTATTTTATTAGTAGTAGTAGTATTTGTATTTGTATTTTAGGGAACGGTCTACAGAGTGCTCAGGGTCCTCCTGCTAGATGGGACTAGTAGTGATCCACCTGTTTACAACCTCCCAAGAGCTGGGATTACAGGTGCACGCCACAAGACCCAATTTCAATTGCTGTCTTAGCCCACGCCGGAGGCGGGGCTGGCACAGAAGGCCAGGGATTGAACCCCTGGCCCCTGCACCTGCTTGCAGGTGCTTTAATCTGCTGAGCTATTTGGCCCGCCCTTATTTATTTGATCTCGAGACAGGCTCTCAGTAGAGAAGTAGCTCAGGCTGGGTTTGGACTTGTCATTCTGCTCCTTCAGTTTGCCAGAGTGCTGGGATTATGGGCATGCACTACCACCATACCCAGCTTGCTTCTCACTGCAATGTGGTTCCACTTGCCCTGCCTCCTCCATCAAAGGTGCCTGGCCTTCTGGCTCTGCCTTACATTTGCTGCATTTAATTTACCTACCACATTTTTTTTGCCACTGCGAGGCCTTTGCACTTGGTGTCTCCTCTGCCCACACTGCTCTTTCCCCTCAGCGGTGCATGCTGTGCTTCCTGATTCAGGAAACCTACTCAGATGGCATCCTGTCACCAGAGGACTCTTTCTGTATCACTGTCACATATCTTGTTACTTTAAGGTTTTCATTGTCTATAGATGAAACAATGTACTTAGCCACTATGCATTCTATGTGAAGAGAGCTTTGCTGTGACAAGAGGATCACTACAAGACCAAGCTGTAGCATAAACAAACAAACAAATAAATAAATAAGGGCGGGCCAAATAGCTCAGCAGATTAAAGCACCTGCAAGCAGGCGCATGAGCCAGGATTTCAATCCCCAGGCCTGCTGTGCTGGGCCCGCCCCTGGGGTGCACTGAGACCTCAGTTGAAACTGGGGGGGGGGGTGGCACATGCCTGTAATCTCAGCACTTGGGAGGCTGTAAACAGGCGGATCACTACAAGTCCAATCTAGTAGTGAGACTCTGAACACTCTGCAGACCCTTCCCTAAAATACAAAAAAATCAAAAAATCAAAAAATCAAATAAATGAATTAAAGGGTGAGAAAAAATAAAGGGCGAGGCGTCTGTGGATACTAAGGTTCTTCCTAGTGTGAGGGGTGTGAGCCATGTGGGTTTTTTTTTTTTTTTTTAAATAACTATTTTTATGGGGTTTTTTTTGTACCCCTCGTTTATTTTATTTTATTTTATTTTTGTGTGTGTGTGTGTGTGTGTGTGGCCAGCTCAGCCCACCAGGGGGTGGGGCTGGCTGGCATGTGGTGCTGGGGGATTGAACCATGGTCCCTATGCTGTGCTAAACTTGTTCTAAGTAGGTGCTTTAGACCACTGAGCCATCTCACTAGCCCCTGTTTGTTTGTTTTTAGCCATTTTTTTTAATATTTATTTATTTACTTATTTATTTAGTGTGTGGCCAGCTCAGTCCACCAGGGGGCGGGCGGGCCAGCATGTGGTGCTGGGGGATTGAGCCGAGGTCTCTGTGCTTTGCTTGAGCTTAGCTTGTTCTAAGTAGGTGCTTTAGACCACTGAACCATCTCACCAGCCCCTTTAGCCATGTGTTTATTTCACAGTCGTAAAAGATTTTTTATTTGATTGATGGCTTGATTAATTAATTGACTGACTTTGGCTTTTTGAGACAAGGACTTTTTTTTTTTTTCCTTCCAGTACCAGCGATTGAACTCAGGACCCTGCACTTGCCAGGCAAGCACTTACTGTACTGAGCTATCTCCCTGGCCCCCCAAGACAAGGTCTTACTGTTCAGGATAGCCTTGAAATCATTATGTAGCCCTGGCTGGCTTCAAATTCTCTGTGATCCTTCTGCCTCAGCCTCCCAAGTGCTCAGATGCCAGGTCTGCACCATCATACTAGCAAGATTTATTTTTTATTTTTTTAATTTAAGATTTTGTTTCTGTAAGCTCCAAGAAAGTAGTTCACACTGAAGGGTAACTTAGCCCACGAGCAGGCATTTGGCAGTGTCTTAGAACACTTGTGATAGTCACAAGTCTGAGGAGGGGAGCATGCCCCTGGTGCTAATGGGTGAGAGGCGAGAGATCAGCCTGGCATGTGGTACTCACTTGCAATCCCAGCACTCTGGGAGGCTGAAGCAGGATTGCAAATTGGAGCCTAGCCTGGGCAACTTAGTGATTTAGCAAGACCCCGTCTCAAAACTATTAAACAGGGCCGGGGATGTAGTTCAGCGGTGCTAGTGCCTGCCTAGCAAGTGCAAGGCCCAGAGTTCGATTCCCGGTACCAAAAAAGAAAATAGTAAAAATAAGGCCAAAAACATTAAACAGATCTAGGAATGTAGTTCAGTATAAAGGCCCTGGGTTTAATTCCCAGTCAAAATAAAATTAGACCAGAGTTGCTGGTTGGTTTTCTAAAATACATAGGACAGGGGCTGGTGAGATGGCTCAATGGTCTGGAGCACCTACTTAGAACAGGCCTAACAAAGCACAGGGGACCGCGGTTCAATCCCCCAGCACCACATGCCAGCCAGCCCCGCCCCCTGGTGGGCTGAGCTGGCCACACACACACACACACACACAAATAAATAAGTAAAATTAAAAATAAATAAAATAAAATAAAATACATAGGACAGCACTGCACAGCAAAAATGATCCCACCCAAAAGTTTAAAAAAAAATCAAAGTTGATCAAGTTAGAGGAAAGCGTCCTGTGTCAATTGCATGAGTGCAGGTCCGGGAATCAGGCAGAGCAGCAGACACGGTGTCCGTGCACTTGTGCGGAGCACATGTGGAGCTGTCTTTCTAGACTGCAGGTTTCACTTCCTGCCTATTCATTTACAGAAATCCTACAGAAATTGGCTACCTTTACTGGGAAGTGTGTGAAAACCTGAAGCAAGGAGTCTGGGACAAGAGATGTCTCTGTCCTGAACATTTTGATCAATGATTTCCTGTGTCCATACCGCTTGGCAAGGTAACTTTGCCACTGGTCCTAGCTGGGCCTGGTGTAGCTCGCCTGTACTCCCAGCACTTGGAGTCTGAGGCAGGAAGAGTGTCATAAATGGGATGTCAACCTGGGCTACAGAGTGAGTTCAAGGGCAGCTTGAACTATATGACAAGACCCTGTCTCAAAAACAGAAAGAAAGGGCTGGGGAGATGGCTCAGTGGAATAAGTGCTTCCCTGGCAAGCACGAGGGTCTGAATTCAATCCCCAGTTCTGAAAAAAAAAAAAAAAAAAAAAAAAAAAAAAAAAAAAAAAAAAAAAAAAAAAAAAAAAAAAAAAAAAAAAAAAAAAAAAAAAAAAAAGCAAAATCTGTTCCCTGGGCCGGGGAGACGGCTCAGTAGAATTAGCACTTCCCTGGCAAGTGCAAAGGCCTGAGATCAATTCCCAGTTCAGCCAAAAAAAAAAAAAAAAAAGAAATCTGTTCACTACCATTTGAATCTGGCCTGGCAGTCTGACTTGATTTGCTGCATAAAGTGTGAAAGAAGTAACAGCATGTTAGTCCCAAGCCTAGACTTCAAGGGGCCTGACAGTGTCCATTCCTTCTCTTGCACTTCTACCCAGGCATGAGCCAGCAGGGCTGGTGCACTGGAGGACAGGAGCCAAGTAGGGGGATACCTGTCCCAGCCAGGATTCCTCGAGATCAGCCAGCCTCACCGCTAACCCTGATGAGAGCCCGATGGAGACCAAAGAATCTTGTCTCCATAACTTTTCTCTCATTGCTGAGACAAAATACCCAACACCCAGTATGAAGGAAAGATTTTTTTTTTAATTTTATTTATTTATGTGTGTGTGTGTGTGTGTGTGTGTGTGTGGCCTGCTCAGCCCATCAGGGGGCGGGGCTGGCTGGCATGTGGTGCTGGGGGATTGAACCACGGTCCTTGTGCTTTGCTAAGCTTGTTCCAAGTAGGTGCTTTAGACCACTGAGCCATCTCACCAGCCCAGAAAGATTTTTTTTTAAGCTCAGTGTGTGGAGATTTCAGTCCATACTCGCTTCAAGGCAGAGTGGCACATGGCAGAGGGCAGCAGTTCATGGTGGCAGAGAACAGCAAAAGCAGCAAGAGCAAAAGGGTCCTCGCACCCACAATCCCAGCACTGGATTATAAATTAGTCACAAACTCTAGAATCTTGCCCCAATGACTGCATGAAGGTTTGAGGCGACAGCTACACACAAACCTTAGCAAATGGATGACCATTGCCAGGGACACTGGGCATATTGAATGGGGGGCCCCCCACATCACATGTGCTCTGGGGAGCCAGATCCTTGCTGTTACTCAGTGCCCCTGACAATTGCCAGTCTGTCAAGGTGGTAACCCAGGCTTTAGGGTACAAGGATTATGGAGTTTCAAATGTGGGTGGGAAGAGTCTCCTGTGGCTGCCCCCTTCTCCCCTGTCCCTACACTCAGCTCCCTGCTGCTCCCACCCGTGACAGGGTTCCAAAGACTGTCTCATGACTTGTGGTTGGGCGACAGGACAGAACAGAGACCCACAGCGGGGAAGTTAGGGATCCCCTGTCCTCAGCACCCCTCCTCTGGTCAATCTCCATGACAGCACAGGTCTGGACCCTTGGGAAGGTCTGCAGGCTGGGGGGGTCTTGCTGAGGCCAACCAGACTGTGCCCTTCTTGGGAGCAGGGAAAGGGACAGCTTGGCAGAGCCCTGCAGGCTTGGCCTGTTCAGTGGAGACCTGGGACTGTTTTCTTTCTTTTTTTAAAAAATTTTTATTTATTTATTTATTTATTAGAGAGAGAGAGAGAGAGAGAGAGAGAGAGAGAGAGAGAGAGAGTGTGTGTGTGTGTGTGTGGCCAGCTCAGCCCACCAAGGGGCGGGGCTGGCTGGCATGTGGTGCTGGGGGATCGAACCGCGGTCCCTGATGCTTTGCTAAGCTTGTTCTAAGTAGGTGCTTTAGACCACTGAGCCATCTCTCCAGCCCATCTTTCTTTTTTTTCTAACCTAGAACTGGTTTGTTTGTTTGTTGTTGCTTTGGTTTTTGGTTTGAGACAGGGTCTTACTACAGCTTCAAATTCACTGCAGCCTCCCTGCTTCAGCCTCCTGCATGCTGGATGACAGGTGTATGCCATCTGTCTTAGTTACTCTTCTCTTATTGCTGGGACAAATACCCGACACTCAAAATGAAGGAAGGAGAGGTTTATTTAGTTCAGAGTTACTGGAGGGTTCAGTCCATATTTTGCCGGGTCCAAGGCAGAGCGGCACATAGCAGAAAGCAACTTTTCCTGGCTGCGGCAAAGAGCAAGAGCACAAGGGAGGGGTAGCAGCAGCTCAAGCAGCTAGCTTCTCTCCCCACCTTACATTGTAATGCAAATTACCTGCCCCAGGGCAGGTGCAGCAGGCGCACCCACAGTAATCAATCACAAATTCCAGAAGCCACCCCAAGATGGCATGAGGCTTTGGGGGGATACCTAGACACAAACCATAAAACCATCTCACCAGCAAAAATAAAAATAATCTCCAAGAAAGTAGCTCACATTGAAGTGTAATTTTGCCTACCAGGGGCCATTTGGAAATGTTTCAAGACACTTTTTTTTTTTTAATTTTTAATTTTTTATTTGTGTGTGTGGCCAGCTCAGCCCACCGGGGGAGGGGGTGTGTGTGTGCGGGGCGGGGCTGACTGGCAAGTGATGCTGGGGGATTGAACCGGGGTCTCTGTGTTTTGCTAAGCTTGTTCTAAGTAGGTGCTTTAGACCACTGAGCCATCCCACCAGCCCCCTCAAGACACTTTTTAATTTTATTTTATTTTTTAATCTTTTTGAGACAGTTTTTTTTTTTTAGCTTACTTTGTAGTCCAGGCTGGTCTTGAACTCGCAACGATCCTTCTACCTCAGCCTCCTGAGTGCTGGGATTACAGATGTGTGTCACCACGTAGGGTCCTTCAAGATACTTCTTTAAAAATTACCTTTATCAGGGCCGGGGAAATGGCTTAGTAGAACAAGTGCTTGCCTGACAAGTGCGAGGGCCTGCGTTCAATCTCTGGTTCTGGGGGGGGGGAAAAATTACAATTATCAGTACTGGGCAGGCCAGATAGCTCATAGAGTTAAAGCACCTGCTTAGGCAGACACAGGGACCGAGGTTCGATCCCCAGCAAGTGCCGACCCGCCCCCAGGGTGCGCTGAGACAGCGATTGAGACTGGGCTGGGCATGGTTGTGCCCACCTATAATCCTAGTCTTTGGAAGGCTGAACACTGTAGACTCTGTACTAAATATATTTTAGGGGCTGGGGAGATGGCTCAGTGGAATAAACACTTCCCTGGCAAGCGCAAGGGCCTGAATTCAATCCCCAGTTCTGCCAAAAAAATAAATAAAATAAAAAATTAAATCGTTTTCGGCAGCTATACTGTCTACATTCCAGGAAATGATGACAGCACTCTGAGGGGACCCAAAGTTAAGAGCTCGGAGGAGGCCTAAAGAAGGTCTTCAACCACATCAATTTTTATTTATTATTTATTTTGCAGAAGCAGGGATTGAACTCAAGCCCTTGTGCTTGCCAGGGAAGCGCTTATTCTACAGAGCCACCTCCCCGGCCCAGCATCATTTTTTTCAGGAGACCAGATCTCTTGCAGAAATCTGGACTTTTTTTTTTTTTTTAAGCTTTCTGCAAAGCTTTATTCCAGTGGGGCTCCACCAGTCCTTCTTGGCAGCTGCCTTCCTCATGGCGGCCAACACGTTGCTCAGCTCCTCATGTTTCCTCTTGGCCCGATGTGCATCCCCACCCTTTTCTTGCTGAACTTGAGGGTGCGTTTATCTTTGGAGACCTTGAGCAGCTCCATGGCTCGCCTTTCCTGGGGGGCGAAGCTGCACACCTCCTGGACCGTGTCCGGCATGGTTTGCTCACATTCTTCTTCTTTTTTTTTTAGCGAACCGGGGGATTCAGGGATAGCGCTTATTCTACTGAGCCATCTCCCCGGGCCCCGGTTTGCTCACATTCTTACTCACCTTGTGGCCCTTGTTGAGGCCCACGGCCATGGGAAAGCGGAGAGGGAGACTGTTCTTCAATGGTTGCTGTAGCGGAAAGGGCTTTTGTTTTTATCTTTTATTTATTTATTTCGTACAGGCTTTCGCTACGCAGCTCCGACTCGTAGTGATTCAGTCTCAGCCTCCCCAGCGCTGCGATTACAGGCGTGCTCCCACGCCCAGTTGAAATCTGGAATTTCATAAGTGAAAAATACCCAAGGTTCGGAAGAGGCAGGTATTGTTTGTTCAGTATCTCAAACCCAGAAAGATGAATAAATCCTTGAAGTTTGGGCTTGTTTCCAATTCAGCTGCTTTTGAGTCAGCGAGCCACAACAGTCAGAAAAAGACCTCTCATTAACCGTCTTGGGAGAAGCAGCAGGAGGCACACATTTAATATTTTTTTCTTTATTCCCAAATAAACCAAATTAATTTTTTCTCCCAACTTTCTCCCGCCAGAACGTTCAAATTAAGAGCGCCAAAAATCCCCTTCCGGTCTCCTCTTGGGGGGGGGTGAGCACGAGGTGACTGACACAGATTTCTGCCAATCGTACAAGGCTTCATCGTCCTTAGTCCCGCCTTATGAATGGACCAAGCATCAGCCAATGAGAATGCCGTTGTTTCGGTTTTAGGCCACCAGCGTAAGAACAAGACAGACTATTGGTCACCGGCTGGCGCTCCCGTCCAATGGGAGCACGCCGAGCCTGAGGTTTGGGCGGGGAGCTTGAGCTGCTTAGGAAGAGATGGTTGGCCTCCGTGCGCACGGAGTTTTCCGGGGTTAACGACCTTAAATGCAGCAGCCGGTTCGGAAGTTCTGGCGCTTACCGACGCCTTCAGGTGAGGTGGCGCTTGCTTCTCCCCGGGTCTTGGGCTTCTAGTTTCAGAGTAACTTCCTCAGCCACGGGTCCTGGTTACGGAGCCTAGGAGGCGGGGTGCGGGCGGCCGTGGAACTCGGCGCCTGGGCAGGTGGCGAGGCCGCGGGGCGGGCGCCAGTCGCCTGGCACCGAGGACCCCGAGCCCGCGCCCTGCGGCCGGGCGGTGTGGGGGCGGGAAGCGCTGGCCTGCGCTCCATCGGGCGGAGTGCCCGCCTCTTCTCCCGCTCTCGGGGAGCTCCAGAGTCCCTTTCACCGTTATAAATTACGAGGACTTAATGTTTTAGTGTGGCGTTTCTCAGACACACTGTGACGTAAATGCGCTTGTGATCTCCGTTTCCTGGGTAAACAGTCTCGTTAGGAGACACACTTCTGGTCCCCCAGGTGGTAAAGGGCAGAGCGGGGGTTTGAAACCTTGTCTGCCTGACTCCCCGCTGCCGCCTCAAATCCTGAGATCTTAAGGCTCTCGTGCCCGCTGCTATGAACATTGAATCCTGAGTTTGAAAACTTAGTAAAATAGGACGGGCGTCGTGGTGCATGGCTGTAATCCCAGCATAAATGTAGGCTGAGGCAGGAGGATTTTAACAACCAGACCAAAAAATGTGTAAGATGGCAAGAAATCTTGCTCCAGGATTCCTTTGCTCGTAGAACTTTGTGCTGCGATGGAAACGTTGTCTTTTTTTTTTTTTTTTTTTCGGTACCGGAGATTGAACTCGGGAGCCTGCGCTTGCCAGGCAAGCGCTTATTCTACTGAGCTATCTCTCCGGCCTGAAACATCGTCTCTTGTGTATGGTAGCCACTTGCTGAGAATGCCTTTCACTGAGGAATTCAGGCTGGCCTCGAACCAACTGCTGTCCTCGAGCCTCAGCCTCCCAAGGGTGGGATCACACTGTGTGCCCCAAAGTCGGGCTTTGGTTTTTGTCATTTGATACAGCGTTTGGGTATCTAGTCCAGGCTGGCCTTGAACTTGAGTGGGTCCTCCTGCCTCAGCTTCCTGAGCGCTGGGATACAGGCCCGCACAACCACACTTAGCATTGTTGCATGTTTTTAATGTTCTAAAAATGGAATTCTTGAATTCATTGCAACCTATTTTTTTCTATTCAAGGTTTAATAATTTTAGCGTGTTTGAAGTAAATAAGGATTACATTTATCATGAGGAGCTAATACATAAACATGATACATCTCTTCCTATATTTTGGCCTAATTATGTATTTGCCAACTTTTCTCAGAAACAATAGAAGTCAACCTTAAAAAGGAAAATGTAAAAAAAAAAAAAAAAAAGGAAAATGTACTTTAAGATTTAAATGTGTGTTTGAAGTTTTGTGTAATTCTTACAAATACGTTTTTTTGTTTTTTGTTTTTTGTTTTTTTTTTTTAGTTTTGTTTCTGGCAGAACTGGGGATTGAACTCAGACCCTTGCGCTTGTCAGGGAAGCACTTATTCCACTGAGCCATCTCCCTGGCCCCACAAATATGTTAATAAATTTATAGTCCAGAAGGTGATGGTGCAGCTCATCAACCTCATCTTCAGATACTTACAGAACAGATCCTGGATCCAGGTGCAGTCCCTGTGCTTTGCTAAGCTTGTTTTAAGTGCTTTAGACCACTGAGCCATCTCACCAGCCCCCTGTATTATTGGTTTTGATGCGTACATGAACCTTGTATTAGATGATGCAGAAAAAATTCATTCTAAAAGTCAAGAAAACAACAGGGTCGGATCGTGCTGGAAGGAGATAACATTACTCTGCTACAAAGTGTCTCCAACTAGAAATGATCAGTGAATTCAAACAGGGAAGTGAGGCAGTGGCAATTATGATGATATGTAAAAAGGCAATTGTTTAAGTGGTTTGCCCTGGGAGTGTTTGAAAAACATTTATTCATATTGTCTTGACTATCCTTATGTTTTTACTGAAGGCCAATAAATGTAGAGTTTTTATTTTTTTTTAAAAAAAGATTTTTTTTAAAACAACATAGGTGCTGCAGGTGCTGCACATAGGACCAGGGAGATAGCTCAACAGCATAAGTGCCTGCCTGGCAAGGGCAAGGTCCTGAGTTTGATTCCCAGTAATGAAAAAAAAAACAAAAAACAAAGGGGCCGGGGAGATGGCTCAGCGGAATAAGCGGAGATGGCAAGCGCAAGGGCCTGAGTTCAATCCCCGGTTCCGCAAAAAAAAAAAAAAAAAAAAAAAAAAAATTTGCACATAGAAATGGGTTAAAGGGGCAAAAATATCAAGTGTAAAAATTTTTTTTTCTTTTCATGCCCAAAGTGCTGTTTGAGGCAGTTCATCGAGCAACTTTACAGGCCCAGCTGTTGTGGTTATCCATCTTTGGCGTTTGAAATAAGCGCCTGCAGCAGAGGAGCTTTTTTCGTTTCTGTAGCGAACTCAGGCTTTTCCTGTGCTTCCTCAAATCTTTTTCTTTTTTCTGGAGGAACCGGGAGTTGAACTCAGGCCCTTGCATTTGCCAGACAAGCTCTTCTTCTACTGTGCTGTATCAGCCCCTCAAGTTCTTTTCTGAAATGAGCTTTTGCGCCTGTTTGGCCCTGGGACAGCAGGGCTCTTACTTGTGCTCACACTTAAGTGCGGGGTGCCAGCCTCTGGTCATTGGGAGCCTTGCTGTCTCTTCCAGGGGGTGACCCTGATTTCAGCCTCTTGGCAGGCAATTGCCTCTTTCCCATCCAGACATTTCGATTTCTTCCTCATCCTCTTGCTCTCTCTTCAGACTCACCACTGTGGTGCCACTGGGCTCAGAGCAGCCCTAAGTTGTGGTGGCAAAGCCACTCTCTGGGTCGTGGATGATGATACCTAGATCTGGCCGCTGGTTAATCAGGTCACCTCCCAGCTGCTAGGTCGCCCCGCAGAGGAGGGATGCGATGGTGGCTTCGGGTTGAGAAAGATGGTCTAGCTGGACTTTTCTCCCACATGCCCTCGATGGAACTGGACACAGCAATGGCTGCGGTAGAAACTGGTAGTGCCTAGTGGGCAGTAGTCAAGGTCATAATCCTGTTGCTGATGTTGAGGGGCACGTGGCCACGTTTCACTACTGGAAGGAAATCTAGCCTCCTGGCCAACCCCAAGCTGAGTGGGAAGGGTCCCCAAACAGGTGCCATGGCCTGGGTGCGGGAAGGCTCAGGGCAGCAACAGCCGGCTGCAGTGGGTCTTGGATGAGGTGAGATCTTGGATGAGGTGAGGGGGCAAGGGGTGGGGTGGTTGGGGGTTTGCTCTGGCGGGGGTGGGTAGGTCTGCACTCTAGCGGCTGCTCACGTACTCCCTCTGCCTGTCGTAGCAATTACTACAGCGAGCCGCAAGCTCATCTTTTTTTCCTTTCTTCCTCCCCACCCCCTTTTTCTCCCTGCCTTCTTCCTTTCCACCCTTCTTCCCTGTTGTTGTTTTTTGGCAGAACCGGGGATTGAACTCAGGCCCTTGCACTTGCCAGGGAAGCGCTCATTCCACTGTTCCCTGCTTTTTTTTGTGAGACAGGGTCTCACTTGTAGCTCAGACTGACCATGAACTCTCACCGATCCATTAGAGCTGTGCCACCATGACTGGCTACTCAGTAATTTTAGAGAATTTACTATTGGGGTTCCATCTTGTCCAGAAGCTTTGATTTACCTTTTTTCCCTCCATTTACTGTGTTCTTTCTGTGGCATTTCAGTGCATCAGATCTGCTGGCTTTTGTTTTGTTTTGTATTTTAGGACGGGGTCTAACTATATGCATAGGTTGTACTCCTGTTCTCAGCCTCCCAAGCGCTGGGATTACTGGCGCGCTTCACCACACCCAGTAGTCTCAAGCCCACTTGTCTCAGTGCGCCCCTTGGGCGGGGCCTGCCCTGCCACTGCGCTGCCGGCGCTGTAGTCCGCTGAGCTATCCCGCCGGCCCTATTGGAGAAGGATTTTTTTTTTTTCTTTTCCTAGCTAAAGCTGCTTCAGGGGCGGGTCTGGTGCAGCTTGTGGAACTGGGGGTCGAACTAGGGTCCCCTGCTCCTGACTGAGTGTACCCAAGCAGGCGCTATGAAGGACTGAGCTAACCTGCAA
>NW_004524587.1:7464747-7465305 GCF_000260255.1 Octodon degus
GTGGTTAATTGCTGTACAAGATGCAGACTTGTGATCCTACTTACAAACACCATTAGAAAAAAATCATTATTTTTTTTCTTTGCAGAACTGGGGATTGAACTCAGGCCCTTGTGCTTACCAGAGAAGCACTTATTCTACTGAGCTATCTCCCTGGCCCCTATTTGTTCATATTTATTTATTTATTATTTGTTCATTTTTAAAGGGAGACCCTTGAAAGCTGATTTCTCTTTGTTTTGGGCTAGCTGATGTGTGAGTAGGAGTCAAGCTATTACTTCATACCTACCCCATACCCTCTTGCCTGGATCTGAACCCAGGGACATTTCTACCACTGAGCTATGTCTCCAGTATCTGTCTTCCCCCTTTTTAAAGTTTTCAGGGCCAGGGATATAGCTCATCCGCATAAGCATCTGCCTGGCAAGCACAAGGTCCCAAGTTTGATTCCAGTATGAATAAAAGTTTTTAGACATTCATTAAATTCCCTGGGTTGACCTTGAACTTGTGATCTTCCAGCACTCAGCCTCAGAGTGCTAGAATTTCAGGTATGTCCCACTAAGCCTG
>NW_004524587.1:7465867-7474139 GCF_000260255.1 Octodon degus
AAATAAAGAATTATTTATTTATTTATTCATTCATTCATTCATTTTGTGTGTGCGGCCAGCTCAGCCCACCAGGGGGCGGGGCGGGCTGGCATGTGGTGCTGGGGGATTGAACCGCGGTCCCTGTGTTTTGCTTAGCTTGTTCTAAGTAGGTGCTTTAGACCACTGAGCCATCTCACCAGCCCCTTGTTTTGTTTTTAAAATCATTTATTGTGTACATTAGCCTCTTGGGCTAAGAATGACTGTAAAAAAAAAATAAAAATAACCCTACATTTATTGGCCTTGGTAAAAGCATAAACATAGTCAAAACAATATGAACAGATGTTTTATAAATACTTCCATGGTAATCCACTTACTTAAATAGCTGCCTTTTAAACATAATTGCCATTACATTTCTCTGCTGTCTTAGTTCCTTGGTATTTCTAGTTGAAGACACTTGTAGCAGGGTAATTTATCTCCTTTTTGCATGATCCGATCCAGTTTTCTTGACTTTGTTTTAGAATAAATTGTGTGTCATCTAATGCAAAGTTCATGCACCCATCAAAGCCAGTGTACAGCCCTCTGTCCGCACAGTCACTTGCTTAGTCACACTGAATCTGAGATCTGTTCTACAAGTACCTGAAGATGGAGTCGGTGGGTTGCACTGTCACCTTCTGTACTTTCTGCCCTGACTCTGTTCGCCATGGCAGAATTGGACAAAGACTATGCCAAGGGGCTGGGGAGATGGCTCAGTAGAATAAGCACTTTCCTGGTAAGTACAAGGGCCTGAGTTCAATCCCTGGTTCCGCAAAAAAAAAAAAAAAAAGACTATGCCACCTACAACACTACTTTTTTTTTTTTTTTTTTTTTTTTTGCGGAACCGGGGATTGAACTCGGGCCCTTGCACTTGCCAGGGAAGCGCTTATTCCAGTGAGCCATCTCCCCGGCCCCTGGCTGATGATGTTTTAATTATTTTACTAACTTTTCTTTTTAACATTGTTTCCCAGTGATGGCTCACGAAGCACTGGGCTATGATCCTCCGGTGCATCTGGATGATGATACAGCAGATCCTGCCGCTGAATTGGTGGCCAGCCAAAACAGACTGCCTGTGCTTCATCCTGCTCCTACTGAAGCAATTAACAGCCAAGTGAGACCGCTGTTGCTCCAGCCTGCTTTTGTTCAAGTGGTCAGCAGCCAAAGAGGACAACTGCTTCTGCCACCTGTTTCCATTCAACTGGCCAGCAGCCCAGGAGACCCATTTTCTCTCCAGTCTTGTCCTCCTTTTTTTCTTCCTCCTCCTTCTCCTCCTTCTCTTCCTTCCCCCCCTCCTCTTCCTCCAGTGGCCAACAGCCAAGAGGGTGCCCTCCTTCCCCAGTCTCCTCCCCACGTGGCCAGCAGCCAAGGGGAACCCCCTGTGCTCCAGCCTGCACAACAGGTGCCCACTGACCTGACGGAGGAAGTAGAATGGTCAGAAGAGAATGTAGAGAACACCAATCCAGGAGGTATAGGGGAGCCTAGGCAGGGCTCTGGGGCTGACCGTGATGCCCAAGCACCTTCACTGGAGTCAATGAACAGCTTCATCAGTGGACTACAGAGACTTCGTGGCATGCTGGAATTCCTGAGACCTCCTCCACCTTTAGAACACAGTGTGGGCCCACTGAGAGCAAGGAGAAGGGGACGCACTTCACGTAGAGGGAGACCTGGGTCATCCCAGAGGACAGACAGCGCCAGGTAAATTCTGTGGTATATTGTAGAAATTGTGAAACTAAGCAGAACCCCTGCGCTGCCAAGGATAATTTTTCTTTTTTCTTTTTTTTGGTAGAACCAGGGATTGAACTCAGACCCTTGAGCTTGCCAGGCAAGCGCTTATTCTACTGAGCCATCTCCCTGGCCCCATCCATCTCCCCGGCCCCTATTTTTCTTTCTTTTTTTTTGGGCAGAACCAGAAATTGAATTCAGGCCCTTGCGCTTGCCAGGGAAGCGCTTATTCCACTGAGCCATCTCCCCGGCCCCCTATTTTTCTTTTTGCTGAGACAAAATACCCAATACCCTAAGGTAGAGGAAAAGCATGACTGTATTCTTTCTTATCCCAACAGGAAAGGTTTATGGTAGCTCACATTTTGTAAAGCTTGCTGTCCATACGTAGCTGGCTCTAGGGCAGGGTGGTGTGGCGGAGGGGCATCACAGGGAGAAACAGTCCATGGCAGGGCAGCAGGGAGCAGGCCTGCCTCCATATTTCATCCAGGCTGTCTGCCCTTTGGGCAGTGCCAACTACACACACAGGGTGGGACACCTTAATCCAAACATCACATGCTAGATCCAGCCCCCTCTGGAAAACCCTACCTATGCCCACATGAGTTTTGGGAGACTTCTAAACACAAGCCCTAACAGTGCCCCAGTGTAGTGTTTGCCATTTTCTCACTCACAGACCATCCCTGGGCCAGGCAGGTGTCAAGAAACAGCCAAGGGGCCAGGAGATAACTCAGTAGAATAAGCACTTTCCTGGCAATTGCAGGATTCTGAGTTCAATCCCAGTACCACCAAAAAAAGAAAGAAAGAAAGAAAAAGAAACAGCCGGGGGCTGGGGAGATGGCTCAGTAGAATAAGTGCTTGCCTAGCGAGGACAAGGGCGTGAGTTCAATCCCCAGTTCCGCAAAAAAAAAAAAAAAGAAACAGCCAAGTTGAATAGTTTTCCCTTCTTACTGAGCCAAAAAACCAAAAGTACGGCCAGCTAGTGAGCCCTTCTAGTAAGCTTCCTGGCCAGTCAAAAACTCCTTTTTGGGAGGGGACGGGACAGGACCTTGTGCTCGCCGTGCAGATGCTCATGCCACCGAGCTATATCCCTGGCCCTTACTTGTTCTTAACAGTATTCTGGCCTTAGTATGTATTTAATTTGATTGAAATGTTCTTAGGAATTGCTTTTTTTTTTCAATTGTGAATTGAATCCAGGGCCTTTGCAGTGAACTATATCCCTGGCCCTTTTCTTTCCTTTTATTTTTTTCCCCTGAGACAGGGTCTAGCTAAATTGCCCAGGCTAGATTCAAACTCAGACTGTTGGTGCCTCAGAGTCTCAGAGTGCTGGGATCATAAGTGTGTGTCGCCGCCCCAGCATGCAGTGCTGTTTTGTGTTGCTTCTGGTAGTGGCTGTGACTAATGTCTATTCACACTCTCCAAAAATAACTTGGTAAACTTGTTTAGTATCTTTGAAAAGAAACTTGGCCAGCATGGTGGTACACGTTGTAATGTGAGCCCCAAGAAGGCCAAGAGAGGAGGAGGAGCATTAATTTAAGGCCAGCCTAGTCTGCATAGCCAGTTTGAGGCCAGCCTGGACTGTTGTGAGACCCTGTCTCAAAGAAAGCAAAAAGGAAGAAAAAAAGTGAGTGATAATAGCAACTATGACATAGTAATGATCATGGAAAATTGACTTCTTAAAAACAGTGAGGGGCTGGGGAGATGGCTCACTAGAATAAGTGCTTCCTTGGCGAGCGCAAGGGCCTGAGTTCAATCCTCGGTTCCACCAAAAAAACCCCAGTAAAACTAATGCTTCCTTCTGGATTAAAATGGGCATTTTTGATTAGTGTCCAAAAGTGGTCATTGTGGCTGAAAGTGAGACACAGGTTACGTGTCCATCACAGTAAGTGTATTACAGTGGTGACATTGAAACCTGTAACATTTTGCTCAAGAGTAATGAAAAATGTAATCCAAATCATATGATAAAATGCCATTACTGGGCTGGAGCGATGGCTTAGTAGAATAAGCAGGCCTGAGTTCAATCCCCAGTTCCACCAATACTTTGTACAATTCAAATTCTAGGCTTCTAAATTGCTGAGAGCAATTTGGATCTAAGATCCCAAGAATTTTGAAGCTGTCATTGTTTGTCTATGATTCAAGTAGAGATAAAAGAATTGTGGATAGACAGGAAAACTGGGTTAAGTATTTGTTCCTTTATTTTGTGTTTCCTTTTTTTGGAGGCAGGGTCTCAGGGTTTCATGTAGTTTAATGTAGCCTTGAGCTTGCTTTGTAGCCCAAGCTGGCCTCAAACTCATGGCAGTCATCCTGCCTCCTGGAGTACTGGGATTACAGATGTGTGCCACCGTGCCCAGGGTAAAAAGGATTATTTTGAAGATAAAGAATCTCATTAAAGTGACCTGGGTTGGGGCCGGGGAGATGGCTCAGTAGGATAAGCGCTTGACTGGCAAACGCAGGGATCTGAGTTCAATCCCCGGTTCTGCCAAAAAATAAATAAATAAAATAAAGTGACCTGGGTGAGACCAATGGTGAAACAGGATTTTATTCTAAGGTTTTAGGTACAAAATGGCTAAGAGCATTGGACAAAGGACAGGCCTCAGTTTTTACACATTTGCACAAGGGGTTGGTCTTCTGCACGGAATTTGTGGGTGGGCAGAAGGAGAACAAAAACAGTATATCAACTTGTAACAGTTGTGTATCTTGGTGGCCCTGCTTAGGCACAGCAGGATGTTATAGGTACAAATGTTAGGAAATTTTACATATGTGGACAAAACTTACTGCTTTTATCCTTATTAAAACGAACAATAGGCCAGGCATAGTGATGTATACCTATAATCTCAACACTTGGGATGTTGAGGCAGGAGGATCACTGTGAGTTCAAGACCAGCCTGGGCTACCTAGTGAGACCCCGTCCGCCACCACCACAAAAAAAAAAAAAGAGAAAGAACTAGCAAGACCTGTTAGGATCAACTTTTTCAGAACTCTGGGAATTAATATAGTAATCCAGGAAGTAAAAGAAAAGTATCTGTATCTGTTTTGTGGCTTTCTCTATTCCCATCCCCTTCTTCAGCTCCTTAGGAGTCTTGAAAACCAACTACCTGCAGTTACATGAAAGCCAGCGGCCTGGTAGCTGCCAGCAGGAGCACAATAGATTTTACACCCAAAATCTTGCTATTCCTAAGGAATTTTTCCCAGTGTGACTTACCTGATGGTGCCAGCCACTTGCAAGGCTGTGAATCAGTGTGGTCCCCCAAAAAGTGTAATTTCTTTTCCCTAGGGCCTGCCTGAAGCAGTTGTACTCAGTAGGACAACAGACTAGCAAAAATCATAAAAGGGAAATCTGGGGGATGAGATCTTCATAGACGTTTCAAGAAAAACCTCTACTGTATTCCAGGGAATTTAGAAGGCTACAAACGTGCTAGGCATACACACTACTCAGCTCTCTCCCTGGCCACCCCGCCCCAAGTTTATTTTGAGATAAGATCTCCCTAAATTGCCCAGACTACTCTTGAACTTGCAGTTCTCCTGCCTCAGCCTCCAAAATAGCTGAAACAGTGAGTGTGGTGCCCTACTTCCTGGTTCCATTCAGGGTTTTTGTTTTTTTTTGGTTTTTTTTTCCCCCTTTCTATCTTTGAGACAGGGTCTCACTGTGCAGTTTAGGCTGGTCTTGAGCTCACTTTGTAGCCCAGGCTTGTCTCACACTCAAAATAACCTTCTTGGCGCAGCCTCCCATGTGCTGGGATCACAGGTGTGCACCACCACTCTTGGCTCCTCTTCAGTTCAGTCAGCATTTAGTGGTCTAGAAATGGATTGAGATGACTGAAATTTACCCCCACGTTACTGTAGGTCCCCCCCCCCAACCGGGGATTGAACTCAGATCCTTGCATTTGCCAGTCAAGCGCTTATCCTACTGAGCCATCTCCCCAGCCCTGTAGGTTGTTTTTTGTTTGTTTGTTTGTTTGTTTGTTTGTTTTCCGGAACCGGGGATTGAACTCAGACCCTTGTGCTTTCCAGGGAAGCGCTTATCCTACTGAGCCATCTCCCCGGCCCCTTCTGGTTGTTTTTGATGGTGGTCATTTGTGCTATAATTCTGCTTGTCATCTTCTGCACGCATAGGTCGAGAGCACCGCTGGATGCTTACTTTCAGTTGAGCAGGTCGCAGCCTCACTTTGGAGCCAGCTCTTATGATCCAGAGGTTAGGAACCCGGTGTCTGAGGATGTTCAGGGATCAGGTAGCTCCGATTCTGACAGCGACAACTCTGCCGAGTATGAAGAAGCTGTTGTCCAGCCAGAGGAGCCTGGAGCTGTCGCCGCAGAAGGAGAGCAGCAACCAGGTTTTGCACATAAGGCTGACAGCCACAAAGCTGTTGCATGTGATTTGTGTCCCAAGTTTCTGTGATGACATTTACATTCTCTTTTGTTACACATAAGAGAAAAAAGTTTGTTTGTTCATTCATTCACTTTTTCTTTTCTTTTCTTTTCCTTTTTCTTCCTTTCTTCTTTCCTTCCTTCAGAACTGGGAATTGAACTGAGGCCTTATGCTTGCCAGACAAGTGCTTATTCTACTGAACCATCTCCCCGGTCCCCCTTTTTTAAAATTTTATTTATTTATTTTTTTTAAATTTGTGTGTGTGTGTGTGTGTGTGTCCCGCTCAGCTCACCAGGGGGCGAGGCTGGCTGGCATGTGGTGTTGGGGGATTGAACCGCGGTGCCTGTGTTTTGCTAAGCTTGTTCTAAGTAGGTGCTTTAGACCACTGAGCCATCTCACCAGCCCAATTTTATTTTATTTTATTGAGAAATAAATATGAATGAGACAGTTTCAAAGCTGAATAATAGGACCATTTCAATCATCAATACATTGTACATTGTTATCTTCTTAGTGGTTATCCATAGTACAAGAAGCAGACAGGATATCCTGTCCAAACATTATTAGTACACCTCTTTCTTCTCAATGAATTAAGTGAAAGTAGCTGTATATCTATCCTTTTTTAAATTTTTTTTTTAATTTGTGTGTGTGTGTGTGTGTGTGGCCAGCTCAGCCCACCAGGGAGCAGGGCTGGCTGGCATGTGGTGCTGGGGGATTGAACCGCGGTCCCTGTGCTTTGCTGAGCTTGTTCTAAGTAGGTGCTTTAGACCACTGAGCCATCTCACCAGCCCCTAAAATTTTTTTTTTTTAATTTTAAGTTTAATTTTATTTATTTTATGTATGTGGTACAGGGTTTTACTACACAGCTCTGACTCAGTGATCTTCCTGTTTTCAGCCTCCAAGTGCTGGGATTACAAGTGTGCACCACCATGCCCAGCTTGATTGAAGAATTCTTATTGGCCTAGCTTAAGTTTTTTGTTTTTTTTGTATTTTAGGGAAGGGTCTACAGGGTGTTCAGGGTCTCACTACTAGATCAGACTCATAGAGATCCACCTGTTTACAGCCTCCCAAGAGCTGGGATCACAGGTGTGCATCACCATACCCAGTCTCAATTGTCTTCTCAGTGCGCCCCGGGATTGAACAGCTGGCCAGCGGGCGCTTTAATCTGCTGAGCCATTTTGGCCTAGCTTAAATTTTAACAAGTGTAATTTTTAAATTATTAAAGCAATGCAATGGAGGATTGGATCAAGATTAGCAATATGTTGGTTATTTATTAAATTGACTAATGAGTGCTGGTGAGATAGCGAACTTTATAATAAAGCGCCTGCTTAGGCAAAGCACAGGGACCCTCTGTTCGGTCTCCAGCACCACATGCTGTGCCAGCCCTGCCCCCACGGCAGGCTGAGCTGGACTCTGGCCACAGAGTCTAGGCTTAGTGGCATACGCCTGTAATCCCGTTGCTGGGGAGGCTGAAAACAAAAGAGGATCACTGTGAGTCTGAGCTGTGTAGTGAGACCCTGTAACAACCAAATACATTAAAAAATAATAATAATAAAAACAATTGACTGAGGAGTATTTGTGAGTTAGCTGAACTATTCTGTTTCATTTATTCATTTATTTTACTGTCATGTATGAGGTATCCAGAGTACACAAAATATGTCAGGTATAGTGGTTGCCACCAGCCCTTGGGGAGGCTGAAGTAGGTTTGTCATGAATTTGGGCTACATAATGAGATCCTATCTAAGTAAATAAATCCAAATAAGTAAAGTAATGATTATTATAACAAATCACTTATTGGGGAAGTTCTTACCACTTTTGCAGAAACACTACCCCTTAGAAATACAACTGCACTACATTAGGGTTTCTCTTAGTATCTCCCACTAATTTGTCTCTTTCAATTTTGCCTCTCCTGTTATGTCTGTGTGCAACTTGGCAGAACAAGGTGGAGACATCTCAGCAGAGCAAGAGGTTACACGTATGAGCCAAGATGGGACTCTCACCCAAGAGGTAGTGTAAACATCCTCTTTACTTATTCATTAGTGGTACTAGAGATCCAGCCTGGCACTATGTGCCCTGCATCCATGACCTATTTTATTTTATTTTTTAAAATTTATTTATTTGTGTGTGTGTGTGTGTGTGTGTGTGGCCAGCTCAGCCCACCAGGGGGCGGGGCTGGCTGGC
>NW_004524587.1:7474810-7477136 GCF_000260255.1 Octodon degus
GCTGGGGGATTGAACCGCGGTCCCTGTGCTTTGCTTAGCTTAGCTTGTTCTAAGTAGGTGCTTTAGACCACTGAGCCATCTCACCAGCCCAGGGCTGGACATTTTTGTCGATGGATCGGAGCGGAGCGGTCTGGGTGCCGAGGCCGTTCCGAGCTCCCATGACCTATTTTAAATGAAAGCTTCATTTCTAATTGGTTTGATGTGTGTGATATTAAGCGTTGAGCCTGGGGACTTACATGCTAGACAAGCGTTTTACTGGTGAAATAAGTTGCCAAGCTGGTCACATAGTTGGAATCCTCTTGCCTCAGCCTTCTAAGTAGTTGAGATTACAGGCATGTGCCGTGGATTTATTTTATTTATTTTTATTTTTTTTGCGGAACTGGGGATTGAACTCAGGCCCTTGCACTTGCCAGAGAAGTGCTTATTCCACTGAGCCATCTCCCTGGCCCAATTTTATTTATTTATTTATTTATTTAGAGTTTTTGAAGACATTTTATTATATACAAAGAACAAGTTTCATAAGGCAAAAGTGTCCCATCCAGCGGGTCAATCAACGAAGGTCACCTGGGAGAGGAGCGGGGAATGGAGGAGGGGACAAAGGATGGGAGACGCGAGAAATGGAAACAAGACAGGATTCTGATCAAGTCTCCTTTATTCAGGGGAGGTGCTGGGTATATATAGGGGGGTGTAGGAATGAGGAAATCTCGGCTCTTGGGGGTCAGCAGGTATCTAGGCAACGGGGAAGGTCCCACCCCTGGGGCATAGCACGTGATTCACAGGGAATGGGAAGGCGGGAAGGAGCAGAAACTTAACTCAGCAGGGGAATAGAAACTTAAGAAAATGACGGACACTATTATAAAATGGATACCAGTTAATGGTTTCCAACACAAAAGAATATGAATTTTCATTTTAAATGAGGCTGAAGGTTAAAATGGAAACCTTCAGGCTTTGTAAATAAGATCCAAGTGTGGTTCCTATCCCAGTTTTTATTTGTACGACTGCTTTCTCATGCATAAAAGTTGGGGTGAAGCTGGGGAATACCTCAGTGGCACAAGTACCTGCCTCGCACGTGCAAGGTGCATTTGATTCCCAGAACCCAAAAACAAACAAAAAAGAGAAAAGCTGGAGTGTTTGAAGATAACCAGTCCTGTCTATCTGATAAGGTTAAGTATTGACTGCAAAAAGTAGATAACCAAAAGTCTAAACAAACAAACAAACAAAAATTCAGACTAGTGTGGTGGTGCATGCCTGTAATCCCAGTGTTGGGAGGCTGAAAGTGGGAGGATCACCTAAGTCCGATCTGTTTAGTGAGACCCTGTAGACCTTGTACTAATTGCATGAAAAGGTCTCATTAAAAAAATAAGTAACCACAGTGCTTTATAAACTGTTTAGCAGAATGTGAGTACTATGTGATAACAACTTACTTTATTTTATTTATTTTTGCACTACCAGGGATTGAACTCAGGACCCTGTACTTGCCAGGCAAGCACTTATTCTACTGGTCATCTCCCTGGCCCACAACTCTTATCTGTCTATATCCTATCTATCTATCTATCTATCTATCTATCTATCTATTTATTTGCGGAACCGGGGATTGAACTCAGGCCCTGGCGCTTGCCAGGGAAGCCCTTATTCTACTTAGCCATCTCCCAGCCCCCACAGCTTACTTTAGAAAGCAACATTTATACCTGAGGAGCTCAGGAAAGGGTGGCTGAATTGTGTCATACAAGCAACCATGTGTTAAGTAGACAAGTTCCATGTTTGGAGGGTGGGATTCATCTCTGTCTTCTAGACTCGAGTTATGAGGGCCAGAAGCAAGCATATTTTCCATCTTGCCCCTTCATCTAAGTGTTGGCAGGGAGCTGCAGTGAAAGCTGGACCCTCCTTCTAGAAATTTTAAAATTCCTTATTGTTCTGCAATATGTAATTTTTTTGGCGGAGGTGGGGGACGGGACAGGAAGTCAGCCAAGCTTCATCTCAGAAATGCTGTCCTAAGACCAGGCATGTAATCCCAGCACTCAGGAGGCTGAGGCAGGAAGATTGCTGCAAGTTCAAGGCCAGCCCGGACTGCACAGCGAAGCCCTGTGTCAAAAACAAACAAAAAAACCTGTCCTAATGGTTTTAACATCTTTTTACTCTTGCTGATGCTATTTTGTAGAATAAAGAACAATTTTTAAAAAGTTTAGGGGGTTTTTGAATGCAGTTTTTTAAAATCTTAGGCTTTTTTTTTTTTTGCCGAACTGGGGATTGAACTCAGACCCTTGCGCTTGCTAGGGAAGCACTTATTCTACTGAGCCATCTCCCCGGCCCTCTCAGGCTATTTTTT
>NW_004524587.1:7477264-7478519 GCF_000260255.1 Octodon degus
TGTGTGTGGCCAGCTCAGCCCACCAGGGGGCAGGCGGGCTGGCATGTGGTGCTGGGGATTGAACCGAGGTCCCTGTGCCTTGCTTGGCTTAGCTTGTTCTAAGTAGGTGCCTTAGACCACTGAGCCATCTCACCAGCCCCCAAATTTTTTAAAAGTGGAAACACATAACAAGTATGAGAACATTGTATCTTGTTTCAACAGCTTTTGCTAATTTGTAGGCCAAACAATAATGGATAGCTAGAGTTTATCTTGGTTTGTTTACTTAAAATCAGTATTCCTCTAAGAAATAAAAAATAATTGAACCAAACCAAGCATAGTGATCCTGACCGGTAATCTCAGCGCTCAGGGAGGCTGAGGCAGGAGGATCATGAGTTGGAGCCCAGCCTTGGCAACTTAGTGATTTAACAAGACCCTGTCTCAAAAGAAAAAGTAGCAGTAGGAAGGTTCAATCCCCAGGACTGCAAAAAAAAAACAAAACCAGTAAATTAATTGTCCAAAAGGGCGGCTGTTAACACTGTCTTGCTCTGAGTCTGGCTGTTCCTGCTGTGCTACACCCTTGAGAGCTTTCCATGCAGTGCATAAACAGTGGAGCCGTGTAACACCTGCGTAGCGTTGCATCACGGGAAGACACTTCCGTTAGCCTTCCCTAGTTATACAGATATTTGTGACTGCATCTGTGGGCTCTACAGTATTTCTAGCTGGAAGATTGTGTCAAAGGAAAAACAGATTTTTTTTTGTAGTTAGGACGAAATTAAGACAGACATGCTGAGGCAGGAGAATTGCCCTGAGTTTGAGGCTAACCTGGGCTACATAAAGAAATTTTTCCTCAACACCCACCATATTGCTCTTCAAAAATGTGTGTAATGTTATCTTTACATCAGTAATATATAAACATGGTTGTTCCCTCATGCTCAGTGGTTTTTGGTGTCCTCAGACATTTTTCCCTAATCTGCATGTTTGAGTTGATAACCTAATTTTGAGTGTCTAACCTACTAGTCTCTACTATTGATGATCTTGGTAGTTTATAGGGTATCTTAAAAATATCTTTGTACAGGGGGCCTGGCCTTAGCTCAGTTGTTTAAGTGGCTGCTTCCACAAAGCTGTCAGCCTCAGGTTGCTGTAGTTCGATTCCCACAACACTCCAGCCAGCCAAACCACCCCTTAGGGCATTTAGAGCAAAAAAAAAAAACAACTTATAAAAAGGGCTGGTGAGATGGCTCAGTGGTCTAAAGCACCTACTTAGAACATGCTAAGA
>NW_004524587.1:7480202-7482220 GCF_000260255.1 Octodon degus
TTTTTTGGGTGGAACCGGGAGTTTGAACTCAGGCCCTTGTGCTTGCCAGGCAAGCACTTATTCTACTGAGCCATTTCCCTGGCCCAGTCACACTGATTTTGTACCATTGAATCTTTAGTGCAACAAGAAGGCCAAGCACAGCGACATCGTTGTCCTTTATGCCCGAACTCTGAGAGCATTGGACACTGGTGAGCAGGAGCGTGTGAAAAGGTAGGTGGTGAGAGTGTTCCTAGCTGCAGTATTTGCTTTCGGTTTCCTAAAAGCACCTGAAAAAGAAAATGGGAGCCCAGGCTGGGTATGGTGGCACATCCATGTGATCCCAGCACTTGGGAGGCTGAGGTAGCCTGGGATACATGAGTTTGTGACAGCCAGCCTGAACTGTACAGCAAGACCCTGTCCCCCCCGCCAAAAAAAAAAAAAGAATGTTAAAGAGTTTAATCCACCATGACAAGAGTTGCAGGGGCATGGGCTCTCACATTCCATTGGTAATAATGGATGCAGGTATGTCTGGTAATTCTGTTTCAAGCATTTGTTCTAAAGAAACGGATATGTGCCAACATTTACTTAATGAAACTTAGTTTAATAGTTCAGTCCAAGAGAATTAATGAGTTGAATGAACTGTAGCATATCCATGTGTTGGAATATTACACATTCATTAAAACTGATATTGTCTGGAGTTGTGGCACATGCCTGTCATTCCAGCACTGAACCTGAGGCAGAAGGACCATTGTACATTCAAGGTCAGCCTGGACTATGTAGCGAAAGGCTATCTCAAGCAAACAAACAAAAATTATTGATAATGAGCACTCATGTTATCACATGAAAACATTGTTGTGATTGCTTTTTTCTAAAGGGGAAAACATGTCAGGTTTTCACAACTTATGTTAATTTTTTTTCTTTATTTGTGTTTATTCGTTTGTTCCAACAGATATTTATGTTGGGAAGACAAAATCAGAGTGGGTTTGTAGCTCAGTAGCAAAATGCTTGCCTAACACTGGCAATTCGGTCTCCAGCACTGCAAAAAGAAAACAAAAATCCTTTGTGATTTGATTGCAGTGCCATTAAATTCCTTACATTAACTTGAGAAGTACCTCCACAATATTGAGTCTTTCATTCCCTGAACATATATAATGTCTTTTTTTTTTCCTCTGTGCTGGGAACCAAACTCAGAACCTTGCATGTGCCAGGCAGGTGCTGTGCCACTTGAACTATATCCCAGCTAACTAGTATCTTTATAAGTCATTCATAGACTTGGAGTTTATTCCTAGATTGTTGTTAAAATTACTTTTAGGAATGAATTTTTTTTCTGTTACATTTACTAATGAGTTGTCTAGCATATGGGAATGTTGTAGATCTGATTTTCTTTTTTTTTGGTGGAACCGGGGATTGAACTCAGGCCCTTGCGCTTGCCAGGGAAGCACTTATTCCACTGAGCCATCTCCCTGGCCCCTGATTTTCTTTCTTTCTTTTTTTTGGTACTGGGGGGATTGAACTCGGGACCTTGTGCATACAGGCACTTACACTGCTGAGCTATTTCCCCAGCCCTGATTTTCTTACATTTACTTTTATTGTCCCTGCTTTCCTCACACTGAGGGTCCTCCTGAGTCACTAAGGTGCAGAAACAGGCCACCGTATCCGGCTGATTAGGTTTTCTTGCTCTTGATTTTAGCAACCTTGCTGAATTGTCATAGCTTATAGGTTCTCTTGATTTGCCTGTGAACATAATTAAGAGCAGCTCTATCTTCTCCTTTTCTTTTCTTTTTCTTTTTTTTTTTTTTTTTGTGGAACCAGGGATTGAACTCAGGCCCTTGTGCTTGCCAGGCAATCACTTACTCTACTGATCTATCGCCCTGACCCTCCTTTTTTTTTAGGTTTTTGAGATAGGGTCTTTTTTTTTTTTAAAGAATTTTTTTTTTTTAATTTATTTATTTGTTTATGTGTGTGTGTGTGTGTGTGTGTGTGTGGCCAGCTCAGCCCACCAGGGGGCGGGGCTGGCTGGCATGTGGTGCTGGGGATTG
>NW_004524587.1:7483185-7487384 GCF_000260255.1 Octodon degus
TTCTTTCTCTGTCTCTGTCTCTGTCTCTGTCTCTGTCTGTCTGTCTGTCTGTCTGTCTGTCTGTCTGTCTGTCTCTCTCTCTCTCTCTCTCTCTCTCTCTCTCTCTCTCTCTTTGGTGGAACCAGGGATTGAACTCAGGCCCTTGCACTTGCCAGGCAAGCGCTTATTCTATTGAGCTTTCTTCCAGCCTTTTTTTCTCTTTATATTTGATCTACTTTCATGTTTCATTTTGTTTTGTTTTTGGTACCAGGGATCGAACTCGGGACCTTACATTTGCCAGACAGATGCTTATGCCACTTAGCTGTATCCTGAGCTCTGATTTGTTTTCATGTAGTATTTATGTCATGAACACACTTGCCCTGCCTGGTGCGGGGCTTGCTAAGACTTCCGTTCTTGGCTTCCCACTGTAGTGCCTTAGTGAAGGAGCAGCTGCTGAGGAAGCAGGCTGAGTTAGAATCTGCACAGTGCCGGCTCCAGCTTCAAGTCCTCACTGATGAATGCAGCAGACTTCGCACTCGTGTCCAGGTGAGCCTGCCCTTCAGTGCGCAGAGCTGGAGTCAGCGTTAGGAGGAGGGCTGGGGCGTGTACTAGGTATGAGTAAGGCTCTAGGTTCATCCTCCCAACAAAAATTTAAGAGAAATCTAAGTTTTTATTTTTTATTTTTTTTATTTTTTTTTACATCCCCCCAATCTAAGTATTTTTTAAGCTCATCTCAAACACAAACAAGATCTGCCATTATTTAAGAAGCATGAAAAAAAAATAAAAAATTGTGCCCAGTTCATTTTCTTTCTGATTGCAGCATTTATCGTAACACTTAAGGGTGAATTCTACTGTAGTCAGAATTATTTTTTGGAGACTAGCAAGATAGCCCAGTGGACTGAGCACCTATCTCAGTTGCCATCACAGCACGCCCCGGCGGCATGGCTGGCACAGCATGCTGGGAACTGAACCCCGGTCCCTGCGTCTGCTTAAGTAGGTGCTTTAGTCCACTGAGCTATCTGGCCAGTCTATACTTTGTTTTGAAATAAGATCTTGCCATACATAGTTGGATCAGACATAGTAGGATCTTGGCCCTCAACTCCCCAGGCTGGCCTCAAATTTGGAGCAATCCTCCTGCTTTAGCCTCCTAAGTACTAAGATTACAGGCATGTACCACCATACCTGGCTGTAATTAAAATTTTTAAGAAATTAAGCATACTTGTAATGCCAGTGCTGTGGAATGTTGAGGCAGGAGGATAGCAAATTCAAGCTCAGTATGGGTGACTTAGCAACCTCAGTGAGGCATGGTCTCTAAAAATGGCTGTGGAGACCAGCCAGATAGCTCAGCAGATTAAACCACCTGCCTAGGCAGAGCACAGCAGCTGGGGTTCGATCCCCAGCCAGCACAGCCCCCAGGGTGTGCTGAGATAGCAATTGAGTGTGGTGGTGCGCCTATAATCCCAGTGCTTGGGAGGCTGCAAATAGGAGAATCACTATGAGTCCAGTATACAGAGTGAGATCCTGTAGACCCTGTTTTTGTTTTTTGGTGGAACCAGGGATTGAACTCAGCCCCTAGCACTTGCCAGGGAAGCGCTTATTCTACTGAGCCATCTCCCCAGCCCCCATACTTACTTACTAAATGAATAAAATAAAATAAAATAGCTGGGGAACCAAAGGATGGTAGCGCATGTCTGTATTCCATTTCTGGGGAGACAGAGGCAGGAGGATTGCTGAGAGTTTGAGGCCAGCCTGGGCTGTGTAGTGAGTTTAAGACCAGCCTGGACTTGAGACTCTTTCCCCCGCACCAAGAAAAACTATACAAACTCAGTTCTCTAGGATTCATGATATTTTCGTATAATGGACAAGAAATCTTGCATAAGCTCAAGATAATGTTTTTGAAGGGGATGTTAGCAAAAAGGCTTTGCATTTACAAAATATTTTTAATTTTAGGACTTGCAAAACCTTATGCAGGCACGGGATCAGGTTTCCGGGCAGTGCAGGGGTTCTGGAGTTCCTTTCCTGAACCGCCTGCCTGCCACCCAGAGCCAGCATAAGTACCACCTACAGAAGGCCTTGCCTGTATCTCAGACAGGAAACTGCCGCACCATGGCGTACAGTGGGGCCCTGAGCTGCCTGGTGGTCTCGCAGCCGTCTCCTCAGGCCTCCTTCTTCCCAGGTAAATGGTGAAGCGCCTTCTTTTTTTTTTTTTTTAATTTATTTATTTTATTTGTGTGTGTGTGTGTGTGTGTGTGTGGCCTGCTCAGCCCACCTGGGGGCGGGGCTGGCTGGCATGTGGTGCTGCGGGATTGAACCGCGGTCCTGTTCTAAGTAGGTGCTTTAGACCACTGAGCCATCTCACCAGCCCCGCAAGCGCTTATTCTGAGCCATCTCCCCAGCCCAGGATTCTTTATTCCAAGGGTTAACTGAAATTCAAAAACTTGGGGGCGGGGAGATGGCTCAGTAGAATAAGCGCTTGCCTGGCAAGCCCAAGTGTCTGAGTTCAATATCCGGTTCCGCAAAAAAAAAAAAAGAAATTCAAAAACTTCAGTACTTACATCTAATAGTGTTCAGGTTGACAAACTTGAAGAATTTGTAGACTGTATTATTTTACTAATACATATGTTGATTTTTCTGTCATCTTTTATGCATTTAAAGTAATTGCAGGTTGCCTTAATGTCGAAAACCAAATGTCCACCTGCCTAGGCAGATGCAGGGACTGAGGTTCAATCCCCAGCGTGCTGTGCTGGCTCCACCAGGATGTGCTGCGATGTCAGCTGAGCCTGGGCATGGTGATGTGTGCTGTGATCTCAAAGCTTGGGAGGCTGAGAACAGGAGAATCACTGAGAGTCTGATCTGTGTGGTGAGACCTTGTAGACCCTGTACTAAATACAGAAAGAAAGAAAGAAAGAGACCAAAGAAACCAAATGTCCGTAGCTGGCAGGCAGTAGACAGAAACAGCGTGTCCCAGGGGCACACGTGTAATCATAGCACTCAAGAGGCTGAGGCAGAAGAATTACAAAGTTTGAGACCAGCCTGGGGCTACATAGCAAGATCGTATCTCAAAAAACAAACGAAGTCAAATACTCTCATATACCAAATTGAATTGTTCTTAAATGTTGGGAATGTTTTTACTATTGTAGGTATGATTTCGGCCATCTTTGAGATTCCTTCACCTTTATTTTCTCTTTCACCACTTGAAGTTTAGTACTTCAAAATTGTGTCCCTCAAACTTAGATGTATATAGGTTTGGGAGCTAAATGTTCCCCTCTAATATTCCTCAAGTTGGGGTGGGCTAAATAGCTCAGTGGATTAAAATGCCGGCAGGGAGTCGCCGCCTTCCAATGAAGTCTGGATGAGCCGAGCTCTGCTTAGGCCGCCACGGCGGCGCCCGCTCACGCCTGCATCCGGGTCTTCCTGCGCTGCTCTCTGCGCGCGGCGGAAGGCGGCAGGAGGCGTGAGGGACGGGCTATCGCGGCAGGAGCGGCGGCAGCGGCGACGGGGGTCGGCCTTTGCGAGTCTGAGGAGGCTGATTCTTTGCTCATCTTATTTGAAGCTCTACTATTTGTCAAAATCCATGTTTGGAAGTGGATGGACTTATCCTTCATCAGAGCCTGGCAATAGCAAGATACCTGATCAAAAACACAGGTATTGAATTATTTTTTCCTGCAACAACACAAACTCTTTAAGTCAAGGAGAGCTTGGCATGAAGAATTTCAAGTCCTAAAAGAAACAACCTCCAGCCCAGATTGATGTACACCACAAAACTAGGCTTCAAAATTGAAGGAGAATTAAGATGCTTTCCCACAAAGAAGAGCTGAAGAAATCCATGGCTGACAAACCGGCACTCCAGTATGTTCTGAAGTACATTTTGGAAAGAAATAACAAGGACTACAACTGTATGAACCACAGCAGAAAGAATCCACCAGGCAAGGAAGGAGAAAAAAAAACATTTACTCAGTGATATCCTTCCTTCTAGTCTGGCTGACAAAAAAAGAAAGGAAGGGACTTTTGTCTACACCGAATGCTCTCTAAGGGACCGACCCTAAGTACTTTCACCCACCATATTGATGAGAACAATAATGCAGTTCTCGTTTTTGCTTGATGCCCTTTCTCTCATCCTGTGATTCATTGTCTTTTTCTCTCTCTTTCCTGCTTTTCTCACATACATTTTTTTAAGTAAAACTCTACTTTTCCATTCTTTCAAAGCTTCTTCCTTTTTC
>NW_004524587.1:7489094-7490503 GCF_000260255.1 Octodon degus
TTAAAGAACTGAGCTAAGGGGCAAGGGGCGGGCCCCCTGAAGGGAGTGTAGATGGGTACAACCACTGTAGAAATCAAGGGAGATTCCTCAAAAAACTAAAACTAGAGAGGACAGCCAAATAGCTCTGCAAATTAAAGCATCTACAAGCAGGCGCAGGGACTGGGGGTTCGATCCCCAGGCCTGCTATGCCAGCCCTGACCCCGGGGTGTACTGAAATGACAATTGAGACTGGGCACAGTGACACGAGCCTGTAATCCCAGCTCTTGGGAGGCTGTAAAGAGGCTGTTCACTAGAGTCCTATCTAGTAGTGAACCCTTAACACCTTTGTAGACCCTTCTCTAAAATACCCCACTAAAACCCCACTAAAACTAAGGATCGCATTTGTGTATTCCCCTTTCTTTGTATCTTCCTGCAAACACTAAAAGCATCATACCACTGCGAGGGCCAGGAAGATGGCTCAGTGGAATAAGTGCTTCCCTGGCAAGCACAAGGGCCTGAGTTCAATCCCCAGTTCTGCCAAAAACAAACAACAGCAATAAAAACAGCGCTGCAGCCATACCCATATTTCTATGGCACAGCTAAACTCGACAGAATTTCTGTCAACTGATGAATGGATAAAGATGTGATTTTATAATAGAATACTGTTGTGCTATAAAGAAGAATAAGCTTGAGATATTTCTAGTTAAGTGGATGTACCCTGAGACCATATTCTTAAGCGAGATAAACCAGACACACATGCAAGTACTGCATTGATGTAAAAAACCAAAAGTGTGAATCAGGGTCAAAATATGAATTTGGTACAAGGTCTCACTATGCAGCTTGGACTTGGCCTCTTAGTGATCCTGTCTTCAGCCTCTGCAGCACTGGGATTACAGGGGCACCACCACACCCCGGCTCATAGCTGGTCCAGCGTGGCATGTGGTGCCAAGGATCGAGCCCAGTCCCTGCACTTGCCTATGCAAGCATTTGTCTGTTGAGCTATCAGCTGACCCAAATCTGTAGTCTTTATAAAGTTTGTTTGCCTGGGCATAGTGGGGAGCACCTGTAATCCCAGTACTTGGGATGCTGAGACAGGATTATTGAGAATTTGAGACCAGCCTGAGGTACAAAGTAAGCTCAAGGCCAGCCTGAACTGCATGGTGAGATCCTGCCTCAAAGACAAAAAAGGGGCCAGCAAGATAGCTCAGCAGACTGAAGCGCCGGCTTAGGCAAGCACAGGGACTGTGGTTTGCTCCCTGGTACCTCATGCCATGTTGGTCCTTCCCCCGGGGTGAGCTGAGCCTGCCAAAGTCCAGGTTTAGTGGCACAGGCCTGTAATCCCAGCACTGGGGAGGCTGAAAACAGGAGGATCACCACGGGTCTGAGCTGATTAGTGAGACCCTGCAACTACCAAGTACTTTTTTTTTTTT
>NW_004524587.1:7492673-7498832 GCF_000260255.1 Octodon degus
TGACCCCTGCATCTGCTTAAGCAGGCGCTTTAATCCACTGAGCTATCTGGCCGGCCCTTGATTTTCCTTATTGAACAGCTGTTTTCTGTGGGGTTCTTTCTTTTTTTTTTTTTTTTTTTTTTTGGTGGAACCAGGGATTGAACTTGGGCCCTTGTGCTTATTCCACTGTGCCATCTCCCCAGCCCCAAGCAGCTGTTTTTAAAAACTTACATGCCTGGAAAAATGAACAAAGGAGCAGGATCATTTGCATTTGGGTTAACTGATTCCCACTGGACTGTTGTGTGCTCTTCTGGCAGGCTTTGGTGTGAAGATGCTGAGTACTGCCAACATGACAAGCACTCAGTACATTCAAATGCATAGCAAGCAGATCCGCAGCTTGGCATTCAGCACTCAGTCTGCAAGCTTACTGCTCTCCGCTTCCCTCGACAACACTATTAAACTGACCAGGTGAGTGAGTCAGGAGAGCTAGTACCTGGGCCACTGAGCACTGGACAGCGTCAGCCTGGGGTCAATGTTCCAATGCCAGGACCAGCTCTTTCCTTGGCCTGAGGCATGTCCTCTCAAATCTACTTTAAACTTATTCCTCATGGGTGTGGTTATGCACACTGTAATCCCAACTACTCAAAGAGGCTAGCAAAACATCACAAATTCAAACCTGGGTAATTTGGTAAGACCTTGTCTTAAAATGTTTAAAAAGCCCTAAGGTAGCTAGGCACAGTGCCACACATCTATAATCACATCACTTGGTAGGCTGAGATGTAGCTCTGTGATACTGTGCCTCAAATGCACAAGGTTCTGGTTTGTGTGATTGTGTTCTTTGTAAAAGTAGAGGCTACTAAACTGTATTGAGTAGGTATGTATATTACAAAATATACCTTAAACCATCTGGATGCAAGTAATGCCTTACAAAGAGAGATGACAGTGATTCTTGGACCATAGAGTTTCCATACCAACCTGTTCCTGTTCACCTGGATAATTCTGTCGTAAGATGATGCTCACCAGGCATTCACAGTCTGTGGTGCCATGGTGATTTTTTTTCATGTTTTTGGGTATAGCATTTTGTCTTTTACATGCTCTGTGGATACTATGAAGCATATAGGAGTGAACTGCATGCTTTTATCTTGTAGAAAATTTTTCTGAGTGCTTCCCTGGCAAGCACAAGGGTCTGAGTTCAATCCCTGGTTCCACCAAAAAAAAAAAAAAAAAAAAAATCACCTAAAATTTTTCAGGCACACCTATAATCCCAGCACTCAGGAGGCCGAGGCAGGAAGATTGTCATGAGTTCAGGGCCAGCCTGGGGGCTACATAGCAAGACTCTGTCTCAAAAAAAAAAAAAAAAGTGCTTTCCTATTCAGTTTCTTTTTTCTTTTTTTTCCCTCATATTTTAAGGAAAGGTCTATAGGGTGTTCAGGGTCTCACTACTAGATCGGTCTTGTAGTGATCCACCTGTTTACAGCCTCCAAAGAGCTGGGATTACAGGTGCGCACCACAGTACTCAGTCTCAATTGCAGGCTCAGTGCACCCTGGGGGCAGGGCCAGCTGTGCATGCCTGAGGATCAACCCAGGAGCCTGCTTGCAGGAGCTTTAATCCACTGAGCTATTTGGCCCACCCTCCTATTTAATTTCTGATGGCAAATTCAAGGGGCATCCTGCTAGTGCTATCGTCAGGCCTAATAACCCTTTAGATTGATTGATTTTGGGGGCAGGGTCTCACTATTTTGAACTCACTGTGTGCCCAAGGCTGGTTTCACTCTGATTCTTCAGCGTCTAGAATCGTCTTTCTTTCTTTCTTTTTTTTTTTTTTTTGACAAGGTCTCCTCACGCAGTCCAGGCTATCCTTGAACTCTCAGTGATCTCCTGCCTCATTCTCCTGAGTGCTAGAATCACAGGCGTGGGATACCGCATGGCTCCTTTTGACTTTGTAGGAGCGTTTCAGGACTGAGGTTACAACTCAGTGGGAGAACACTTGTTCTACAACACTGACATCAGTATGGTTCATTGGAAACATGTGTTTTTTGGGTTTTTTTGAGATAGGGTCTTGTGCCTTGAACTCACCTTGTAGCACAGACTGACCTCAGACTTGTAGTGACCTTCCTGCCTGCGTGCTGTGGTTATAGGTGTATACCACCATGCCAGCCTTTCATGTATTTTCTAATTTTCCTACCTTGTTTACTGGTTACTTGCATACTTAGGTAACTATTGAGAAGGTAACAGAATAGTGGACATTGTGCTATTTATGTGTTTTTTTAGCTTATTCTTTAGCTACTGCATAGCTCAGAAGAAAAGCCTGTGGTCCCAACACAGAAATTTTGGACTTTAAAGGGTTTATCTGGAAACTGGTGATCCAGATGGTTGTGTTTGTGGGTGTGTTTTCAGTAAGCATTATTATTATTATTTTTTTAAATTTTATTTGTGGGGGGGGCAGCTCAGCCCACCAGGGGGCGGGGCTGGCTGGCATGTGGTGCTGGGGGATTGAACCGCAGTCCCTGTGCTTTGCTAAGCTTGTTCTAAGTAGGTGCTTTAGACCACTGAGCCATCTCACCAGCCCCATCAGTAAGCATTATTTTATTTATTTATTTATTTTAAATTTTATTTATTTTTTATTTATTTATTTTGTGTGTGTGTGTGTGTGTGTGTGGCCAGCTCAGCCCACCAGGGGGCGGGGCTGGCTGGCATGTGGTGCTGGGGATTGAACTGCGGTCCCTGTGCTTTGCTTAGCTTAGCATGTTCTAAGTAGGTGCTTTAGACCACTGAGCCATCTCACCAGCCCTCATTATTATATTTAAATGATAATTGTTACCTCTTTGTCATGTATTTGATTCTGTTAATTTGTAACTCTGCAGCCTGGAGACAAATACTGTGGTCCAGACTTACAATACTGGACGGCCTGTGTGGAGCTGTTGCTGGTGTCTCGATGAAAACAACTATGTCTATGCTGGACTGGCCAATGGGTCCATTCTGGTATATGACCTTCGCAACACAAACTCTCACGTGCAGGAACTTGCCCCCCAGAAAGCCAGGTAGGGAGCTACTCTCTCCTCTCCTGGGAGTAGCAACTCTCAGATTGTTGTTGTTGTGGCCCTGTCCACGAGGATGTCCCCAGTTGGCCAGCATTCCCCATAGAAGGCAGCTCAACAAGTCAGCAGAATCAGAACAACTTTCAAGAATTGAATTCAGGAGCTGGGGAGATAGTTCGGTGGAATAAGCACTTGCCTGGCAAGGGCAAGGGCCTGAGTTCAATCCTGGCTCCACAAAAAAAAAAAAAGAAGAAGAAGAAGAAAAAATTGAATTGATAGTATTTCATGTGGTGGGACCCATATTGCTGAGTGGTGGTGCAAACCAGTAATCCCAGCACTTGGGAGGCTGAGACAGGATTACAGTGAGATGGAGGTCAGCTGATCACCCTGAAATACATTGCAAGACTCTATCTCAAAAAAAAAATCTAGGCTGGAAAGATAGCTCAGTAGAGTAAGTGCTTGCCTGGTAAGCACATGGGCCTGAATTCAATCCTGTTCTGCCAAAAAAAAAGCTAGAAAAAAAAATCTATTAGAGAATTTAGAGTTTTATTAGAGGCAGGGGATGCTGACCCCAGATATTTAGCCTCTTCCTATAGAATGTGGGCTCCAGGCAGAAGGTTCAGGCGTGGTGCAGTTATTGGATTTGGAATGTGAACCAGGATCTCCTTTTCTCCTCAGATGCCCCCTAGTGTCCCTGTCGTACATCCCGAGAGCTGCCTCAGCTGTGTTCCCATATGGTGGGGTGCTGGCTGGAACCCTAGAACATGCTTCCTTCTGGGAGCTTAAAACGGGCTTTGCACACTGCCCTCACGTACTGCCCTTGGAGCCTGGGGGCTATGTGGACTTCCAGACCGAGAGCAGCACCCGACATTGCCTGGTCACCTACAGGCCTGGTGAGTGTGGGCCTCCTTGGGGCCTGCAGTGTTGGGAAGCAGTTTGGTGCAGACGAGGCTTGGGTGGCTGCGGTAACCATCCAGGGAGACTGGGGGCTGCTGTCTTCTGTGAGAATGGGAGCTGCTCCTCCCAGGTAGTGGGGAGCTATTCTAGGCTTGTTCGACTACAGAGGCAGGGCGGGAGGCCTGCTTCAGAGGCTGGAGAGCTACCTTCAGATCAGTTTCATTCTTCCTCCTGCCATGTACCTCAGACATGAGAAAGGCCCAGGTGTGCCTAGACTGGCCTTTTCTTAAATTCACAGGTGCGTTGTGGCCTAAATTTCCAATGAACCATACTGATGTCAGTGTTGTAGATTTCCTTCCTTCTTTCCTTTGTTCTTAAGCTCTAAGGAGAGCAGCTTTAATCCACAATGATAGCTACATGGCTGTAGTTAGTTACTGATGGTTCTGTGAGTGCTATTGGTTAATTACCTGTGGCTTTCTTAGGGACCTCTATCTTGGAAGGTGGCTTTAATGCCTGAGGGTCTACCCTGTGATCAGGTGTCCCTTTCACAGGAAACCTGATGGGCTCAAAGACAGTTCTCTGGAAGCCTCTCCCCATCTTACAGACAGGGCCTCTGTTTTGTTCTCTTGGCTTTTGTTTGCTTCCCAGCAGAATTTCAGGTATGATCCTCCTCCTGGAATAGGCTTGTACTTTCTTTTTTTTTTTTTTTTTTTTTTTTTTTTTTTTTTTTTTTTTTTTTTTTTTTTTTTTTTATTTATTTTTTTATTTATTACATTTATTTATTGTGTGTGTGTGTGGCCAGCTCAGCCCACCAGGGGGCAGGGCTGGCTGGCATGTGGTGCTGGGGATCGAACCGAGGTCCCTGTGCTTTGCCAAGCTTGTTTCAAGTAGGTGCTTTAGACCACTGAGCCATCTCTCCAGCCCAGGCTTGTACTTTCTAAAAGTCTACGGTCCTGGTGTCCTCCCTCCTGGAAGGGAGAAAAAAACATACAACTCTGGAAAAAAGAATTCCCCAGGAAGGTCTGGCAGGATACAGCAAGTTTCCTAAAATGGGTGTGAATGGTCAGAATTGTTTCTTTTATAGCCAAAGGTATATTGTAGGTAACTCGCTTCACCCGAGCTGGGCTTTCTGAACTTCCCTTGAGCCATTAGTGTTTGTTGAATAGTATATTCACCTGAGCAGCTACGCTGTAGGTGTCTGGGGCTCAGGCACTTGGCTCTGGTCTTGCTGCCAGGCCCCATGGCCAGCTCTGGCTTCTGTGTCCCACAGATAAGAACCACAGCACTGTGCGAAGTGTGCTGATGGAGCTGTCCTACAAGCTGGATGACGCTGGGAAGCCAGTCTGCTCCTGCCAGCCCGTGCAAACATTCCTCGGGGGGCCCACTTCCAAGCTGTTGACCAAAAGTGCCATTTTCCAAAGCCCAGAGAATGATGGCAGCATCCTGGTCTGTACTGGTGATGAGGCATCAAATTCTGCCCTGGTAAGCACCTGTTCTGTTTGGGAATTTTTGGTTTCGGGTTTTGAGACAGAGTCTTGGCTATGTAGATGACACTGGCCTTAAGCTTACTATGGAGCCCAAGCTGGCCTTAAACATACAGTGAGCCTCCTGCTGAGCCTCCTGTGTGCTGGGATTACAGCCATGGGCCACCTCACCCACCTTTTTTTGTTTTTCCTTGTATTTTTAGGGAAGGGTCTCACTACTAGATTGGATTACTACAGGGTGTTCAGGGTCTCACTACTAGATTGGACTCGTAGTGATCTGCCTGTTTTCAGCCTCCCAAGAGTTGGGATTACAGACGCGTGCCACCATGCCCAGTCTCAATTGCAGTCTCAGTGTACCCTGGGGTTGAGGCTGGCATGGCAGGCCTGGGGATCGAACCCTTGGCCCCTGTGCCTGCTTGCAGGCGCTTTAATCTGTTGGCTGACCTTTTTTTTTTTCCAGAACCAGGGATTGAACTCAGACCCTCGTGCTTTCCAGGGAAGCAGTGGCTGGCCTTTTTAAGAGTAGGAAAATTAGGGTCAGGGAGATAGCTCAGTGGCATAAGCATCTATCTGGCAAGCTCAAGGTCCCAAATTCGATCCCTGGTACCATGAAAACAACAAAGAAAGAACCTTTAAGAGTAGGAAAATTTAAAAAAAAAAAAAAAAAGGAAAATTTATTGGGAATAGGAATAGCTCCTAAAGTACAGGAGCAGTCAAGCACAAGGGCCTGAGTTCAATCCCCTGTTCCACCAAAAAAAAAA
>NW_004524587.1:7499022-7503810 GCF_000260255.1 Octodon degus
TTATTTATTGCGGAACCGGGGATTGAACTCAGGCCCTTGCGCTTGCCAGGGAAGTGCTTATTCCACTGAGCCACCTCCCTGGCCCCAGCTATAATCTTTTTTTTTTTTTTTTTTTTTCCCCAGTACTGGGGATTGAACTCAGGACCTTGTACTTGCCAGGAAAGCACTGATTCTACTGAGCTATCTCCCCGGCCCTAACTTTTAATTAATAAGCAGTCATCATGTGATTTTCTTTTTCTGTGCTTTGTAGTTTAGCTTTGGGTGTTTTTGTTTTTCTTCTTTTCAGAACTGGTGATTGAACTGAGGCCCTTGTGCTTGCCAGGCAAGCACTTATTCTACTGAGGTATCTCCCCAGCCTCACTTTGGGTTTTTTGTTTGTTTCTACTTTTTAAGGGTTTTTTTGCAACAGGGTTGGGTCTCACTCTATATTTCAGGCTGACCTTAAACTCGCTATCCCAGGCTGGTCTGTAAATTGAATCCTCCTGTCTCAGCCTCCTAGGTGCTAGGATTATAGGCATGTGTCAATATAAAACATTCTTTATAGTGAGTTTGTTTTTGCTTTTTAAATTTTTAGAAAGGAAAGGAAAACATTTAAAGTGTAGATTCCATGGGGATTGGGACAAAATTTATTTTTGGAGTTGAATGCCAGCTTTATGTCCCCTGGTGGGGGCACTTTTCCTGGAGGTGCTGGCCTTGAATTTACAGTGATCCTCTTGCCTCAGCTTCTTGCAATACCAGGTTGATATGTGGAGCGGATGGAGCAAGCTTCTATTCTATTTCTCAGCTTCAAAATCCATTTATTTATTTAGTTAGTTTTAAAGATACATTTTCTTTTTCTTAAAAATATTTATTTATTTATTTATTTATTTTGTGTCTGTGTGTGGCCAGCTCAGGCCACCAGGGGGCGGGGCTGGCTGGCATGTGGTGCTGGGGATTGAACCGCGGTCCCTGTGCTTTGCTTAGCTTAGCTTGTTCTAAGTAGGTGCTTTAGACCACTGAGCCATCTCACTAGCCCCTTCAAAATCCCTTTAATCAGCACTCAGGATGCTGAGGCAGGAGAATCACCATGCATTTTAGGCCAACCTGGGCTACATAGTTCAAGGCCAGACTAAACTACAAAACAAGACCTCTCTCTCTAAAAAAAAAAAAAAAAAAAATGTGGGCTGGTGAGATGGCTCAGTGGTCTAAAGCACCTACTTAGAACAAGCTTAGCAAAGCACAGGGACCGCGGTTCAATTCCCAGCACCACATACCAGCCAGCCCCGCCCCCTGGTGGGCTGAGCTGGCCGTGCGCACGCACGCGCGCACACACACACACACACACACACACATAAATAAATAAATAATTCTTAAAAGATGTCCTTTTGATATATCGTCCTTGGATAGTGGACCTAACCAACGAGGAAAAATAGCATCTCTTAGGCAAAGGCTGAAAAACAATTGGGACAGGAACTTTGTCTTATTGGCCCTCTGTTCTTAAGACATTCAAGATTGTGTGGCAGACTGAAGGAATGAGTGTGTTTACAGGCAGACTGGTTACCGATTGCGGTGGGCAAGGCCATACCAGTATGTGAGGCATGTGGGCAGCATGGGGTAGCCTTGTGAACGCAAGGTTCATTCTTTCCTCCTTTCTCAGTTGCTTGGTGACAAAGCGAGCCCCCAGCTGGACTGTCTGCTGACGGTTCTTTTCCCCCTGCTTGTTTCCTTTAGCTGTGGGACGCCGGCAGTGGCTCGCTTTTACAAGACCTGCAGCGAGATCATCCTGTCCTGGACATCTGCCCATTTGATGTGAACCATAACAGCTACCTGGCCACCTTAACAGAGAAGGTGGTCCACATCTATAAGTGGGAGTGACCTTCCAGGCATGCTGCTGGCTGACCCTAGTGGTGGTGTTTGCTAGCAGCAGGCAGCCCTGAGCAAGATCCCTGCCTGGTGCCTCCAGACAAGAACTTCTGGTCCCCTTGGGCCAGGATGGTCATGAGACAAGTGTATCTGCCGTATCTGTGAGGACGGTAACTGCTTCTGTTCCATCTGTATGGTTGCTTTCTCAGGTTAAAAGCCTTCGTGAATCTTTGCTGGAAATCTTTCTTTCTTGTTTGTATTTTGCTGGACCCAAGGGAGTCCTTTCAACAGTCATTAGGATTTGAGAGCTCACCGAGTGCTTTCTGGGTGAACTGACACCCACCTGAGCACCTCGTTGGACTGACTGCTACATCCCAAGGGGCCCAGCCTTCCAGGCTTGATGCAGTGCTGACCCAGAAGACCCTGTCTTCCACCAGACACAAGAGTGCACTGGAGAACCTTGGGGAGGGTGTGCGCTGTGTCTGAGCTCGGAGGCTCATGCCCTAGAAACCGCCTTGTGCACACAGAAGTGTGCAGCGTGTGCCACTCATGCTTTGGGACAGTGGTGGTCATGTTCCAGGCCTGTGGTGCTAGGACACCGGCCAGTGATGGCTGGTGAGTCAGAACCTTAACTAATGCTGTGCATGCTAAGAATCACTATATTATGATAACGAAGGGCAGGGACCAGTTGTTTGACCGATGGGCAGGGCTCATTTTTTTCTAGCTTGCCCAGGATCTTAGGGTTGGTTTTACCTAAGCTAGTATGTGAAAGATTATTCTTCCCTGCTCCTAGGAAAAGATGTCACAGCTACTTGCATCTCCCATAATAGAGATTAGGAGCAAGGGACTAGAAAGCTGAGGTTGCATGTGGTTAGCCTAAACTAGGGTGAGATGCTGTCTTAAAAAAAGAGGGCTGGAGGGGAAAAAAACCCAAAAACAAACCTGGCCAGGGAGATGGCTCAGTGGAGTAAGCGCTTCCCTGGGAAGTACAAGGGCCTGAGTTCAATCCCCAGTTCCAAAAAAAAAAAAAAAAAAAAAGAGAGAGAGAGAGAAAGAAAAACAGAGGGGGCTGGGGAGATGGCTCAGTGGAATAAGTGCTTCCCTGGCCAGCGGAAGGGCCTTAGTTCAATCCCCAGTTCTGCTAAAAAAAAAAGACAAAAAACAAAGAGAAAGCTTAAAAGAACAAGGCTGCTGTGGAGGTGAGAACAGGTTTCATCTCCCATTTTGGTAAAGTCCCTAACTAGAATGAATCCCTCTCTCTGAGCACCTATTACTGAGCGTGTTCTTAATCCCAGGTAAAGGTTTCCCCTTTTGAAACTGATGTTTCCAGTACCTGCTGACTCACTCTTTCCACTCTTCTGAGTATCACTGGTAATACTCAAGGAAAAAAAAAAAAACAACAACACAATTATTTAAAGAACTCACAGTTAGCCTCACTGGTTATTCTCAAGTAGGAGCTACCGGTGGTTGCAGACCTGTGTGTGACGTAGGCCCCGCCCACTCTTATTCTGGTCCTTGACTGTCCAAGGGGAGGCGCTGCACTTCTCTCCAGCAGAGGGAGAGCACAGACTCTGTTTGCTTTGCCTTTGCCTACTGTGCGGAACCCCTAGGTACAGCCTGACGCCTCTGGTGTGGGCGGGTCAGTGTCCTTGGAAGCAGTGAGGCTAACTGTGAGTTCTTTACATCATTGTGTTGGGTTTTTTTTTTCCTTAAAAGGCAGAAGGATTTTTTTTTGGGGGGGGGGCTCCGAATGCCTTCAGGGCAGGTTTGGCTGGCTTGAGTTGTGGGGATCGAACCACAGCAACCTGAGCCTGACGGCTTTGTTGAAGCAGCCACTTAAAGGACTGAGCTAAGGGGCAGGCCCCCTCTTAAATAATTGTTATCAGGCATGAGTCTGCTCTGAAACCATTCTGATCTGGTGACTCCTCAGCTCTTTCCAGAATGTTTCTTACTAGCAATGGGTTAAGGTAGATTTCCCAAGTTCCAGTTCCCTTTATCCCTTGCCCCACTTTTTTAAAGAGAGGATATGTAGTTCACTGTGTAGTTCAGGCTGGTCTTAAATGCACTGTGTACCCAGCCTGACCTCAAACTCAGTGATCTTCCTGCCTCAGCCTTGTGACTGCTGGGATTAGAGATGTGCACCACCACACCTGGCTCCTGTAGCTTGAAGTTCTGGCTGTGCCTTTTAATGGAACTTTCTGTGTGAGGATACCCTTTATTTTTTTATCTTTCAAGGTATCTCCAAAAGCTACAACTGAGAAGAGCCCCTTTCTCAGGAAATACTATTGTTGTTTTTTTAGGAAATACTATTGTTGACATGTCAAAGTGTGGCTGCCCTGGCCTGGAGCTTCAGCAGCAGAATGGGGTTCCACTGTCATCCTCAGTGGCCTCTCTTGGGCTGGCTCAGGGTTAGGATTTTACTGCCAGTGACTGCCCCAAGAATAGCCGGGGACTTCCTCCCAAGGACATTGGATGAATGTCAAGTCTCCTCAGGCGATATGCTTGTCTGGGGTGAGGACTTCAAGGAACCCAGGGCCCATGCGTGCTGTGCATGCACTGTCCCACTGAGCTTCAGCCCCTGCTCACACTTGTATTTCGAAGCAAATTCAGCTCATTGATTATTTTCCCTAAAGAAAACCTCTCCGTGGCCTGTGCCTCAACACTTCTCAGAGGCAACATCCAGACCCTGGCTCTGGCCTTCTGACCAAACTGGGGCTCCCCTCAGGGCCCCTCAGTGCTGTCTCCAGCATCACTTTCCAGGTGTGGGTTTGCAGCTAAATTCGTTCTGTGTGTTCCTGCACCTGCTCTGAAGACAGGTCAGTAGGCTTTCAGTTTGTGTTCTGTGTCTGTCTTTTAACGTTGATATGAAAATAAAGAGTTTGCCATGTTTAACAACAATGCCCGGTGCCTTCTGTCTCACTGTCTACCAGAACTCCCAGGCGTGTG
>NW_004524587.1:7504195-7509572 GCF_000260255.1 Octodon degus
GGAACTGGGGATTGAACTCAGATCCTTGTGTTTCCCAGTCAAGCGCTTATCCTACTGAGCCATCTCCCCGGCCCCTATGGCTTTGTGTTACTCCCCCACCCCACCCCCCGCAGAACCAGGGATTGAACTGAGGCCCTTGCACTTGCCAGGAAAGTGTTTATTCTACTGAGTTACCTCTCCAGCCCCTTCTTTGTGATTCTTGGAAACCTGGAGACTGAAATAGGGGAGAAAGAGGAGGGAAGAACTTTCCCTTTCATTTCTAAGCTACTTCAGTTTCTTCGTTCAATTTGAATTGAGAAATCTTACTATAAATCATAATTAGGGGCCAGGGAGATGGCTTAGTAGAATAAGCACTTCCTTGGCAAGTGAAAGTGCCCGAGTTCAATCCCCGGTTCCTCCAAAAAAATAATGAACCCCTGAACACACACACACACAAAAAAAAAAAAAAAAAAAAAAAAAAAAATGTTTTGGGATTGGGTTGGAAAGGCCAAAAAGGTCTTCCAGGTAAAATAGCTGTTTGCTAGAAGATGGCTTATAGGTAAAGCTTGCTGTTGTCCTCCACAGGAAAGGAAAGGGGAAAGGTGACAGGTCCTGGGGTCAAAATCACCCCTCTAGGGGGCCAGGAAGATGGCTCAGTGGAATAAGCGCTTCCCTGGCAAGTGCAAGGGCCTGAGTTCCATCCCTGGTTCTTCAAAAAAAAAAAAAAAAAAAAAAATCACCCCTCTTGCTAAGAAAGCCAGCACCCTTGTTTCCCACAGTGCTGTTTTTCTTTGTGTCAGTGAACGGAGAAATGAAATTCTTTTTTGCAGAGGTGGGTGCTAGAAATTGAGCTCAGGACCTTGTGCTTGCCAGGCAGCTGCTATGCCTCTGAGATAAATCCCCAGCCCTATAAGTAAAATTCCAAAAACAAAAGTAACTTTGCTATCAGTAGCCATCTGTACTATTTTGTCTTACAGTTTGCATAGCTCTTTCATAAGTAGTTCATGAAAAACGGGTTCATCCTGAGCTGTAATCCCAGCTGGGATTACAAGTGTGCAGCACCACACTAGGCCCTTATCAGACATTTTTGAAAATTTTCAGATTATTTAGCTGTGAAGTCAAGTCTGGGAAGACTAGTAGAGCATCGAAGTACATGACTAATCCAAGGGCTGCAGGAGGTGAGGCAGGAGGGTTGCAAATTCAATCCTAGCCTGGCCAATTCGGCCAGGGTCTCCATAGAGAGACCCTGTCTCAAAATTCATTATGTGTATACTTTTTGTTTTTTTTAATTTTTTTTAATTTGTGTGTGTGTGTGTGTGTGTGTGTGTGTGTGTGGCCAGCTCAGCCCACCAGGGGGCAGGGCTGGCTGGCATGTGGTGCTGGGGGATCGAACCGCGGTCCCTGATGCCTTTGCTAAGCTTGTTCCAAGTAGGTGCTTTAGACCACTGAGCCATCTCTCCAGCCCCATACTTTTGGTTTTTTTTTTTTTTTTTTAAAAACATCTTTTGTCTTTTTATTTATTTATTTATTAGAGTGTGAGAGAGAGAGAGAGAGAGAGAGAGAGTGGTGTGTGTGTGTGGCCAGCTCAGCCCACCAGGGGGCGGGGCTGGCTGGCATGTGGTGCTGGGGGATTGAACCGCGGTCCCCGAGCCTTTGCTAAGCTTGTTCCAAGTAGGTGCTTTAGACCACTGAGCCATCTCTCCAGCCCCATACTTTTGGTTTTTTAAGGCAAGCCCTTGCTATAAAATTTAGGCTGGTCCTGAGTTCACTATATAGCCCCAGGCTGGCCTTGAATTTACAACAGTCCTGCCTCAGCTTCCCAAGTACTGAGATTACAGGCATTTTACCACCACACCTGGCTTTCAAATTTTAAAAGTGTGGTGGCTGGACTAGAAATTTAGCTCAGTGCAAAGGCCTTGGATTCAACAGCCAATACCCAAAGAAAGAAAAAAGGCTCAGCTTTTGTTGGTCTTTAGGCAGACAGGATCCTGGAGCTGTCTTTGGTCCCCATGGGGCAGGATTTAGGCTCTACAAGGTTTGCTCTGTCCTTGTTCCCTCCTTTCTTCCGGGGCAAGGTCCTCATTCCTAGGTGCTGCCCTTCCTCAAGGGTGTGGCCCTGTGGGGCCTCAGCTAAAAGCCTGGAGTGTGGGCCCTGGCACCTGCACCCAGCAGGGTTTCACCCCACACTCCGCTTCCCCAGCCCTTCTGCACTCTCAGCACTGTTTCTGCATTTGGAGTCTGGCCCATTGGATGCAGTTTAGAAGTTAGCTAGTGACAAGAGACATTTGTTTGCAGCTTTTGGCTCTTTCTGTGGTTTCCCTCTCTCCAGTATTTTGGCCCTTAAGTCTCACACTTTGGGGCATGGTGGTACATGCCTGTAATCCCAGCTACTCTGAGGCTGAGACAGGAGGATTAAGAGTTTGAGACCAGCCTGGGCAGTTTAACAAGGTCTGTCTCGAAAGACTAAAAATAACAGGGATAGAAGTGTGGCCTCTCTTCCTATAAGCTACAACTTTTTTTTTTTTTTTTAACAAAAATCTCACTATTGGGCTGGTGAGATGGCTCAGTGGTCTAAAGCACCTACTTAGAACAAGCTAAGCAAATCAGAGGGACCACGGTTCAATCCCCCGGCGCCACATGCCAGCCAGCCCCGCCCCCTGGTGGGCTGAGCTGGCCACACAGACACACACACACACACACACACACACACACACACACACACACACTAAATAAATGTTTAAAAAAAAAAATCACTATTCAGTTCAGGCTGGTCGTGTGTGTTTGTGTTACCAGGGATTGAACTCGGGACCTTGCACTTGCCAAGCAAGCACTTATTCCACTGAGCTCTCTCCCTGGCCCAAGGCTGGTCTTGAAATTATTATGTAGAGGACTGGGGAGATAGCTCTAGCTCAGTGGAGTAAGTTCAGCCACAGAGATGGCTTTCTGGAACCAAGAGAGGGACCCAGGGCTTCACCCGGTTTTATTCAGTAGAGGAGTGGCTTGAGGAGGAATGGCCAAAAATTGTGTGAAGTAGGTGATCATAGTGAGCTGAGCTAGGTGGGTGGCCTGCATTTACCTCTGCCATATGCAGAGAGGATATGCAGAGAAAGTGATCTGCTTTATGCTATTGAGATAGTATCTAATATTTTGGAGGGCCTGGTGCTTCAGCTTTGATGTAATCTTTCAAGCCCCAGGAAGTCACAGCCTCTATCCCAAGGCTTGATCCCAGCTGGCAGCATGGAGCATTGGCTCTTTGTCCTGTCTTGATCCAGCTCACATTAAAGAGCAGCAGGTGTAGGTACCAGGGAAACAAGCAACCACCTTCAAAGACTATCACCAGCACCTCAGCTAGACCAATACACATTGCTTAAGGCCAATTGAAGGATAAACAGAAGTCCTAGCCAGCTCTGTACAGAACAATACCAGGAAATAGGGTCAGGCTCAGTCAAAATGGAGACATGCTCTTCTTTCAAGGAGAGCTGCTCAAGTGGTCCACAAGTTTTTGAGCAAACCCTGGCACACAAAAAATGCTTAATACCTGAGCATGGTAGTACACAACTGTAATCTCAGCACTCAGGAGGCTGAAGCAGGAGGACCGCTATGAGTCCAGTGCCTGCCTGGAGTACCAAGTGAGTTCAAGGCCAGCCTGAAACTGCATAGTAAAATTCTGTCTCAAAAAAGACCAAAAAAAGTAGCATTTGGGTTCAGCATACAGCTCAGCTGCACAGCACCTGCCTGGCAAGTGCAAAGTCCTGAGTTTCATTCCCTATACTAGAAAAAAAAGAAAAGAAAAAAAAAAGAAAGAAAGAAAGAAAGAAAGAAAGAAAGAAAGAAAGAAAGAAAGAAAGAAAGAAAACCTGATCTACAGGGCCGGGGAGATAGCTCAGTAGAATAACAGCTTACCTGTCAAGCACAAGGGCCTGAGTTCAATCCCCGGTTCTGCACCTCCCCCCCCCAAAAAAAAAACCTGATCTACATTAATAGATACCCATCGAATGAATAAATTAGGGAAATGTGGCCAGAAACATAGGGTAAATGAAATTCCTAAGGTAAAATGAATTCCTGGTTTCTTTTTTCTTTTTCTTTTTTTTTTGAGACCGAGTCTCACTATTTACTTCAGGTCTGTCCTGAACTTGCTGTGTTGTGCAGGCTGACCTTCAACTCATAGCAATGAGTGGCCTCAAGCTCCTACCTCAGGGTCAGGGGGATGGCTCAGTAGAGTAAGTGCTTGCCTAGCAAGCGCAAGGGCCTGAGATCAATCCCTGGTTGCACAAAAAACAAAACAACAACAAAAAAACCAAAAACACCTCCTGCCTCAACTTGCTGAGTGCTGGGACCATAAATGTGCATCACCCAGGTATACCAGCACCCAGCACCATGTGCTTGCCAGGCAGAAGCTTATGCCTCTGAGCTATATCCCCAGCCATATTTCATCTTATTTGATAAAGCACTGAACCTAGAGCCTTGCATATGCTAAGCACATGTTCTACCACTGAGCTCTACTGTAGCCCCAGAGGAGGGAGATATATATATATATATATATATATATATATATATATATATATATGATTAAATTCAGGACCCTGCGCTTGCCAGGCAGGTGCTTATTCTATGAGCTATCTCCCCATCCCTGTATATTTGTATTTTTTATAATGCATACATTTGCATTGCAATGGATCAAATCCAGGGCCTCACACATGCTAGGCAAGGATTCTACTGCTGAGCTACATCCCCATTCCTGAGGCAGTATATTTTTATATTGAAAAATCAAAGAAGATGTAGCCATGGACATCTATAATCCCCGAAGTCCGAGTGGCTGACACAGGAGGAACAGGTCACAAGTTGAGCTTAGTCTTGGTGGCTCAGTGAGTGAATTAGTGAGACACTGACAACAATTTTTATAAAAAGTCTGGGCATGAGCCACGGAGATTGCTCAGTGGTCTAAGCACCTGCCTAGGCAAGCGCAAGAACTCGGGTTCAGTTCCCTATAGCACATGCCATGCCAGCTCCCCCTCGGGCATGGCCAGCAGGCCACCAAGAGTGGGTGAGGAGGTGGCACAGGCCTGTAAGCCCACACTGGGGAGACTAAAACCACAGGATCACTGAGTCTGAGAAGGAGCTGTGTACCAAATACATAAAATAAAATGGCTGGGCAGGTAACTCTGTGAATGCCCTAGGTTCAATCCCTAGTATAGCTCAGTGACACAGTGCCTGCCCAGCAAGCACATGGTCTGGAGTTTGACTCCTGGTACCCAACAAACAATCCCTAGTGCTAAAAGGTTTTGGACTGCTAGAGCTCCTTCTGGAGGTTTCTAGGTTCTTCCTGTCCTGAGCAAAGAACTGGTCAAGACAAGTACAAATGGCAGGTAGCAAAGTTTTATTTATTTATTTATTTTTA
>NW_004524587.1:7509683-7514402 GCF_000260255.1 Octodon degus
GGTCCCTATGCTTTGCCAAGCTTGTTTCAAGTAGGTGCTTTAGACCACTGAGCCATCTCTCCAGCCCAGCAAAGTTTTATTAAAGACAAGAAAGGCTGGGTGTGGTGGCCCATGCTGGTAGTTCCATGCTGAGGCAGGAGGTTGGCCTCGAATTTGAGACCAGTCTGAGCTACATGATGAGACCCTGTCTCAAAAAAACAAAACGGGCTGGCGAGATGGCTCAGTGGTCTAAAGCACCTACTTGGAACAAGCTTGGCAAAGCACAGGGACCGCGGTTCGATCCCCCAGCACCACAAGCCAGTCAGCCCCGCCCCCTGGTGGGCTGAGCTGGCCACACACACACACACACACACACACACACACACGATAAATAAATAAATGTTTAAAAAAACAAAACAAAACAACAAAAGATAGGAAAATAAACAGGTTCTGCAAAGGAAGCTTGTGCCAAGCAAAAGTAGGGGAAAAAAGTACACACCACAGCAGTGCTGGTGAACCTATGGCACACACACCGCCACAGACATGCGGATCCCTCTCTGTCAGCAGGTGGGCCAAGTCTTCGAGCACATCAGTATTCAGGTTTAATTAATAGTGTTGGCCACTTTCCGATAAATGGTTGTGGGGCTGCTAAAAGGGTTCACCATCACTGCCCTATAGTGTGAGGACAGGCCATCCAGGCAAGAGAGAATACAGTGGCAAAAACTCAGGGAGGATTGTCCTTTTTATACCATCTGGTCCTCAGGCTGATGTCAGGTCCAGCGCATACTAAGAAAACCTGCTCGAGTTCTGGGGAGAAGTCCCCCAGCAGGGCTTTGTAACAACTGTTCTATACATGTATTCTGGAATTTTGAAATTAACAGGTTACCCCTACTTCCCTAGTCAGTTTTGGCACCCCTGAATCTCCTATCTCACTAGTATACATACACCAAATGAAGGAAGGAAATAAAGGAAGAAAGAAACTAAGAAAGATCAACAAGGCAGGAGACCTAAATTAGGTCAATTATTTTTCCATTGGTTTGGGAATTGTGACTCTTTTTTTTCTTTTGGCAAAACCAGGGATTGAACTCAGGCCCTTATACTTGCCAGGAAAGCACTTATTCCACTGAGCCATCTCCCGGGCCCCCTTCCCAAGTGCTGAGATTACAGAGATTATGGGCAAGTACCATCATGTCCAGCTCAGGCTGAATTTGAATTTCTTTTCTTTCTTTCTTTTTCTTTTTTTGGGCAAAACTGGGAATTGAACTCAGGCCTTTGCACTTGCCAGGCAAAGAATTTTGAGATCATAAGTGTATGCTACCACACCCTACTGAATTAAGACTTCTATAAGGTCTGGATTTGCCTGACAAGCCTGAGCTGGCCAACTGCCCAGATTTCTCCATTTCTTGCTTTTAGGTCAACGTGATTTCAAGATAGGCTTATCTTCTCCCTATCTCCCTAGGCAATCTGCGGCTAGATATCCTATTTCCTTAGTGCATGATGAGAGATAGGCACTGCTGGTTTCTCTGACCATACCTTCAGTTTCAATAGCCTTAAACTGTCTTAAAATTATCTCCTACTTTTTTTTTTTTTTTTTTTTTTTTTTTTTGCGGAAACTGGGATTGAATTTAGGCCCTTGCGCTTGCCAGGCAAGTGCTTATTCTACTGAGCCATCTCCCCAGCCCCGTCCTACTTATTATCTGAGTCTATGCAGAGGCAGCACAGACAAACCAGACTTCAGTAAGTCCTTGAGAAGTCAAGAGGGCCATTACTGGTTTGTCTGCCTGAGATTATCTATACCATCAGTCTGTTACTGAACATATACATTTATTTGGTCACCCCGAGCTACATTAATCAACGTTCACGGCCGGCTGCTATCTCGGGGCTGTTTGTAGCAGTAGCAACATGCACGGTGGTGATGCCCACGTGCTCTCATTCTCATGGACAGAGCCAGGGAGCAAGTTGTATCCGTAGACTATTCTGTTAGAGGCTACTTTTGTAGGCCCTAAGCCCGCAGTTAGCTTTTAAGGTTCTAGTCACATCCTATCTAGTTTTTTCTTTTTGGGACAGAGTCTCACTACGCAGTTCAGGCTGGCCTGAGCTCACTTTGTGGAAAAGGCTGGCCTGGAATTCATAAAGATCCTCCTGCCTCAGCTTCCTGAGTGCTGGGATTACAAGCATTTGCCACCATGCTGGGTCAAAGGTCAGTTTTCTTTACGTATTTAGTACAGGGTCTCACTACACAGATTGGACTTGTAGTGGTCCTCCTGTTTTTAGCCTCCCAAGTGCTGGGATTACAGGCATGTGCCACCACATCCAATCTCAGTCTCTGCCTCAGCGCACCCTGGGGGGTGGGCCTGAGGGGGTGGAGTGGCATGGCATGCTGGGGATTGAACCCCGTTCCCTGAGCCTGCCTAAGCAGGCGCTTTAGTCCACTGAGCTGTCTAGCCAGCCCCAAAGGGCCACTTTTGTTATTTTTCTTTCTTTGTTTCTTTTTTTTTTTTTTTGGCGGAACCGGGGATTGAACTCAGGCCCTTGCGCTTGGCAGGGAAGCGCTTATTCCACTGAGCCATTTCCCTGGCCCCTCTTTGCTTCTTTTTGGTATGAGAGATTAAACCTAGAGCCTTTGCACTGAGTTCAGGTTCTCTCTCTCTCTCTCTCTCTCTCTCTCTCTCTCTCTCTGTCTCAACATAGGGTCCTGCTAAGTCTCTACTTTGCGCCGACTGGGCTTAGAAATGTGATCTCCCCCCTCAGCCTTCCAGCTCTCCCCATTCTTTTTTTTTTTTCCGGAACCGGGGATTGAACTCAGGCCCTTGCACTTGCCATGCAAGCACTTATTCTACTGAGCTATCTCTCTGGTCCTCTCCCCATTCTTTAAACCAAAATCTGAATTCTGGCTTAGAATCAAGACTTCCACCCGCCCCCCCAACAAAACAAAACAACACAACAGTTACTCCTGGCTGTAACTTTGGCAGTTTCATACTCTGGGCCAGGAACCTCCCTTGGTTTTATCTCTAATCTTCACAATTTAGTTTTCCAGTGAAAATGCTCTTGCCTGGTCTGTCAATCTTCGCTTGGGAAGGATCATGGTCTGTTGTCCTCTTAACCTCATTCAAGGCTGCCCTGCTCTCTAGATTAGAAGGACTCAGGTGGCACGTGGAAGGACGGAGGCAAAGAGCCAGCATCTGTTAAGTTCACTACACACATAAAGTTTTTTCCCCCCAAAGTCATTGAACCCGCGACATACTCTACCGGCCATCTTGGTTGTGGCAACGCTAGTTCTTTTGGATTTTTTTCTGCGAGGACAACCATGGAAATTAGACCATGTTGTCCTTACTGAGATCTTTTAAGCTGCCTCGACAACTCCCAGAGTAGGGAGCTTCCCTGCCCCACAGGGCCAGGATTGGGGCGCTCCGTGAGCGACCTCCTCCCCCGCCCAGCCAGTGGCTCCCGGGTAGGCGCCGGCCGGGGAGGGGCTCCGAGAGCGCCACGCTGGCCACGCCCCTCATTTAAATACGCGGCGCCGGCGGGTGCGTCGAGCTCTCAGCGGAACCAAGATGGCGGCGTGTGGACGTGTACGGAGAATGTTCCACTCGGCGGCGGCGTTGCAGCTAGTGCTGCTGCTCTCGGCTGTCGAGGCCCAGAAATTCCCGGGTGCTGGCGGCCACAGCCAGGGTCAAGGGGCCAACTTTGTTCCCTTCGGCGGGCAAGCTGGAGGCGGTGGGCCGGTGGGTCAGCAGCTGCCCCAGGCAATGCAGTTTCAGCAACAACAGCCGCAGCCGCAGCAGCAGCAGCAGCAGCAGCAGCAGCAACAGCAGCAACAACAGCTCCAACAGCAGCAACAGCCGCCCCAGCCTCCTCAACCGCCTTTCCCGGCGGGTGGGCCTCCGGCCCGGCGGAGCGGAGCCGGGCCCGGCGGGGCGGGTGGGGGTTGGAAGCTGGCGGAGGAAGAGTCCTGCAGGGAGGATGTGACCCGGGTGTGCCCCAAGCACACCTGGAGCAACAACCTGGCGGTGCTCGAGTGCCTGCAGGACGTGAGGGAGGTGAGGAGGCGCGACGGGACTGGGAGGGTCAGGCCTGGTAAGGGCCCGAGGGTGTCGCCGGCCTGGAAGCCGCCGATGCTGGCCGGCGCTTCTCTCGCTTCCTCTGTGCTGCGCTAGCTCCCCTCTCGCTTCTCCTCCCTGCCGGCGCAATCGAGGAGGGGCCCCACCCCCATCCTCTCTCCACCCCCACCCTGAGTCCTTTTGAACGCTCCTTGTTGCCGGGGTCTGGAATGAAGACCTGGGCTCCTGGCTGCAATCAGCCAAGGCCCAGAGATTGTTTCGGTTTGCTCCTGTCTTTTGTGTGTGTTGATGGTCGGTGCACAGTGGTTCCTCTCCGAAAACCAGTTGAGGATTTTTATCATCGGTTTCGACCTGGAGAATTTGCAGCAATCCACTGAAACATGAAAAATGGTTGAGTATTTAAACTGTTAAAGACTGTCCGGCTGTTGATTAGCGGTAGTAATGTTTAGTTGTTTGGGTAACTCAGGCTCTGTTCTGGTGCATATTGTAGTCCGTAGCAGAACTTATTGTCTTTACCTCTATTCTTTTGTAATTCGCAAATCTTATGTACCCGATGCGCAAACGAATGTATGTTTTTTCATTTTCTTTGGGTAGTTGGTAGTGGACCTCATTTTTAAGCTAGTACTGCAAGTGCCTTAGAACTCTAAGGCTTGAAAAGTTGGGGAAGGATTGGAAGCTG
>NW_004524587.1:7514647-7516098 GCF_000260255.1 Octodon degus
GGCCCCTGAATATAATTTTAACAGTACCTCCTAGTGAGATCTAAGTTTGATATTGCTTAGTGATTCAGTTAAGAGGCATTAATTAATTAATCTTTTCCTAGATTTAATGCTACAGACCTAAGTATATATTTGACAGCTCTCAAAGTTTGGGAGCTAATCTGGTGGGGATGCTTTTTTCAGAGGTGTAGGAATATAGACTTACAGAGGTTAACAAGCAGAATGGAGCTGCTGCTGCTTGACATCATTTCATTTGTGATATTGTATCATCTACACTGGCTTTGGAAAGACCCTTCTTTGTAGAAATTTGCTGCTCTTGACTCCTGGCAGTTTCCCCTTTCATCCCAGTGTGGCGTTTGTTTGCTCTTTATTATATACAAAAGTAATTCGGAAGAGAAAAAAGAAATTGCACATAATCAGGAGACAGAAAATTACCAGAAGCATCAGAAATGTGGGATTTTATGTGACTTCTGTATAGTAATTCCAGGCAGGCACTTAGATTGCTGAGTTATCTCTCTGGCCCTTGAAGAATAATTCCCTCTTTGTCTTTATTCTTCAGCTAGTCCTATAGCAGATACAGCTAAGATACTTAATTCTATTTAACGTCTTGGATTTTTTGGAAACAGATTCTTGCTATTTAGTCCTTGCTATTTGCTGGCCTTAAACTCCCGGTGTAGACCAGACAGGGCTCAAACTCATGACAATCCTCCTACCTCTGCCTCCTGAATCCCAGTGCTGAGATTACAGACCTGTTTGGTCTTTAAGGCTTTATAATAGGTACTATTTCTTCAAACTAGGATGCTAATATTGGTGACCAAATAGTCGATTGTGGCAGAAATGGGATGTTATTAGAGAAAGTGGCCCAAAATGCCTTTTTTTTTTTTTTTTTTTTTCGGAACCCGGGATTGAACTCAGGCCCTTGGCAAGCTCTTATTCTACTGAGCTATCTCCCCGGCCCCTCCAAAATGTCCTATTTGGAGTGTTCCCATCTGTTTTTGTGCTTGATGTTCTCTTTTTTTCGGAACCAGGGATTGAATTTAAGCCCTTGCGCTTGCCAGGGAAGCACTTATTCCACTGAGCCATCTCCCCGGCCCCTTGATGTGCTTTTGAAAACCTCCACTTAACTAAAGGAAAGGTCTTTTGCTATGTAAGTGGAAGTGTATAATTTTGGAGTCTGTTTATTTTTCGTTTGTTTTTTATGTATTTAGTACAGAGTCTACAGGGTCTCACTACACAGATCAGACTTGTAATGATCCTTCTGTTTTCAGCCTCCCAAGTGCTGGGATCACAGGTGTGTGCCACCACACCCAGTCTCATTTGTCCTCTCAGTGCGTCCCAGGAGCGGGGCTGGCATGCCAGGGATCTAACCCCAGTCCCTGCATCTGCCTAAGCAGGTACTTTAATATGCTGAGCTATCTGGCTGGCCCTTGGAGTCTGTTTGAATTAATATATAT
>NW_004524587.1:7516243-7527580 GCF_000260255.1 Octodon degus
GTCCCTGTGCTTTGTTAAGCTTGTTCTAAGTAGGTGCTTTAGACCACTGAGCCATCTCACCAGCCCCAGCTCTGACTTTTGGTGATCCTCCTGCTTTCAGTTTCTCCAGTGCTGGGATTACAGGCCTAGGCCCTTATGCCTGGACTGTGTCAGCCCGCTCTGGGAGTGGGGCTGGCGAGGCATGTGGTGCCAGGGATCCAACAGCTGTCCCTGCACTTATCTAAGCTTAACTAAGCAGGCGCTTTAGTCCACTGAGCTATCTCTCTGGCTGCATAAATTGGTGTGGTACTTTTTGTGGCTTGCTGGTACTGGGGATTGCCTCCACAACCTCCACACTAAGCTATATCATCAGCCCTTTTTATCTTTCAGTTTGGAACAGGGTCTTGGACAGGGGCTGTAGACCAGTGGTAGAGCTCTTGCCCACTGGGGGGGGGGGGAAATCCTCCTGACCCAGCATCCTAGAATGCTGGGATTATAGGCATGCACCAACATGCCTAGCTGTTCCTTCAGTTATATACATAGAAATATTGAAAAAGGATCATGAATACCTGCATTTATTCTTTATTTTTATTTTTTTTGCATTTATTATTTTTTAATTTAATTTTTATTTATGTGTGTGTGTGTGTGTGTGTGTGTGTGTGTAGCCAGCTCAGCCCATCAGGGGGCGGGGCTGGGCTGGCTGGCAGGCATGTGGTACTGGGGGATTGAACCGCGGTCCCTGGGCTTTGCTAAGCTTGTTCTAAGTAGGTGCTTTAGACCACTGAGCCATCTCACCAGCCTCTTTATTTCACTTTGAGAATTGATTTCTTTGTATTTTATTTTTATTTATTTATTTTTTTTGCAGAACTGGGAATTGAACTGAGGCTCTTGTGCTTGCCAGGGAAGCACTTATTCCACTGAGCCATCTCCCCGACCCCAATTTATTTATATTTTAAAGAGCATAAATTGCAAAGTAAACTAGGCATATTTGAAGAGAAATATTTGGGATGTTTTGTGTTTGGTGCTCAATAAGAAAATTTAATGGAGAATAGACCTAAGATTTTTCTTAATCCCTTTGGGTACGTACTTGAGGAAGGTTTTTCTTTGTATACTTGCTATTAAAATTATGAAAGGTTAGAGGATTTTTTTTTTTTTTTTTTTTTTTTTTTTCTTTTTGAGACAGGATCTCATGCAGTTCAGACTGGCCTTGAGGTCACTTTATAACCCAGCCTCGTCTTAAAATGATCCTCCTGCTAGCCTCCTGAGTGCTGGGATTACAGGCGTGTACCACCGTGCCCAGCTTCTTTTCTTTTTTTTTTTTTTTTTTTTTTTTTGTTTTGCAGAACCAGGGATTGAAATCAGGACCTCGCCTTTGCCAGGAAGGTGCTTATTCTACTGAGCTCTCTCCCAGGCCCCTATTTTATTTTTTTGAGGAAGGGTCACCCTATGTAGTTTAGGTTGCCCTTCAACTCATTGTGCAGCCCAGGCTGGCCTGGAACTTGCAGTGGTTGGTCCTTCTGTCTCAGCCTCCTAAGTGCTGAGATGACAGGTGGGTGCCTCCATGCCCAGCAGTGTGTGTTTAAAAAGCAGTAACTAGGGCCGGCCACATAACTCGGCAGACTAAAGTGACTGCTTAGGCAGAGCACAGCGGCCAGGGTTTGATCCCCGGTGTGCTGTGGTGTAATCTCAGCGGTTGGGAGGCTGAAAACAGGAGGATCACTATGAGTCCAATCTACATAGTGAGAACCTGTAGTCCCCATAGACTCTGTACCAAATGCATAAAAAATAGCAGTAAGGGGGGCTGGGGAGATGGCTCAGTGGAAGAAGCACTTCTCTGGTAAGTGCAAGGGTCTGAGTTCAGTCCCCGGTTCCACAAAAAAAAAAAAAGCAGTAAGTAGCATGGTACTTTGTGCCAACAGTCCAGTACTCTAGGAAGCAAGGAAGGGGATTACAAGCCTGGCTTGGTCAGTTTAGTGACTTATTGAGATCCTGTCTCATTTATTTTATTTTAATTTTTTTGGTGCCAGGAATCGTACTCAGTGCGAGGCACTGCTCATACTAGGTAGGTACTATATATCGCTGAGCTCTATCCAGCTGTAAACCCCAGTCATGTCCTCTCTCATTTAAAAAAAAAAAATGTTGGGCTGGTGAGATGGCTCAGTGGTCTAAAGCACCTACTTAGAACAAGCTAAGCTAAAGCAAAGCACAGGGACCACGGTTCAATCCCCCAGCACCACATGCTGGCTGGCCCCGCTCCCTGGTGGGCTGAGCTGGCCACACACACACACACATACACACACAAAATAAATGAATAAATATAAAAAAAAAAGATTTAAAAAAAAATGTTGGGGATGTAGCTCAGTGTGGTTTAGGGCCAAAGAACAAAAAATAGCAAAGTGTATTTTTATTTTAGAAACAACATGTGGGTATATAGTGTTATGTTAAGTCTTACGTATAAGGGCCGGGGAGATGGCTCAGTGGAATAAGCACTTCCCTGGCAAGCGCAAGGGCCTGAGTTCAATCCCCGGTTCCGCAAAAACAGTCTTACATTTAAAAGAACAAAACTGGGGCTGGAAAGATAGCTTAGTAGAATAAGTACTTACCTGGCAAGCGCAGGGTCCCAGAAAGCCGCATCAAGGACCCAGAACCATACAATTTGGGGCTGGCCAAATAGCTCAGCAAGGACCACGGTGATAGCTCAGTGGAATAAGCACTTTCCTGGCAAGTGCAGGGTCTTGAGTTCAATCCCCAGTACCCAGTACTATAAAACAAAACAAAACAACAAATAGCTCAGCAGATTAAAGCGCCTGCAAGGAGACACAGGAGCTGGGAGTTTGATCCCAGGGGGCCTGCCTGGCAGGCCCCAGTTTGGCTCACTGACAGTTGTACGGTGGCGCACGCCTATAATCCCAGCACGTGGGAGGCTGTAAACAGGCGGATCATTTAGTAATGAGACTCTGAACATCCTGTATACCCTTCCTTAAAATACAAAATAAATAAATAAAATAAAAGAACAAAACTGCTCATGGGTTCTGTGGATGGAACTCAGAGCCTTCTTCGTGCTCAGCCCAGAAGTATGTCTTGGTCTTTTCAATTCAAACATTGCAAGCTTTGCTAGTGTGGCTCAAAGTTACACAGTAATTCACTTACCTAATTTAATTAAAAGTTTATGTTTACTTTTAGGTAATTTCAGTTTATACTCTCAGTTTGTTTAATGTATCCTATGCTAACAAATCAAAATCTGTGTATGAACTGTAGTAAACTGCACATTAGCTATATGCTAGTTCTCAGATTTTCCTCAGGCAGTTCATCCATTATTTTGAAGGTGTACATTATATGGGACATTATTTTTTTATGCTCACAGGTGAGTCATTCTTTTAAAAAGGCCCAATGTACCCAATAGACCAGCTCTTTAATAGCAGATGGAATAGCTGCAAGGATGGCAGGGTAGCGTTTTGTCTGTGACATGTTCTCTGTGCAATTCAGGCTGGCTTTGTTTGCACATTTATTTATTTATTTATTTATTTATTTATTTATTTATTTATTGTGGTACCAGGGATCGAACTCAGGACCTTGCACTTGTGAGACATGAGACAGGTTCTTATGCCACTAAGCTGTCTCCCCAGGCTTCAGGCTGGCTTTGAATTCACTTTGTAGCCCAGGGTGGCCTTGAATTTATGGCAATCCTCCTGCTTCATCCTCCCAAGTGCTGGGATTAAGGCATGTACCATCATGCCTGGCCTAGGTATTTCATTTAATACCTTTTTATTTCGTTAGAGATGGGGTCTTGCTATGTAGTTGAGGACACCCTTGAACTCACTGTGCATTCTGTACTATGTATTCTCAGTGTTAGGATTACAGTTATGTGCCACCATGCCCTACTTCATTTAATACTCTTCGTAGTCCTGTACAGTGGATTGTGTTGTTATCTTAATTGAGAAAAAGTCTCAGAGAAAATGATTTGTCTCTTGTTACCTTGTAAGTAATAAGAAAGCTGTTATTTTCAAAGTCCTCTTTGACTTCCAAACCATAGTTCTTCCAGTCTGCCCTGCAGAAAGGACAATTAGTATGTGACTGGGAGGATGCCATGCATACATAAGTGACAAAATGGGGAGGTCACCTTGAGCCACAAGCTTCTTTTCTTGGGCTGAGGATGGAGCTCAGTGGTGGAGCACTTGATTCTCACTTGTGAGCCGTGGGTTCCACCCCCAGAGCCACAGAACAAGCACAGCATTGACTTGAGCAGCAACAGCATTGGTGCATTGAGTAGTGGTGATTTTTTTAGGCACAAGTCAGCATTACCAGACAAAACTCTTTGAATTACTAGTTTGAATTTATCACAAACAGAATTTCTGTTCACGGAAAACAATTTCAAACAACAGATCACCTAGGCTGCAGCCTGGTGATGCATCCCTGTAATCCCAGCACTGGGGAGGCTGACTCTGTGATCACTGTGAGTTTTGAGACCATCCTGATCTACATAGTGAGTTCAAGGTCAGCCAGAACTGCATAGCAAGATCATGTCTCAAAACACAAAACCCTAGCTCACTTAAAGCAGCATTTTTATTAGTGGAATAAAAAGTTTAGTTATATTTCCCTGCTATTTAAATTGAATCCAGGGGTTGGGGAGATAACTCCCCAGTTCTGCCAAAAAATAAATAAATAAAAAAAGTAAATTAAAAATAAATGAAGGCCAGGGAGATAGCTCGGTAGAACAAGCGCTTGCCTGGCAAGGGCAAGGTCCTGAGTTCAATCCCCGGTACCAGGAGGGAAAAAAAAAAAAGATTGAATCCATGGGACAGCCCGAAAAATGTACTAGATCTACAGCTGGCTCTGCTATTAGCTAATTGTATTGTTATGGGACAGTCATTTTACCATGTGAGTCTTGGTTTCCTCATGTGTGTAGGTAATAGTGTAATTTTCTATTTTTTTTTTTTTTTAGTACTGGTGATTGAAGCCAGGGCCTGACCTATGCAGGCAGGTGCTTTATCACTGAACTGCTTACTCCCTAGGCCTTTTAAAATTTTTTTGAGTTCCAGGCCAGCCTTGGACTACATTGTGAATTCAAGGCTGGTGTGGACTACATAGCCAGATCCTGCCTCAAAAAATAAAAGTTTTGGGGGCCAGGGAGATGGCTCAGTGGAATAAGTGCTTCCCTGGCAAACGCAAGGGCATGAGTTCCATCCCTTGTTCCACAAAAAAAAAAAAAAAAAAAAAAAGTTTTTGAGACAGGGCCTTGCCAAATTGTCCAAGGGGGGGGCCGGGGAGATGGCTCAGTGGAATAAGCACTTCCCTGGCCAGCACAAGGGTCCAAGTTCAATCCCTGGTTCTGGGGGGGAAAAAAAATTGTTCAAGGCGCCATGAAACTGGGAATTGTCCCTCAACTTCCCCAGGAGCTGGGATTACAATTGTGAGCCACAGTGCCAGCAATTTTTGTTTTTGGTACTGGGAATCAAACTCAAAACCTTGCACTTGCCAGGCAGATGCTGTGGCACTGAGTGATGTTCCTGACTCTACCCAGCAATTTCTTTTCTTTTCTTTTTTTTTTTTTTTGCGGAACCAGGGATTGAACTCAGGACCTTGCGCTAGCCAGGGAAGTGCTTATTTTACTGAGCCAACTCCCTGGCCCCTACCAGCAATTTCTAAATCCTTGTTATATCTAGCCTATATACATTGTTTCTCTTGTACTCTGTTATGCTACATGGTTTCTAGGATGTATACATACACTGTTTCCTGAGTCCACATTCATTCATAGAGGGAAATAGCAACATGAATAATACAAACAGCAATTAATCCAATCACTGTTGACCTTAGGATATGACTGTTTTGTTTGAGCCAATATGAAATTTCCTTCTATGCTGTCAGTGGTTGGAAGTCATATAACCACATAATCAAGTCATTATTGATCTCCTTTTATGTGCATCGCATTGAGAAAGAACACTAGTACTTTAAGAGAACACCATTGCTTATAGTTGGCTTGATAAATGACATTGTAATCAAGATGCAATTATATAAGAGTGTTAATCACTTTATGTCATAGAGGCAATAAGTTCTCTCTTTTTTTTTTTTTGGTGGAACTGGCGATTGAACTCAGGCCCTTGTACTTGCCAGGCAATTGGTTATTCCACTAAGCCATCTCCCCGGCCCCCAATAAGTTCTCTTATTACAGTGAGATGAGCATACTTAGATTTGGGTGGATGTTGCACATTGTTAGAGCTTGGGGTGAGGCCCCTGGCAGGCCTGTGGACCCACAAGTGTAGGTAGTGTTGTGCTATACGAGGGGCAAGGCTTTCGCTAACACTCCACTCTGCCCCAGTGCGTGTAGCTTGATAGTAACCTTTGCTACAGATACAGAAAAAAAAAAAAGAGAAGAAAAAGCGGGGGGGGAAAGAAAGATTTGGATGGATGGGCCAGGGAGATAGCTTAGTGGCATAATTGCCTGCTTGGCAAGTGCAAGGTTCTGAGTTCGATTCCTGGTACCCAAAAAAAAAAAATAATAATAATGGAATAAGATTTGGATGGAATCCAGCTCTGCTTTCTTCATTCCAGGACCAGGGATTAAGCCCAGGCCTTGCACATGCTGCCATTGAGCTTTATACCCACCACTTTCAAGGCTTTCTGTTTTTGAGACAAAGTCTTGTTTTGTAGTTCATTCAGGCTGTTCTTGAACTCAGGGCAATTCGTCTGCTTCAGCCACTCAGACACAGGGATCACAGATGTGCGCCACCATGGCTGGCTTTAGTTTGAGACAGGGTCTTGGTGCGTTATGCAAGCTGGCTTCAAGATTGTGATCTTCTCTGCCTCCTGAGTAGCTGGGATTGCAGGTGCCATCGTGCAGGTGCCAGCATGCCCAGCTGACCTCTGTTACTTGCATAAAGCTCACATCGTTTTTTCTCCTCCATTAAGAACCATGTGCTTTATTTATTTATTTATGTGTGTGTGTGTGTGTGTGTGTGTGGCCAGCTCAGCCCACCAGGGGGCGGGGCTGGCTGGCATGTGGTGCTGGGGGATTGAACCGCGGGCCCTGTGCTTTGCTGAGTTTAGCTTGTTCTAAGTAGGTGCTTTAGACCACTGAGCCATCTCACCAGCCCCTTTATTTTTATTTTGTTTTGATGGAACCGGGGATTGAACTCAGGTGCTTGTGCTTACCAGGCAAGCACTTATTCTGCTGAGCCATCTCCCCAACCCAGCACCATATGCTTTAGATTTGCGCTGAGTGAAGCTGCACATGAACCCGAGTTCTGGGAGTGTCACACTTTTCTGGCAGGAGAGCTGTCGGCCCTGTGCTGTCTGGTCTCATCTTGCACACACCAGTACGCAAACATTGGGACACACGAGCACCACATTGTCTCACTGTGGTGCTTCCTGACTGCAGTCTGTGGGGCGTGAACACCACTGAAGATGGGAGAGCGGGGCCAGGGAGATGGCTCAGTAGAGTAAGTGCTTGCCTGAAGATGGGAGAGCTCTGAGGAGTGCAGGCCGAACAGCTGCTCTGGAGAGCAGAGTCCAGATGGGTGTCATTCCGCCACTGACTGGTTCTCTGGATACTGTAAATCCAGAAATGAGATGTGTTTTTATTCTGACATGAGATAAAGATATTTCTGCATTTAGTTGAGAGTTACCTATAAAGTAGCATTGTCACTAATGGCAAATACTTTTTTAAAAAGTTTTAATGAGAGTGTTTTATAGCATATAGTTGCTTAATAATTCATTGTTTTGTAGAAGGAAATCAGTTCAAGGGAAGGAATGCTACATTTTTCTTCTATACTTTTCTCCTAATGTGCTCAAAACAAATTTAGTCATCAATAATAAAAAACTTGCTAATATGAGATATTTATGTATCTTAAAAAGATGCAATTAGAGTGGCTTATAGGCCATCTTGCAAATGAACTGGTTTTTGGGCCGGCTCAGCCCGCCCTGAGGTGGGGGCTGGCGCTGCATGTGGCGCCAGGGATCCAGCTGGGGTCCTCTGTGCCTGCCTAAGCAGACCATGAGCTATCCCGCTGGCCCACAAATGAATTTTTCTTGAGCAAACATTTCTTTATTTTGGAAAAAGGGTCTCGTTTTGTGGTTCAGGTTGCCCTTGAACTCACAGTGATTGTCCTGCCCCAGCCCCCTGGAATGCTGGCGTTAGACATGTAGCACTCTACCCAGAGCTTTTTTTAAAAAAAAAATTTGAATATAGGGTATCAACTACACTCAGCGATCTGCCTGTACTCAGCCTTCCAAGAGCTGGGATGGAGGTCTTGCCACACCCAGTCTCAATAGCAGGCCCGGGAGGCAGGGCCGGCTTGGCGGGCCAGGGATTTATTTTTCTTAAACTGGGGTTCACAAATAATAAAACATAAAATGAATAAAAGATAAAAAAATAGGTAAAAAAAAAAAAAAAACAACTTTCAAATGCCTTCTATTCTTGTCAATGTCTGGATCACATCTTCAGGGTCCCTAGTCTATGAACATAGTGGATGCTTCAGCTTTTTCAGTTTGATACTTTTTTTTTTTTTTTTTTTTTTTTTTTTGTGGAACTGGGGATTGAACTCAGGACCTTGCGCTTGCCAGGGAAGCACTTATTCTACTGAACTATCACTCTGGCCCCAAGAATGGTACTTTGATAGACTGGAAGCTGTTTGGTATGGGGTCATAGCTGTATAATCCCAGCATTTAGGAGGCTGAGGCAGGACTGTCGCCATGAGTTTGAGGTCCACCAGGACTACATAGAATTCAATGCCAGCTCAAAGTCATGCGGACACTGTCTGAAAAAACTGAACCAAACCAAAGCAAAAAATTGAAAATCACAAGTGACTTCTTTATTAGTTCAGTTGGATTTGAAACTCAGAGTATCAAATGATAGCCCATAGAATTGTGTCGGTACAAACCCCATATCTGCATTAAAATAGAGTGTGGAAGAACAAGAAGTGTTGACTAGAATCTAAAAACAATGAAGGCAGAGAAGCAGGCAGCTACTTTTTATTCAGCTTTAATCTTAGTGAAAGCAGAAAATGTTGAGAAACCGTGTGGTAGTTACAGTACCTGTAAATCCTCCTATTGAATGCTTGTATAGCGTCACTCCACTAAGGGAATCACACAGAAAATGGGGTGATTTAAAGTTCTTGTACATTTGTAACAGAACAAAATCATGATATTTTTGGATTTTTTTCCTTTTTTTTTTTTTAAAGTGTGGTGTATATTTAAAACCATAAGCAAGGGCTGGTGAGATGGCTCAGTGGTCTAAAGCACCTACTTTAGAACAAGCTCAGTGAAGCACAGGGACCACGGTTCAATCCCCCAGCACCACATGCCAGCCAGCCCCGCCCCCTGGTGGGCTGAGCTGGCCACACACACACACACACAAAATAAATAAATAAAATAAATAAATTTAAAAAAAAAATAAATAAAACCATAAGCAAGATAAAGTGCTCTGGGGCCGGAGAGATGGCTCAGTGGAGTAAGCGCTTCACTGGCAAGCGCAAGGGTCTGAGTTCAATCCCCGGTTCCGCCAAAAAAAAAAAAAAAAAAAAAAAAAAAAAGGCCTCTCCCCCTGGGCTGTATTCCCAACTTTTTTTTCCTTTTTTTTTTTTTTTTTTTTTTGTGGAACCGGGAATTGAACTCAGGCCCTTGTGCTTAGCAGGGAAGCGCTTATTCCACTGAGCTATCTCCCCAGCCCCCTCAACTATTTTAATTTAAATTTTTTTTTCTTAATGAGACTTAAGAAAAAAGTCTTACTGGTCTTACTGTGTAAATCAGGCAAACCTTGAACTTGAGGGGCTCTTTCTACTTTAGCCTTCTGAGTGCTGAGATTACAGGTCTGCATCACACCTGGCTGCTTTTTATCTTTAAAATATTTAAAAATTTTTTTGACTTGCAAGGGTAGAAGCTCTAAATCCGTTTAAATATAAAGAGAAAAAGGAAAGGAAATAAGAAATCAGGTTTAAAGAGTGCTGTAGTATATAGGAAGCTTTCATTAATTTCTTTTTTTTTAATTTTTTTAAAAATTTATTTATTTGTGTGTGTGCGCGGTCAGCTCAGCCCACCAGGGGGCGGGGCTGGCTGGCATGTGGTGCTGGGGGATTGAACCGCGGTCCTTGTGCTTTGCTAAGCTTGTTCTAAGTAGGTGCTTTAGACCACTGAGCCATCTCACCAGCCCTTAATTTCTTTTTTGAGACAGGGTTTTACAATGTAGCTCAGACTGGCCTTGAACTCACTATGTAGCCTAGCTGGCCTCAAACAGCAGTCCCCTTCCTGGTTCATCCCCTCAAGTACTAGGATTGTAAGTGTGTATTTTAAAAAATATTTTTGTTGTTTTGAGACAGGATCTTGCTATGTAGTCTAAGCTGGCCTTGAACTCAGGGTGATCCTCCTGCCTCAGGCCAATGCAAAATTTCATTTATAATTTAAAGTGGAAAGTCAGGGCTGAATGTAGCTCAGAAGTAGAACTCTTACCTAGCATGCATAAGGCCCAGAGTTTGATCCCCAGTGCTGCAAAAACAAAGTTACAGAAGTAGAAAAAAAAAGAAAGTGAGCCTTTAAGTCAGCTTAGCAGAATTCCTAAAGTTCTTGCACAGGTCAAATTAACTTTGTAATATGATGAATAACACAAGGCTGACAGTGAATTTAAGAATGGAGAAGAGGATGCAGTGGAGTTTTAATAATGAACACAGGGCTGGGGATGGAGGGAACACAGGGTGGAGCGCCTGTCTGGCAGACGCAGTGCGAGGGCGTGAGTACAATTGCCCATACCAGCCCCTGCCCCCTCCCCCCAAAAACCCCTTCAGGGTGTTGATTAGTGTCCTTTAGGAATGTATATATACCTATTCTGTGTGAAATAAAGGTCAGAAGAGATGGTTCTCTACAGTCATGTGCAACTTGTGATAAGGGAAGACAGTGTGGTTAGTGGAAAAATAGAATGGGCTTTGAACTGTGGGCCTTGGTTCCAGTTCACTTACTTTGCTGTGACCTTGAACAGATTATAGTATACTCTTCCTCCCCGCCACCCCCTTTTTTATGTATTTAGTTCGGGGTCTACAGAGTCACCACACTGATCAGACTTGTAGTGATCCTCCTGTTTTCAGCCTCCCAAGTGCTAGGATTACAGACTCGGGCCTCCATGCCCAGTCTCAGTTGCGGTCTCAGTGCACCCAGAGGGCGGGGCCCAGCACAGCTGGGGATTGAACGCCTGGCCCCTGCCTAAGCAGGCCCTTTAATCCGCTGAGCTATCTGGCCAGCCCTCTCTTTTCCCCTTTTTTGCTGCAGATTAAATTGTTCAAAATGATGCTTTATGTTTGCCGTCTTAGGAGAAATGTAAAATGAATCATAACATTGCATGCCTTTTATATACTCCTTCCCAGGCTTGAGTCAAGA
>NW_004524587.1:7528931-7539103 GCF_000260255.1 Octodon degus
GGCTGGCATATGGTGCTGGGGGATTGAACCGCGGTCCCTGCACTTTGCTAAGCTTGTTCCAAGTTGGTGCTTTAGACCACTGAGCCATCTCTCCAGCCCTGGCAGTTGCTTTTTAAAAACACTTTAAGCTATAATTTATACTATTGCATATTTTTCTTTTTAAATTGAAAGTGTATCTGAAATGTAAATCAGGACCCAGAGAGCGGAAGTCAGAAAACATTGGTGTGGTTCCCTTTCTCTTAGGGAAGCAAGTTCTCATTCTCCAGCCTGGTATTCTGAGCCTGTTTTCCAGCATCACTTTCCACTAGCTGCCTGCACATCTTGCTGTCCACATCCACAGATGTACTGAGCGTGGGCTGGGCTTCTAGGGAGGACCCAGGTATGGCTCTGAGTGTTCTGGAACTAGATAGAAATGTTTTTTGTTGGAAAGATTTTTTTTTTTTTTTTTTTTTAAGGCAGAGTCTTGTGCAGTTCAAGCTGGCCTGAATTCAGTGTGTAGCCCAGGCTGGCCTTGAGTTCCTGGCAATCTTCTTGTCAGCTTCCTGAGTGCTGGAAGTACAGTTATGTGCCGCCATGCTTGGTTTATTTATTTATATGTTAACTAATTATTAGTTAATTAGCTAATTAATCATTTTCATGGAAAAGATAATTTTGGAATTTTCTTTAATGTACAATAATGCTTTTTAATTTTTAATGACTTACCTATATCCTTGTTTCTTTTGGGGGGGCAGAACTGGGGATTGAACTCAGACCCTTGCACTTGCCGGGCAAGCGCTTATTCTACTGAGCTATTTCCCTGGCCACCCCCCCCACCCTTGTTTCTTTTCTTTTTCTTTTCTTTTCTTTTCTTTTCTTTTCTTTTCTTTTCTTTTCTTTTCTTTTCTTTTCTTTTTTTTTTTTTGCATAACCAGGGACTGAACTCAAGCCCTTGAGCTTGCCAGGGAAGCGCTTATTCCACTGAGCCATCCCCCCCCCCTTTCTTAAAATAACATGTCTTGAAAACTTTTTTTCCCCTGTACTGGGTGTTGAATTTAGGATTTTCCTACCGAGCTACATCCCCAGGCTTATTATTTTGAGACAGGTCATGCTAAGTTAGCCAGGCGGTGGCTCAAACTTGGGTTCTCCTGCCTATTGGGATCACAGAGGTAAGCCGAGCACTTGGCACATCTTTGCCTTTGCTTACCCTGATTCCTGTCTCCTGTCCTGTCCATTTTGCCCTGTTCTGCCGTTTTCCTCTTCCTTTTTTTTTTTTGCAGGAACGGGGGATTGAACTCAGGCCCTTGGGCTTGCCAGGCATGTGCTTATTCAAGTGAGCCATCTCCCCAGCCCCTCCCTCTTCCTTTAGTGGTGGGGGGGTACCTGCTAAGCAACCACTGTGCCATTAAGTTATATCCCCAGCCCTTTTTATTTTGAGACAGGGTCTCTCTAAGTTGCCCAGGCTGACATTGAATTTTTAATCTTCCTGCCTCAGCCTGCCGAGTAGTTGGAATTAAGTTGTACACCACTATGCACAACAAAACTTTTTTTATAACAGGAAATATGCAACCCAGTGCAGCTGTCTCAGAGGAACCCAACAAATAATCCTGATTTGTTTGAAAACTAAGTATTGGTCTAATAGCCTTCTCCCCAAATAGTTAATTTATTCTCAGTTGAGCTGCAATCTTTTTTTTTGGGGGGGGGTGACAGGGTCATGATATGTAGTCCAGGGTTGCCTTGAGCTCATTATGTAGCTCATACGGACCTCAGACTTCTCTGACAGTCTTCCTGCCTCAGCCTTCTGAGTGCTGGTATTACAGGTGTGTACTACCATGCTGGGCTCCAGCTGCGGTCTTAACATTTAGCTGATTAAGGACTTTAAAAAAATAATTGTTGCAGGCACCTGTAATCTCAGCATTCAGAAGCCTGAGGCAGGAGGATCCTTATGAGCTCAAGACAAGCCTGAACTGCAATAGTGAGGCCCTGTCTCCAAAAGACCCAAACAAACTAGCAAGCAAACAAACAAACAAAAAACGAGGGCTGGTGAGAGATAGCTCATTGGACTAAGTGCCTTCTTAGGTTAGCATCAGGACTAGGGTTCGATCCCTGTCTCCCCTGTAATCCCAGCTCTGGGGAGGCTGAAAACAGAAGGATCATTACGAGTCCAAGTTGCATAGTGAGACTCTGTACCAAATACATAAAAAATCCCAAATATATGCAAATCATTTGTAGCTCTTGATAATCATGTGGAATAGACAGCAGAGATACTGGTCTTATTTTTGTAGATTAAAAAACAAGCTGGATGGGGCCGGGGAGATGGTTCAGTAGAATAAGTGCTTGCCTGGTAAGCGCAAGGACCTGAGTTCAATCCCTGGTTCCGCAAAACAACAACAACAACAACAAAACAAGCTGGAGCTCTTGGCCATGGCGGATCTGGAGAGATCCAGCCGTGCCAGGAACGTCAGATCTCATGTGAAGCGTCTTTTTGGCGGCTTCTCCCCACTCCCAAGCCCCCCCAATAAAGTGATTTAGTCTCAAAACAAAAAAACAAAAGAAACCAAGCTGGAGGCTGGGTGTGATAGTGCATGCCTGTAACCCAAACATTAAGTTTGAGGCTAACCCAAGCTATGTAGCGAGATCCTGTCTTCAGAACAAAAAGGAGAAAACAAGCTGGGTGTGGTGGCAGTACCTGTAGTCCCAGCTACTCTGGAAGCTGAGGTGAAATGCTTGCTTGAACTGGGAATTTGAAGCTGTGCTGGGACAGAGACTTCATCTCAAAACAACATAAGAACGGTGAAACAAAAAGCCCAATCAGATAGATTGGTATTTGCCCAGGTCTCACAGAGTTTAGACCAGAATCCAAATTTTTCTAAATTCAAAATCTTAAAGTTGCTTTTCAGCAGGCATAGTGACATACACCTATAATCCTAACACTCAGTCTGAGGCAACAGACTGCTAAATTTGGAGCCTGCCTGGAATACATAATGAAACCGTGTCTTTAAAAAAAAACCTTGTCTTAAAAAAATAAAAAAAAAATTGCTTTTCAGCTCTCACACTTATATAGTGTGTTTCTACATTATTGTTCTTTATTGCCTTTCTGCACTCTTATGTACATCAGCACATTTGAACACATACTGTTGTATCCATTAATCTTCGTTGTTTTGTTTTGTTTTTTGTGGTACCGGGGATTGAACTCAGGACCTTGTGCTTGCAAGGCAAGCACTTATTTTACTGAGATATCGCCCGGGCCCAGTATTTTTTGTCTTTCATAAGACCTAATCTTTTTTTCTTCCTCCCCTGTTCCACTGCCCCTCCCCACTTTTCCCCTTTCTCATTTTCTTCCTCCTCCTCCTCCCTTTTGTTTTTTTTTGAGACAGGGTCTTTATGTAGCCCAGGCTGACTTGAACTAAGTGATCTTCCTGCCTCAGCCTCTCAAGTGCTGGCATTACAGGTGTGTGCTACTGTGCCCAGCTATTATTTCATCTGTGGGAGTTTGACTTGAGTGACTTAAAAAATATATTCCATTTTTTTCTTTTCTTTTTTCTTTTTTTTTGTTTTTGAAAAGGTTTCACTGTTGGAGTTCATTTCAGGCTGATCTTGCATGCACTGTGTAGCCCAGGCTAGGCTCCAACTTCCAGGTATCCTCCTGTCTCAGCCTCTCAAATGTTGTGATTACAGGCTTGTGCCACCAATTCTAGCTTTCCTGTTGGATTTTTTAGGTGGTCTATTTTTGTTGGGCTCAAGGGGCTGGCTCACTTTTGCTTCCTCTGGTTTCTGTTCTTCTCCTTTCTCTGTTCCAGTATTCAATCATGCAATTTTGAGCCACTTTAGACGCCCTGACCTGTGGTTTTTCTCCTCTACTAAGCAAGACAGGGTGTGTTTGGGTTTCCCCTTTCTCTGGTGTAGCCAGGAAACCACCTCCAGGCAGTGAGGAGGGCTAATCATAGGCTCCCTCTGCTCATTTCCTCCTCTAGGATTGTAGTCCTCTGCTGCCTGTTGTCCAGTGACTGAAGAGCATTCATGTATTTTGCCTAGTTGCTCCCATGGTACTCAGTCCTTCGTGAGTGAGTCTAGAAAGAACCACTCCTTGAATTTTTAACTTCTGGTATAATAAATAGAAGTGAATGGGGAAAATTGGTTAGAAGAGAGTAAGAATTTTTTTTTTTTTTTTGCGGAACGGGGGACTGAACTCAGGGCCTTGCACTTGCCAGGAAAGCGCTTATTCTACTGAGCCATCTCCCCAGCCCCGAGAATAAGAATTGATTACTAAAATTATAAACATGTGTATGTGTGTATAAGCTGTGTATCCTTTGGCTCACCTGTTTCTCAAAATTAATTCAGGTAAATTTATTCATATAATATGATTAGTGCCAAAGGCATTTTTTTGGTAATAGCAAACAATTGGAAACAACCCAACACCTGTCAGTAAAGCAGTAATTAAATAGGCATTCCTACAGTGACCTATTGTATTGTTGTGAAAAAGCTCTTTATGTCATATATGGAAAGATCTGTTAGACCTGATATTAAATGAAGAAAGAAAAATTATACCTTAATATGGTATACCACCATTTTTGTAATCAAGCAAGAAGAATTAAGCCAGGTATGGTGGCACTTGCCATCCCAAGACTAATAAAATTAAAAAAAAAAAAAAAAAAGAATCTCAAGTTTGAGCCCAGCCTGATTTAGCACGACCCTCTGTCAAATTAAAAGTATCAAAAAAAAAAAAAAGGAGGGGGGGATGTGCTGGCAGCAGGGCATGGTGGTACTTGCCTGTAATCCTAGCATTCCAGAGGCTGAGGCAGGATGATTTTGGTGTGTGAGGCCATCTTGGGCTACATAGTGAATTCAAGGCCAACCTGAACTACAGAGTGAGACCCTGTCCCAAAAACCCAAAGGGGCGATGGCTAGAGATATATCTCAGTGTAACCCCTATATCACAGGGAGAGAGGGAGGGAGGGAGAGCTAAATGATAAAAATGTGGCCTGGGGAAATGTAGCTCAATGGTAGAGCATTTGCTTTAGTGTGATTCAGTCCCTACTAGGGGAAAAAAAAATTCAGTTTATGTGTTCTTTAGGGCAAAATGAGCTGTCGTAACCCCAAAATATCAGTGGCTGCACAGAGTTGTGGGCAACTGCCAGCCAGCTGGTGATCTGAGAGCCGTGTCTCTGTCTTGTGGTTCTTCGTTTCCCGGCCTTTGGAGATTTAAGCTTTCATCAGGAAAGGAATTGAAGTCCTACTTGCCTGTTGCCTTTTTTTTTTTTTTTTAAAGCTCTTACCACTCCCCATTCCCACCAATAATTTTTTCACATACCATAAAATTCACCCAGTTAGCATTCTGTTCTTGAGGTTTTTATTTTTAATTTGGGAGGGTTTGTGTAGGTAGAGTTCCACTGTGTGTAGTTCAGGCTGGCCTTGATCTCAGTGTGTGGCCCAGGCTGGCCTCAAACGTGGCAATCCTCCTGCATTGCCTGAGTGTTGGAATGAGCTGATCGATGCTGCTCTTGTTCACACTCCAGGGTTGAGAATTCTTCAGGCTGGACCTGGACAGGGTGTGCACTCTTCAAGTGAGAACTCTGGGCTCTGAAAGGGAGCACAGAGTGTTAGGCAGCTAGCAACCTCTGCCTTAATTGCCTCAGGCATGTTAGGACTAGCTTTTGATTTGTCTTGTCAGGAAATTTACATTCTTCTTATATCTCTAGAAAATGTCTTTAAGGCTTTATTTCTTCTGTGTGAATGAGTGTGGTCTGAGGACCGAACCCAGGGATGGGCACTGGAGGCCAGTGCTCCACCCCCGAGCTATATCTGGGCCCCTGGGTTTCCTTTCCATATGAAGGAAAGTAGATGCTCGCTCACTGGCTTTTTGCTTGCTTCTTTCCTTTCTACCTTCCTTCCCCTCCCTCCTTCCTGTATTTGGTACAGGGTGTTACTATGCAGCTCAGATTCAGTGATCCTCCTGTTTACAGCTTCCCCAGCGCTGGGATTACAGGCCTGTGTCACCACGCCCAGTCTCTGCTCAGTCTTAGTAGGCCTGGGGCAGTGTGGGCATGTGGTGCCAGGGATAGAACCAGGGTTCCTGTGCTTGCCAAGCAGGCACTTAGACTGCTTAGCTATCTCACTGGCTCCATGCTTTTCTTGTGATCAGTTTTTGGTGTTACAGTTTCTTGAATTTAAAATAGGAAAGCAGAGCCTGGGAGATAGCTCAGCGGCATAAGCGCCTGCTTGGCAAGTGTAAGTTCAAACCTTGCTGCCTCCCTCCCCAAATAAATAAAATAACACACACAAGCAGCTTCAGCCTTATGATAGTCTCAGTTCCAGTTTAGTACTTGCTGTAGGGTTCAGACCCTGGGACCTGTCCCTGCCTGTGAGTTGCAGCCCGAGTTGATGGGCAGACTCCCCCTTCTCTGCTCCTCTTGGGCCATACTTTTGCTTGCTGCATTTTTCAGGGTGGTGAAATTGAAGGCCTTGTGCCATAGTTTTATTCGAGAAGACCGTAGAAGGTAAATGATTGCGTGGCAGTGGGTTTGCTTTAGTTGCCTCCTCTCTGCGGGGGAGCATTTAGGGGCGTGGCAGAGCAGTGCTTCCGGTCCGAGGTGGGATCTGGCTTGGTTGCGTGTCATCTGATGGCCGTGTAGTGTTTCCTGGAAGGAAGGGTCTTGGGTGTTTTGCTCAAGGTTTGGGGCAGTTTATATATTTTATAGTACCTAAATCTATTTTTTTTCCAGAATTAGTATCTTCATGTATTTACTTGCAACGGATGTTTATATAAAAAGATGAAGCCCCTCCCCACACCCACTCCCACATTCGTTCCTACCTCTTCTCCACTCTTCACAGGCCACCATGAAGAGCCCAAATGTGTTTTAAAATTGTTTTTTGATAACTTAAATTAACTAGCCCTATTAATTATTAGCTAACTTGATATTTGTGTGCCAGCCTGGGTTTAGTTTATTTTTATTTATTATTATTTTTTTTAAAAAAAAAATTTATTTATTTATTTGTGTGTGTGTGTGTGTGTGTGTGTGGCCAGCTCTGACCACCAGGGAGCCGGCTGGCTGGCATGTGGTGCTGGGGGATTGAACCGCGGTCCCTGTGCTTTGCTAAGCTTGTTCTAAGTAGGTGCTTTAGACCACTGAGCCATCTCACCAGCCCCTTGGGTTTAGTTTTATTCTTTGACTCTTGGCTCCTTATGTTAACGTAAAACTCAAGAATAGAGACCTCTTGTTGTGAGGTATTTGCCCTTTGGCTTGACTTGTGGCCCCTGACCTGTATATTTGCTTTACACTTTCATCCAAGGTGATCAGAACCTTTGTAAAACAGGTTCTGACTTTATTCCACTGTGTCATGCTTATACCCTTTCTCAATTTTAATTTTAATTTTGGATGAATTGCCTAATGTTTCTTTTTTTTTTATTTTATTTATTTATTTATTTGTGTGTGTGTGTGTGTGTGTGTGTGTGTGTGGCCAGCTCAGCCCACCAGGGGGGCGGGCTGGCTGGCATGTGGTGCTGGGGGATTGAACCGCGGTCCCTGAGCTTTGCTAAGCTTGTTCTAAGTAGGTGCTTTAGACCACTGAGCCATCTCACCAGCCCCTGCCTAATGTTTCTTAATTTAATATAGCAGGAACTAAAACACATAACTATTGGAATCCTTGTTTCGTTCCTTTTCAGAACCAAGTTAGAATTCTTTCCAAATATTGTGGCTGAGGATATATAGCTGAATGCTAAAGTACTTGCCTAGCAAGTGCAAGGTCCTGAGTTCAACCCTTGTCCCCTCAAAAAGAAAAAAAAAAAAAAGAATACGTACAGGGCCTTTAAGAAATTATGGTTTTTTTTGTTTGTTTTTGTTTTTTGTTTAAATGAGAACAGATCTTGTATTGCTCTGTTTGGAAATCCTGGTCTCAAATGATCCTGTGCTTCAGCCTCCCAAGTAGCTGGGATCAGAGACACCATGCCTGACTGCATTATCTTTTCGAGTTTAGATGTAGGGTAGTAAGAAGATTCTCTAAGAAAAGAAAAGGGTTGTGTTTACTAATAATCCTCACTTTTTTTTTCCTGGCCACTAAGCCTGCCCTGGGGGTGGGGCTGGTAGGTGACATGTGGTTCCAGGGATCCAGCAGCCATCCCCTGTGTCTGCCTGACGCACTTTAGACCGCTTGAGTTTTAGACTGCTGAGCTATCTTGCCAGCCCCGATCCTCTTTTTTTTTTTTTTTTTTTGCAGAACTGGGGATTGAAGTCAGACCCTTGCACTTGCCAGGGAAGCGCTTATCCCACTGAGCCATCTCCCTGGCCACCTCTTTTTGAGACAGGTTCAGTCTCACTGTATAGCTCAGGCTGGTCTTGAACTTCATTTGTAGCCCAGGCTGACTACACCTAACTATGGCTACTCCTTTTATTTCTTTTCTTTCTCTCTACCCCTCCTTTTTTTCTTTTCTTTCTTGTTCTGGGAATTGAACTCAGGACCTTGCTCTTGCCAGGCAGGCACTTGTGCTGCTGAGCTGTATCCCCAGCTACTCCTTTTTTTTTTTTTTTTTTGTATTTTAGTACAGTGTCTACAGCGTTCTCACTACGTAGATCAGACTCACAGTGATCCACCTGTGTTTAGTCTCCTAAGAGCTGGAATTACAGGGGCACACCACCATGCCCAGTCTCAATCTCAGTGTGTCCCGGGTGGGGCCCCACACAGCACAGTGGGGATCAAACCCCAGTTGCTGTGCTCTGCTTAAGCGGGCGCTTTATTCTGCTGAGCTATTTGGCCAGCCCTAGACCAACTACTCTTTTTAATCTAGAGGTCTTGGTTTGTTTTGTTTTGTTTTTAGTACTGGGGATAAAACCTAGGATCTTCACACTGAGCTACCCAGCTCTCTTTTGATATTTTAAGACAGGGTCTGGCTAAATGGCAAAATTACCCAGACTGGGTTCCAATTTGTGCTCTTGTCTCAGCTTCCCATAGCGCAAGGATTACAGGTGTGCCCGCTGGTCCTGGCTGGAATGTCTGGGCGTGATGTATAAAGTCCTGATAGAAGGAAATATTATAATACCTGATACAGGGAAATAAAACTCCCAACCTGAAAGGTACCTGGACAAGTCTGTTCTCTCTAAAACTGAGGGATGAATTGTAGCAGCAAAGGTTAAGAGCAGAATATATTGGGGGAAAGAAAGCTGCTGTCCTGGAGAGGAACAGAAGGGGGACCTGAGCAGGTTGCCCTGGGACCTGAGAGAGTTGCCCTGGGAAGCTGTCTTTTCCTGGGATTTTTATAGAGTGAAACCATGTGGTGAGGCAGATCTAAGGAGAACATGGGAACTCACTTAGGTGGCCATGACGTGGGACAAAACTATGGTCAACCAGTGAGATTACATGTACAATTGCTCAGCTAAAATTAATTAAATCAGGATCAAATAAAGAAGTGAGTCATGTAGCAAGCAGGCATGAATACAGAACAGGGACTTTTCCTGTAGGGAATTGGGTCAATGACTCTTCCTGGCATTTCAAGGTGATTGTACCTGTTTAGAATATCAGTCCCTGATGCATATCTCTAGGGAGATATGTGGGTGCATTTATATGATTTTTTTTTTTGTCTTGAGGTCTGGCCCATAGTGGGAGTGTCTTGTCTCCTCCAAAGTTGTAGCGTCACCTTGTCTTCCATATTGTCTCCTTGAGGGCCTATCCCTGTCTGACTGCCTATAATATATCTAACTAATTTAGCTGCCTACAACATCCTGACCTACTTAGATGTCTGAAATGCCGAGTTCATGGTCTCTAAAATTGAGGAATAAATTCTAGGAACAATGAAGTTAAGAGTAAGAAGAATTTATTGAGAAAAAGAAAGCTTCTAAGAGGGACAGAGGGAGCCAAAAAGTGGGTTGCTTGCTGATCCTGCTTTTCGAGGATATTCTATTGAGCAAAACGAGGTAGGTTCAAGGTGGCTGAGAACTATAATTAACCAATAAGATTACAAATATAGGGGTTGGGGAAATGGCTCAGTGGAATAAGCACCTCCCTGGTAAGCGCAAGGGCCTGAGTTCAATCCCTGGTTCCGCCCCCCTCATATATAATATATATGTCCAATGGAAAAAATCACAGGATGGAGGGTAATATTGATTAAATGGGAACCAAATTAGGAAGTAAGTCAGAGGGCTGGAGAGATGGCTCAGTGGTCTAAAGCACCTACTTAGAACAAGCTTAGCAAAGCATCAGGGACC
>NW_004524587.1:7540236-7544731 GCF_000260255.1 Octodon degus
TGGCATGTGGTGCTGGGGGATTGAACCGCGGTCCCTGATGCTTTGCTAAGCTTGTTCTAAGTAGGTGCTTTAGACCACTGAGCCATCTCACCAGCCCCTAGATTTGTTTTTGAGGGAGGAAAAAGTCTCTATAAATATTTTTGGGCTGGAGCTAACAAGATAGCTCAGTGGTCTAAAGAGCCTGCATAGGCAAGTTTAGGCAGGCACAGGGTACCACAAGCCTCACCATTCCCACCCTCAGGGCTGGCTGAGCTGGCAAAAAAAAAAAAAAAAAATTGGGGCAGGACACTATAATAATAAGATAATTAAGGCAATTGTTCTTGTATGTTTAAGAGAAGAAAACTGAAAGGGGAGAATTGAGCCGCTGTTGTAATGAGAGCTCCCTGCATAGACTTGATAGTCGCAACGGAGCTGGAGATAGGACTGGTCAGGCTCATCACTGGAAATAATTTAGAAAGCTTTTGTTCATTTGCTTGACAAATTATTTTATTTATTTATTTATTTTTTTGCGGAACCGGGGATTGAACTCAGGCCCTTGCGCTTGCCGAGGGAAGTGCTTATTCCACTGAGCCATCTCCCTGACCCCTTATTTTTTAATAATTAGTATTATTATTTTTCTGTATTTAGGACAGGGTCTGCAGGGTGTACAGGGTCTCACTATGTAGGTCGGACTCATACTGATTCTCCTGTTTTCAGCCTCCCAAGTGCTGGGAGTACAGGAAAGTGCCACCATACCCAGTCTCAATCACTGTCTCAGTGCGCCCTGGAGGCGGGGCTGGCACTAGCACCGGGGCCTGCACGGTCCACTGGGGACCAAATCCTGACCTCTGCACTCTGCCTAGGCAGGCACTTTAGTTCACTGAGCTATCAGGCCGGCCCTATTATTATTTTTGCGGTACCAGGGATCAAACTTATGACCTTGTACTTGTGAGATTGGCGCGTATGCCCCTGAGCTATCTCCCTGACCCCTTGACAGATTTTGGATGAATATTACGTGCTATGTGCTAAAAACTTAATGGTAGATACTGAGATTGTAGTGATGTTTTTGTTCCTTGTTTTTGAATAAAATCACTTTAATAGCATAGCAATGTCTCAGGACCAGGAGCTACCAATGAAGGAAACACCAGGGTGTGGGGTGGCACTGGACAACAGCAGATGGAAGATGGAAGAAACAGATTCTTAGTGTATCAAATGGAGACAGCAGGCGATGGAGGACATGACTGTGCTCCTCCTCAGTCCCCTTTGGGCCAGCTGGCCAGTGGGCCATGGCCTCTTGGGGTACTTTGTCCCCCATCCACTTTGCTGGTCAAAATGCACCCAGACCACATAGTCCTGGTTGCTTATCCTGGGGCTGGGGTCCTGACCCTGCAGGCTTTTGACTGTGGCCATACTATGGCCAGAAAGCACCTTCTAGACCTGCTGTGTGTACCAGTGAGCGCAGGCGTGCTGCCTCCCAGCACATCATCTATGCCAGGATCCCAGGACCCAGGGGTCCTGCCTGGGACATGCGCGCATTGCCAGAACTGCCATCAGTAGGAACATGCATGGGCCCGCTGTGCAGGGGCTTGGGCAACAGCATGGTGAGTGCCTAGGTTTTTGATTTTTTGAGGCAAAGTCTTGAAATGTAGTCCAGGCTGACCTTCAACTCTTGGCGATCTTCCTTCAGTCTCCCAAGTGCTGAGATTACAGGTGTGCACCACCACAGCAGGCAGAGGTAGACATTAAATAATTACAAAATAAATGGAAAATGATAGCTGCGTAAATGCCATGAGGAGTTGTGTGAACGCTGAGCTAGAGGGAGAGCCACGAAGTGTTCTTCTGAGAAAATGATGATTGTGCTAAAGGAATAGATATTAACCAGGTAAAGAAGAAAGAAGTCAAAATTCAACTGTCAGTCTACTTCCAGAAGTATGTAGCTTTTAGCTTATGTTGGGTTTAAATTGATATTTAGGCATTTCAAACAATTTCTAGTAAGAGGATGCAAATCTGGAGCTAACTCTGGAAATGAATCTTAAGTTTCATAGTCATCATTGAGCTTAAAGTGCTGTGCTAGAGCTGTGAAAATGGTTGGTACCCCTTAGAGAATGTTGTAGGTAGAGGGCGTGATTCCAAGGATGAGCCTGGGGATGCTCACAGCAAAGGGTTGGAAAAAGGCTTGTTGAGGGGATTGCGGGGAACAGGAGTGGTTGAGGATTAAATGAAGATTTACAAGACTTAAGCTGAACACTGAGGAGAGGGAAATTTTAGTTGTGGGAGTCTAGGTGAGAGAAATTTAAGTGGAGGTGTTGTTAATCATAGGCTACATAGGGCTGCACAGTTAAAATTAACGACAGAGGAAAGAGCAGTATGGCTGAGCTGGGCATGGTGGCATCATTCCAACAACTTGGGAGGCTGAAGCAGAAGCGTGGAAAGGTCATATCCTTTCTGGGCAACTTAATATGCCCTATCTCAAAATTTAAAAAGGCTGTTACTACAAGTCTGATCTGTATAGTGAGACCCTGTAGACTCTATACTAAATACATAAAAAATAAATAAAAAGGCTGAGGGTATAACTCAGGACTGCCTCCCTGATTTCAGCCCCCAGGGCTGCAAAAAATAAAAATACAAAAAGATCATAGTGGAACTGGGGAGATAGCTCAGTAGAATAAGTGCTTCCCTGGCAAGTGCAAGGGCCTGAGTTCAATCCCTGGTTCTGGGGGAAAAAAAAAATCATAGTTTTTGGAAAAGTGAAACTGTTCCTATAGAATGTGTGCTTCAACTTTTTTTTTTTTGAATGGAACCAGGAATTGAACTCAGGCCCTTGTGCTTCCCAGGGAAGCACTTGTTCTACTGAGCCATCTCCCCAGTCCCCAAGAATCCTCAACTTTTTGAGAGGTGTGACAGTGAAAAGAGAAAAAGATATATAAAAGGGAGACTATCCTCGTTAATGAAAAATCTTTCAAGATTAAGGAAATTGGGGCTTTGGCCAGAGCTCAGTGGTAGGAGGAGCATATGCCTAGTGTGCAGTAGGCCTGGGTGATTGTTCAATCTCCATACCTCCCCCAAAAGACTCAGAAATTTACTTTTAGTTAGCTTTTTGGGGACTGTTTTGGGGATTGAGCCCAGGGCCTTTGTGCTGTATCACATCGTTTGTTGTCCCGGCTTTGTGTCCTGGAATTTCTCTTACCTTATCCTCCACTAGGAGGGAAAACACCATCACCAAGCCCACTCAGTTTGGGCTCCCCTTTCTCTCTGCCTCCCTCCCTGCTTCTCTCTTTTGTTTTTTAAAAATGTATTTTGTATAAGATCTTACTACACAGCTCAGATTCATATTGATCCGATATTTTCAGCTTCCCCATGCCCAGACTCAGTCGTGGCCTCAGTGCCCTTAGGGGGCGGGGCACGCTGGGCATGTGGTGCCAAGGATCGGACCTGGTCCAGGCACTGCTTAATCCACTGAGCTATCCCTCTCTTGTTTTCTTTTTTTTTTTGGAGACAGTATCTCGCTATGATAGTGCAGGTTGGCCTTGAACTCTTTAAAGTCCTCCTGCCTCAGCCTCCCAAGTCAAAAGCGTTTTCTAAAAAATTGTTTCAGTAGGATCTCAAAATAATTTATGCACATTGTATTTTGAGATATTAAAAACAAAACCATTAAAAAAAACCATTAAATATCTCTGAACCAGACTTTTTGTGCACTGAAGCACAGCTGAGGAGCACAATACTACATCTAAAGAAAACATTCCTATATTCATAAGGTTACCATGTGTCCTTGTAGGCACATGGTGTATTAGCCTCTTCTTTTATTTGTGTAATGCATGTACATAGTTTTGAAGTCAGTGCTGCCAGGTTTAGCTCTTGCCACTTTAACTCAAAACTATTTTTTTTTTTTATTGGCATATGTTGGCAATATATAATGATTTGAATCATTGCAGGGAGTTAGTGTATGGACTTGGTATTTCTTAATTCTTTTCTCCCTTTCTTTTCTTTTCTTTTTTTTTTTTTGGCAGAACCAGGGATTGAACTCAGGTCTTTGTGCTTGCCAGAGAAGCACTTATTTTACTGAGCCATCTTCTGGGCCCCTTCCTTTCCTTTCCCTTCTTCCCCTTAACTCTTTTTTTTTTTTTTTTTTTCCTCCTGTATTTAGGACATGGTCTACAGGGTCTCACTACATAGATCAGATTCAGTGATTCTCCTATTTTCAGCCTCCCAAGTGCTGGGATTACAGACCCATGCCACCATGCCCAGTTTCAATCACCATCTCAGCATGCCTCATAGCATGGCTCACCAGAGATTGAACCCTGGCTGCTGCACTCTGCCTAATCAGGCGCTTTAGTCTGCTGAGCTGTCAGGCTGGCTCTTCCCCCTTAGCTCTATATTTTTTTAGTTAGTTTCTTTTGGGGCAGGGTCTTGCTGTGCAGTTCAGGCTGCTCTTGAGCTTACTTTGTAGCCCAGGCTGGCTTCAAATACACTATGATTCTCCTGCCTCAGCCTGATACTGGGATTATAGATGTGCGCC
>NW_004524587.1:7544913-7547605 GCF_000260255.1 Octodon degus
GGATTGAACCGTGGTCCCTGTGCTTTGCCTAGCTTGTTCTAAGTAGGTGCTTTAGACCACTGAGCCATCTCACCAGCCCCGACACCTTATTTTTATGTTGTCTAACTTTTGAATACTTAAGCTGTTCATTTGGTTTTTTGATATTAGGCACTCTGTATATACTGTATATGAAATTTTTTTTTTCCTGGGGATTAATCTGAGGGTCTCAAGCATGTTAAGGAAATACTCTACATACTGAGTTACGTCCCCAGCCTATCTATTGATTTTTTAAATTTTTATTATTATTTTTTATTTTTAAATTTTATTTGGTTTTTTTTTTTGGCAGAACCAGGAATTGAACTGAGGCCCTTACGCTTGCCAGGCAAGCACTTATTTTACTGAGCTATCTCCCCAACCCCTATTTCTTTTTTTATGCATTTGGTTGTTAGGGTTTCACCATGGTTGGACTCATAGTTATCCTCTTGCTTTCAGCTTCCCCAGCACTGGCATTACAGGTGTGTGCCACCACGCGCAGACTCTGGTGACTCAGCCTTCCCTGGGGCTGGTGGTGGCAGGGTATGTGGTGCTGGGGATCAAACCAGTCTCTGCGCTTTGCCTAAGCAAGCGCTTTAGTCAGCTGAGCTATCTCTGAGGCCCCATCTATTGATTTCTGAAAATTTATGTATCATCCTCATGAAACACTCAACAATAGGAACTTTGAAGTTGAACTTCATAGAGCAAGAAGTCTTACAAAGCTAGAGTATAAAATGGGCAGTGTTGTGCCGCGAGCTGTATTCAGACTTGTCAGTAGCTCTTAGCTGAGTTCTACAGAAAGCTTTTACTTAGCTTAATAAGATTGATTTTAGTCCATTTCTTGTTGTCTTAGTCTCATTCATCAATTGTGAGTCATCACCATACTCATAATAAGCAATTTTAGAAAAGAGATCAAATGTGCTGTTCATTAGGTCTGATTATTTAAAAAATAAAATGACAAAAAATACCCCTAAACAACCAAAAGTTGTATATTACTCATTCTTTTAGGTTTAACAGAAAACAAGGAAGCAAAACCTTACTCATTGATACTATAATATTTTAGAATGAAATCAGAATATTTAGAGAAAACCATGGGATTCCTTCTTCCTTTTTATAACTTTCATTATTAAGGGCCAGCCATATAGCTCAGTGGATTAAAGCGCCTGCAAGCAGGCTCAGCCAGGGGTTCAATCCCTAGGCCTGCTATGCCAGCCCTGCCCCCGGGGCACGCTGAGGGGGCAGTTGAGACTGGATGTGGTGGCACACACCTGTAATCCCAGCTCTTTGGAGGCTGTAAACAGGCGGATCACTAGTCTGATCTAGTAGTAGACCTTGAACACCCTGTAGACCCTTCCCTAAAATACAGGAAAAAAAAAAAAAAAAAAAAAAAAGATAGGGGCCATATCTAGCCCATAATACATTTTTTTTGGTGTGGCAGTGGAAGTGAGGGTGAATTTATAGTTTTAAATGTCTATGTATAGGGGGAGTGTACACCTGAAGTCCCAGCACCCAGGACACTGAGACAGAAGGATCCCGTAAATTTGAGGCCAGCCCAAGCTGCATAGCAAGATCTTATGTCAAAAAGGAAGCCTGTTAAAAATAGATGCCACCGGGCTGAGTATGCTGGCAGATGCCTATAATCCCAGCACTTAGGAGGCTGAGGCAGGAGGATTGCAGCAAATTTGAGGCCAACCTGGGCTATAAAGTGAGTTCAAAGACAGTTTGAATTACATAGTCTGAAAAAAAACAACAACAAAAAAGATGCCTTCGATCTCAGAGATTAAATGTGATCCTCAAAGCATGAGATCATTATTGTTTGTCCCTTTACAGGACAGGCTTTCTGACACTTGTTTTACATTGTTTAACACTTTAAATGGAGTGCAGTCCATCTACATTGACACCTTCAATTAAGAAAATACTTTGCTATCATCTCATTACATAGCTTGCATTTTTATAGGAATTCAATAGATTTGTTAGTTTGAACATTGACTAACCAGGTCTAATTATGTATATATATAGTAGCCCAGACTTTTTACTTTATTTTTATTTTTTTTATGAGCAGAATATATTTATTGAGGGAAAAAAAGCTCCTCTCTGAGAGATGGACAGGAGGAGGGCCTGAGTGGGTTGTTCCCCTGGAAGCTGTCTCTTCTAGGGACTTTTATAGTATAAAACCATGTGGGGCTAAGGTAGAGAGAGGGGGAACTCACTTAGGTGGATGTGGGGTGGGCCAAAACTATGGTCAACCAATGGGATTACAAGCACCATTGCTCAGGTAAAACTGATTAAATCCAGTGTCAGATGGGAAAGTGAGTCACGTAGCAAGCGGGCATGAATAGGGCATGAATATGGGACAGGCTGTCTCCCTGTTGGGGGTTGGAATATGGGACAGAGTCTCTTCTCGTTGAGGGTTGGTAGCCCAGACTTTTTAGTTGAACTGGTTTGGATTGTGTCTACATCTATCTGCATGGGTATGCACAGAATTGGTTGTTCTTTTGTGCTTCCTGTTCATTGTGTACCTTTTTGGTGAAACTGCTTTAGAGACAGTTGTGAATTTGAGTATTTCCGTTTGTCTGCAGAGCCAACTGATGTCTTTGCCTACAATGTAGAGTTAGTGACATCTTTGAGGCTGTATTCGGATTTGCTTATTCATTTATTTATTTATTTTTTTAAAATTTTA
>NW_004524587.1:7547860-7549673 GCF_000260255.1 Octodon degus
GGGGATTGAACCGTGGTCCCTGTGCTTTGCTTTAGCTTAGCTTGTTCTAAGTAGGTGCTTTAGACCACTGAGCCATCTCACCAGCCCCTATTTATTTATTTTTGACTTAGTATTTTTCCATTTTACTTAGATTTCTTCTAAGTAAACACAGTTTGAAATAATTCATGGGTTTTTGTTTTGTTCTGTTTTTGGTAGTGGGAATTGAACTTAGGACCTTACACTTACCAGGCAGGCACTTATGCAGCTGAACTATCTTCCTGGCCCCAATAATTCATTTTAATACGTGCACAATTCCACAATTGTATAAGTAGTATCATAATATAAATAAATAGTGATATCTCAGTATTGTTTTAAACTTTTTTTTTAGACAGGAGTTTGCTGGGAAGTGTAGGTGTACTCAAGGTGATCCTCTTGCCTCAGCCTCTGAGGTGCTGGGAGTGCAGATGTGCCGCCACGCCCAGCTCATTGGACATCTGCCACCCGCGCGCATGCCCCCCCCCCATACCAGGGGTTGAACCTTGTGCTTGCCAGGCAAGCATTTATTCTATTGAGCTATCTCCCTTGTCCCTTGGACATATTTAAAACAGATTATGAATTAGATTTTCTTTGAATGCTATGGATAGGAATTAACAAACAGACTAGCACCCAGGCTAAATGAATTTTAATTGTAATTTGATTACTAATCTTTGCAAATAAAGAGATCATCGACTAAAAATGTGTTTCCAAGGGTTTTCCAACAAAGAAGAAAAATTAAAAATATATTGAGTTGGCTAATCACATTTATACAGGTGGGGTTTTTTTGTTTTGTTGTTACTAGGGTTCGAACTCAGGATCTTGCACTTGCCAGGCATGCACTTATTCTGCTGAACTATCTCCCTGGCGCTCGTACAGGTTTTCAAGGCATTTCACAGTTCCTTAAATACTTTTATACTGCCATCAACATTGTCAGTTATGTCATTCCAGGTTCTCATAGTCATACAATCAGAATGTACATGTTGAAAATCCCTCCTGAGGCTGGTCATGTTTTATCTGATATATAGACACTTACAACTGTTAATCTATGTAAGTGCTCACAAAGCAGGGCTAAAAATCCTGGAAGTCTTACTCAGAGACCCCTTTCCCTTCCTTGTAAATCCTGTGCTCTAGCTCTAGTGTATAAGCTGAAATCTGGATGTTCTTGACAACTGTGAAGTCAGTAACCCAGAAGTCAGAACTCCACGCACCACATGTGCGTTTCCTGGTCTCCACCGCCACTCTGCCTCCCCAGCACTGCGCCTTGAACACTTGGCTCTGGCAGTGGCTTCTCTCAGGCGCTTCCCTTCCCTCCAGCCCTTCTCTGAACAGACCTCTGCCCAGCACCCCAGGCACCCTCACTGAGTCTGCCTGTTTCCTGTCAGGAATTAAAGGCCAGCCATCTTTGCTTGTGTCCTTATTTCCTGATGCTGGCAGTGTCTAGTACAGGTCAGATGTTCAATAATTGTTTTGAATAAATTAATAAAACAGCTAAATTCCAAGTGATGTGAATGTGTTTATTTACTATGACACTTAATGTCACAGAATGAGGAACGAAAGCTGGGAGTCGCAGCCTATTTCAACACTGCACTAATGCTCGGGCGCTGCTCATGCACACTGCATAGGGTGAGCTCTCAGCACCTGTGCTGCCTGTGACTCCGGCTGTAGACCAGCACCTGAAGACCTTCTCCAGTGAAACCTGCTCATGAAGCAGTACACCAGTACTTACACTGTGAAAATGAAGTTCCTCATGAAGCCTATCTCTACTTCCAGATTTGAGGTTTTCTCTCTCTCTCTCTCT
>NW_004524587.1:7549773-7550766 GCF_000260255.1 Octodon degus
TTTCTCTCTCTCTCTCTCTCTCTCTCTCTCTCTCTCTCTCTCTCTCTCTCTCTCATTCATGTATTTAGTATACGGTCTCCCAGGTCTTACTTCACAGGTTGGATTTATAGTGATTCCCCTGTTTTCAGCCTCATAAGCTCTGGAATTACAGGCGTGCCCCACTATGCCCAGTCTCAAATCACACTCTCAGAGCACCCTGAGGGCGGGGCCGGCACACATACTGGGGATTGTACCTGGGTCCCTCCATCTGCCTAAGCAGGTACTTTAATCTGCTGAGCTATCTGACCAGCCCCATGTACTTGTATGCAGCTAACCTTTATTCTACTTAATAATGGTTCCAAAGTACAAGAGGGAGGCTGCCAAGAGCATTGAAGTATATTGTTACCCCTGTTTATTTGATTATTAGTTACCATTAATCTCTTACTATGTCTGATTTATAAATGATACCCCCTCCCAGGTATATATGTGTAGGCAGAAACATAATGCTGGGATTATGGGCGGGTGTCATCCTTGAGCTGGGATGCTCCATCACACCACTACTTAATGTTTGTGCCCCAAATGCATTGTTTTGTGAAACTTTCAGAGATTTGCTTTGGGGTTTATTTTAGTCCTTACATTTATGTTTTGAGGTTTTTTTTTTTTAATTTATTTATTTTATTTATCTATTTGTGTGTGTGGGGGGCCAGCTCAGCCCACCGGGGGGCGGGGCTGGCCGGCATGTGGTGCTGGGGGATTGAACCACGGTCCCTGTGCTTGCTTGTTCTAAGTAGGTGCTTTAGACCACTGAGCCATCTCACCAGCCCATTTTTAAAAAAAAATTTAAAATTTATTTATTTTTTTGAAGAACTGGGGATTGAACTCAGGCCCTTGTGCTTGCCAGGGAAGCACTTATTCTACTGAGCCATCTCCCCAGCCCTTATGTTTTGAGTTTGATTATGACTATCATCTTTCATATCTGGTCAAGTTGTATAGGACAGTGTTTTTTTTTTTTTT
>NW_004524587.1:7551676-7569466 GCF_000260255.1 Octodon degus
AGAGGCCAGCTCAGCCCACCAGGGGGCGGGCTGGCTGGCATGTGGTGCTGGGGGATTGAACCGCGGTCCCTGATGCTTTTGCTAAGCTTGTTCCAAGTAGGTGCTTTAGACCACTGAGCCATCTCTCCAGCCCCAGTCTGTATCCTTTTAAAAAATGTATTTCAGTGAAGAATTACAAGTCAGTAATTCAAAAACACTCAAGACGGATAAAAGGGGAAGAAAGACAAGGGTTAGTTCTCCGTCTGAATATATAGGCATAAGTGTAGTAAGTCAGTGGTTCTGGACTTTGTATCTAAGGTGCTTTTTAGGCAAATTAATATCCAAAAGTGGCCGTGGGCATTCAAATTTTAAAAAGGCCTTGAAGATACTGTTGTTATATTTAAAAGCCTTTTTCTGAGGGGCCGGTTTTTTGTTTGTTTGTTTGTTTGTATTTAGGACAGGGTCTACAGGGTCTCACTGTGTAGATTGGACTCCTAGTGATCTTCCTGTTTACAGCCTCCCAAGTGCTGGGATTACAGGTGCGCACCACCATGCCCAGTCTCAATCGCCATCTCAGCGTGCCCAGAGAGTGGGGCTGGTGCAGCAGGCTTGGGGATCAAACTCCTGGTCCCTGTGCATGCCTAAGCAGGTGCTTTAATCTGCTGAGCTTTCAGGCCAGCCCTGTTTTTTTTGTTGAGACAGGATTTCACTGTGCAGTTCAGGCTGGCCTTGAGTTCATTTTGTAGCCCAACTCAAAATGATCCTCCTTCCTCAGCCTCGGAGTGCTGGGCTTACAGGCAGCCTGCGCCACCATGCCTGGTCTTTTTGCTGGTCTTATGCATGGTGTTTTGTTTCCTAGTATGTTTCATTGTGTGCTGCTGTTTGCTCATTGTCTTTCTCTGTTTTGTCCCCTGTGGGATCTGTGTTTGCCCATAATAGTCTGAAACTCTTAGTCCTTCTGTCTCATCCTCTAGATTAGCTGGGTTTACAGGTGTGTGTCACAATGCCTGGCTTGCTCATGGAATAATCATTTGCAGGAATAATAATTCCAGCAATAATTATTTGCTGGAATTTGGATCCCGGAATGAGGATGCTATTTTTCAGAAAGGATTTTTATTTGCTTCTGGCAGGCAGTTTGAACCATCATCATTCTAAGACCATCCTAAATCATTTTCATAGCCTGAGGTTTTCAGAAAACCTAGACAGTGCAAGTCTGTGAGCACATCTATGGAAAGGCTGGCTTGCTCCTGGCTTGCCCTTGCCTTAAGATCACAGTTTTTTTGAAATGGTGGCTTAAAGCAGTGACTATCAGATTTACTACCTCGGGCAGTTCTGGGGCTGGATTTCTGCCCACACGGCCATTCCTAAGAGGTAGGCACTTTGATGGGTTTAGCATGTGCCTTCAAGGCAGAAGTAAGATTTGAGCTCTCCTGTGCTTCTACATATGTATCCTTTTTTCCTTTAGCTCTGCCTTGGTAATTGGTATTGTTAGTTCTGTATTGCTTTTAAAGCTTTTTGTCTTCCACTGCACCTGGACAGTTTCAGTTGTTTATAGTTATAGGGTTGTTCTGAATAATCCAGTCAACCATTACCAGATGCAGATAACCACTTTCCCCCTTAGTTCCTATTAATTCACATGTGCTTTAGATTTAGGATGCTTAGTGGTTAAGCATTTTGTAAATGGAAGACCTGTATGTTGAACTATTGAAGTTAAATGGGACTCAGATTTTGGGAGATAGAACTCAAGAATCAGTAAATTGGTGGGTAATATTCATTGCGGTTTAAGCACACATGTGCACACACATGTAAACACAGAGGAAAGCTTGCTTTTCTTTGGTTACAAAATGAAGGGTGAAACACTATTTTTGTTACCTGTGCTTATAGTCTGTCTTTGATTTGGTTCAATAAATGTACTTGAGGCACTAGGAAGTGCTTCCCAATGTGGAAATTCAGGCTTGCAGTGAAAAGGTGATTACCGTGACCCATTACTGGTGGCTGCAGTGGTGCCTGGCAATGAAGGGCGCATGTGCCGAGCTCAGGAGCCATGCCACGCCTAGTATAAATTCATGGTTTCAAGTCTAGTGTCACATCAACCTTATATTGAAGGTGGTTTAATTTATTTTAAGGTTCAGGTTTTCCTTTCTGTGTTGTCTTTTTTTTTTTATTTTTTTTTTATTTGTGTGTGTGTGTGTGTGTGTGTGTGTGACCAGCTCAGCCCACCAGGGGGCGGGGCTGGCTGGCATGTGGTGCTGGGGGATTGAACCGCGGTCCCTGTGCTTTGCTAAGCTTGTTCTAAGTAGGTGCTTTAGACCACTGAGACATCTCACCAGCCCATCTGTGTTGTCTTTCATTTCTCCTTTTCTGTTTTTGTCTGTCTGTCTGTCTGCACCCCCCCCCCCGCATAAGTTACTTTTCTAGATCAATGTTATGGCTGCGTCTAGATGCCCCCTCAAAGCCTTGTGCAGTTGTAGGTGAAGATTTTTCAGAGGTGGCTGGATCTACAGTATGTGATTGGTTCATGCTGCAATGCAGGAGTGTAGGGTACTAGCATTAAGGGTGTGAGTGCTACACACCTAGAGTAGCCTGGATAAACGTTACTATTAAATTACCTTGATTGCTTGCTTGCTTGCTCTTGCTGTCTTCTGCCTGCCATTAACTTGAACCTCTGCAATGCCCCTTTGCCAAGCCAGCTTGCCTTGGGGCCAGGTGATCACAGACTGAAAACTCCACAAACTGGGCCAAATAAACCTTTCCTCCTTTTATTTTGGGTGTTGGATATTTTGTCCTAGCAATGATAAAAGTGACCAAGACAACCAGATTACATCTGTATGCCAGGTAATAACGATCTGACATCTGCCTCTCTATTTCAAGATAAGTCCTATCTATAAGTGAGATATAGGGGCTGGCGAGATGGCTCAGTGGTCTACAGCACCTACTTGGAACAAGCTTGGCAAAGCACAGGGACCGCGGTTCGATCCCCCAGCACCACATGCCAGCCAGCCCCGCACCCTGGTGGGCTGAGCTGGCCACACACACACACATACACACACACACACACACACACACACACACACATAAATAAAAAATGTTAAGTGAGATATAAAGGCCTTTCTTCTAATTATTTGGTTTCCTAAAGATTTCTCTTTTACTTTGTATCCCCTTCCCTCCCCTCTCCTCTCTTCTCACCTAATTTTCTGTTACATTTACATGCTGCTGTAGCTGGGGAAATGGCAAGTTTTTATCACTTAACAAGCACGTTTACTTAGTACTTTCATGTCTTTAACCAGATGGTTTATGTTGCTCTGGATTATCCAACATAGTAATAGAGGTACAGGTTGCTGCTGATTCTTGGTCTTGAGGTTAGCTTTCTCAGATGGATCTTTTCTCAATCCAAGCAATTGTTTTGTTTATTTAAAAAACTTTTATATTATTATTATTATTATTATTTTTTTTTTAATAGGGTCTCACTACACAGTTCAAACTTGTGGTGATCCTCCTGTCTCAGCCTCCTCAGTGCTGGGATTACAGGCATTAGCCACCATGCCAGTTTCATTGGCTGGCACAGCATGCGGTAACATAGATCAAACTCTGGTCCCTGAACTTGCCAGGCAGGCACTTAGACCACTGAGCTGTCTCCCTAGCCCCCAAGCAAATGTTTTAGAGCAGTGTATCAGAAGATGTGAGAAAACTGGGCATGACGGTGCACACATGTAATGCCCACACTAGGGGGGGCTGAGACAGGAGGTTCACTTTGCATTCAAGGTCAGCCTGGGCTATGTAGTGAAACCCTTTCTCAAAAAGATCATGGGAAAAAGTGAGATAAAGTGGATCAAATTGGCATGATATAAATTGTGGAATGTATAGTTTTGTCCCCACTCATTGAAACTTGTAATTGATAGACAAAGAAGAAGTAAATATATGTGTGCTATAAGGAAATAAAATTTTGCCTTCTATGTGATTTTTTTTCTTCAAATTTTTATTTATTTGTGTGTGTGTGTGTGTGTGTGTGTGTGGCCAGCTCAGCCCACCAGGGGGCGGGGCTGGCTGGCATGTGGTGCTGGGGGATTGAACCGCAGTCCTTGTGCTTTGTTAAGCTTGTTCTAAGTAGGTTCTTTAGACCACTGAGCCATCTCACCAGCTCTGTGATTTTTATTTTTCTTCTATGTGATTTGGCAACTGTTAATGTTCATTGTAACATAGTCATACATAGTATGTTGGTTTATTATGGGTTAAAACCAATACTGATGTTTGCATTTTGTATAGAGAATTGTCTGGGACTCTTATGCACTGAGAGTCATGAGGAAGCTGAACTGGGGTTATTCCATGCAATGCATAATTCAGAATGCCCTGAATTACAAAGCTGAGTGTGTTAATGGTTACCATGTTATAAACATTTGCTAAATATTTACATCAGTGAGCCTTTCCTGTTATGAAAGCACGAACAGGCATATACACATACATCCTGGGGATTGAATACAGGGCCCTGCTCATGTCAGGCAGTGACCTACAATCCAAATCCTACAAGTTTGCTTCTTCAACTTGTCTTTTTGCTTAAAAAACTTTTTGGCATTTTGAAATAGACTTCACTATGCTGGCAAGGCTAATCTCAAACTTGCCACCCTCCTGCACCCCCCACCCCCAAGCCATGTGATTACAGCCGTGCACCATCACATACAGCTTATTCATTACACTCTTTTGTTTGTTTGTTATCTCTCTTAGCTCTCACATCCTTGTAGTAGTTATAGCAACTGCTATAAACTGACAGCCATGGAACTCCTTTTTGGTGGGTCTGACTTCACAAACTGTTAACCTCTAAGGTCATAGACATGGTGATGCCTTTCTGGGCTGCCGTCAGCTTCTGGCCTTCCAGAGAAGCAGACATTTTATTTTCAGTAGCTTCATAAAACTTCCTTTGATTTGTCCTGCGACATGACCATGGAAATTCCTTTCAGGACTTCAGCATGTTTTAGCTGCAACCAGAGATTTGTAATTGGAATTTATTTAATACTGATATATAGGGTTAGAAGTGAAAAGTAACTTTTCTAGGCCTTATTAAAATTTTTGTGTATTTGTTTGTTTATAGAGACCAGGTCTTGCTGTGTAGCACAGGCTGGCCTTAACTATGTAGTGAACTCATGGCCACACAATCTTCTTGCACCAGCACTGGGATTACAGATCGTGTCACTATGCCTGGCTGGAAGTATAATTTAGAAGGCTAGCAGATCCCACTAAGATTTGGTAGATAAAGGATATAAAAGTTTGTCCTATTGCTTTTGAATGGTACTAGACAAAAGTCATTCTTAAATGTTTTATTTTAGGATTAAGCAGGTCCATTTGTCAGAATACAGATTAGGTCTTTTTTTTGTTGTTGTTTTTGGAGACAGGGTCTCAGACTGGCCAGAATGCTCAGCGGACCAGAGTGCCTACTTAGGCAAGCACAGGTACTGCAGTTTGATCCCTGGCACCGCAGGCTAAGGCCCCTCCAACCCCCCATGCTGAGACTGGGCATAGTGGTGTGCACCTGTAATTCCAGCACTTGGGAGGGTGAAAACAGGAGGATCACTATGAGTCCGATCTGTGCAGTGAGACCCTGTAGACCCTGTGCTAAATACATTAAAAAAAAAAAAAAATAAAGAAGACAGGGTCTCATTGTACAGTTAGGGCTCGTCTTTGTGCTCACTTTTGTAGCCTCCAGGCAGATCTCGAACTTGGTTTTGATTTTCCTGTTTCAACCTCCCAAGTGCTGGGATTGCAGGCATGTACCACCACGCCTGGCGTGGTAGCAACAAAATCTATCCAAATTAAAGCTAAGAAGAGAATTTGCCTCATATAACTATAAAGCTAAAGTGTTATAGGAACTTAACTCAGCTACTAATTTCTGTTCATTCGTCTCTGCTCTGGCTTCCTTTACAGCCTTTACTTTCTGACAAGGTGGCGAAAGTAGCTTGTCATTGTCTGAGTCTCTGAACCAGTTAGGAATATATATATATATATATATATATATATATCACCTTGGACTGGACGCATTTTGTCTCTGGTTTGGGGCTCGTCCTGAAGCATGTGGACTAAGAGAGAGGGAGTGAGTTTCCCTAAGAGAGGCAGCATGCCAGGAGGCACACAGTGCAGTTCACCATGGATAGTGACGGGTCAGAACACAAGCAGTGGTTATTATTTTGGGAGCTTTATAGGGGATGAACCCAGGGCCTTTATACAGAGGTACATCCCAAGGCAACCCCCATACCCCTTTTCATTTTTTAAATTTTGAGACAGGGACTTACTAGGTCATTAGGTTACGAAGGCTGGGCACAAACTTGCCATCATTTTGCTTCAGCCTCCTGCAGTGCTGGGGTTACATACAGGTATGTACCATGTCACCCACAAAGGGTGGGTGTCACCCAGATCAGTGATATTGTTGTTTTGTTTTATACTGGGAATTGAACCCAAAGCCACTGCACTGAGCTACATGTCTAGTCCTTTTAAAAACAAATTGAACCAGGGTGTTACTCAATTGCCCAGGCTGAGCTAGAACTTGTATCCTCCTGCCTCAGCTTCCCTGGGTGCTAGGATTACTGGCATATAGCACTCTGCCTGGCTTTTCTTTCTTTTTCTTTTCTTTTCTTTTTTTTTTTTTTTTTCGGAACCAGGGATTGAACTCAGGACCCTGCTCTTGCCAGGCAAGTGCTTATTCTACTGAGCTATCTTCCCAGCCCCTGCCTGGCTTTTCTTGATATGTTCTATATATGCTATGCTTCTGTACTTTTTATTTTTTTATTTTTATTTTTTAATTTTATTTATTTATTTATGTGTGTGTGGTCAGCTCAGCCCACCATGGGGCGGGGCTGGCTGGCATGTAGTTCTGGGGGATTGAACCGTGGTCCCTGGGCTTTGCTGAGCTTGTTCTAAGTAGGTGCTTTAGACCACTGAGCCATCTCACCAACCCTGTACTTTTTATTTTATATCTTAGGTTATTGTTAGGTTTTAAGTAATTGATGTTTACATGTTTTTTTTAAACATTTATTTATTTAGTGTGTGTGTGTGTGTGTGTGTGTGTGTGTGGCCAGCTCAGGCCGCCAGGGGGCGGGGCTGGCTGGCATGTGGTGCTGGGGGCTTGAACCATGGTCCCTGTGCTTTGCTTAGCTTAGCTTGTTCTAAGTAGGTGCTTTAGACCACTGAGCCATCTCACCAGCCCAATGTTTACATGTTTTTGTTATTTCTCTAATTTCCTATAATGTGTTCTATTTTCCTAGTGTAAGAAGTCACACTAAATTGTAGTGGAGAAGCTTTTTGTTGTATTTTTTCCTTCCCATCAACTGTTATGTGCCTTGTACATTCTGGGTATGGTTTTAGGGTTGAGAGTACCCCTGTCTTTACTAAAGTCATGTTCTTAAAACCCTGAGAGCATTATTAGTCCAACACTGTGAATGTATGATGTGGAAGCTAGCTGCAGAAGAGTGCATTCAAGTTGGGGTGTGGGAGAGGAGACCTGCTCAGAGATTGTTGAGAGATGAGATCAGCCGAGGTTGCGGAAGGAAAGGAGACTTAACCAGGAAAACACTGAAGGATGGCTGAGGGGCAGCTTGGTAAAGCAGAAAGTGTGGACCCGCGGGAGAAAGAAGGAATCACAGAGCAGCCACAGGGATGTGAGGGCTGCTCCTGCGGAGAGCTGAGTCCATGCTCGGAAGATGGGCTTGGGGACAGACACATGCATTCAGTTAAAACAGATGTGGGGGCTGGGATGCAGCTCAATACAGCCCTTGGGGAGCATGCATGAGGCCCTGGGTCCCATCTCCTGCGCTGTATAAAGACCAATTTAAAAAAAAAAAATATATATATATATATATATAAATATATATATATATATATATATATATATATATATATATATATATATATATATATATATATATATATATATATATGAAAGGCAGGAAAGAGGAGGGAAAGCAGTGGGAGAAGAGTCACAAATACCTTCTATTGATCCTCTTCTCTGGGAGATGAAGCTCTATTCCCTGCTTCAGTGTAGGCTGCACTTCTGTGCCATGCTTGCTCAGTGTATCACCAAAAGGAGAGGGCGCCTTGCATGGTGAAGTGGCCTGGCACACCACTGCGGTCCAAGAGGGTACAGCAAGGCCTGCTGACAGCATGCATCCCTTTGCTGCATGTACTGAGGACGGCACTTCTCCCCAAAATGTGGAACCCTGAGAGCAACATGCACATCCCAGTTGAGGAATATTCTACAGAATACCTGTGCATGGGTCTTCAGAGCTGTTGATTTTTGTCCAAAACAAGAGGCCAAAGACAGATAAGAGATGAAGCCTAATGGGAACTGGAAACAGAAATATTATAACTTTTTTTTTCTTTGTCTTTTTGAGATGGGGTCTCACTGTGCAGTTCAGGCTGGCCTTGAGCTCACTTTGTAGCCCAGGCTGGTCTCAAACTCACAGGATCCTTCTGCCTCTGCCTCCTGAGTGCTGGGATTACAGGCATGTGTGCCACCATGCCTGGCTTTGTGTTCTTAGTTTTTAATAGGAAAAAAAATAACTTTTAGGGATGGTGAGATGGCTCAGTGGTCTAAAGCACCTACTTAGAACAAGCTTAGCAAAGCACAGGGACCGCAGTTCAATCCCCCAGCACCACATGCCAGCCAGCCCTGCCCTTCCCCGCTGGTGGGCTGAGCTGGCCACACACACACACACACACTCACTCTCTCTCTCTCTAAATAAATAAATAAATAAATAAATAAAACTTTTAACCTGGTGTATTAGGGTTCTACAGAGAAATAAAGGAAATAGGTTAGATGCTGGTGTACAGAACTTACATTTATTTATTTTTGTGGGACCAGGGATAAAACTTGGAACCTTGTGCTTGCCAGGCAGGCGCGTATGCCACCTAGCTATCTCCCTGGCCCAAGGACTTAACTTTGAAGAATTGTTTCTGCTGTGCGGAAGCTGACAAGGCAGTAGAGTCTGGTATAGTTATAGCTTGTATTCTGGCAGTCTCAGGCCGGGAAGAACTGGTGTTCCAGCTTAAGTCTGAAGACAAGAAAAAGCCAGTGTTGATATCTGCTTTGGAGCAGTCAGGCAGGAGGCCTGTCTCCTTCCAAGTGGGAGGTGGGTCGGAGGATCACCCTTTTTGTTCTGTTCAGACCTTCAACTTTGGCTGAAACCCATTACACTGGGAGAGAGCAGTCAGCCTGGCTGCACACAAAAAAAGTTAATTTCATCCAACAACTGTCCTAGACATACCCAGAATGAAAAAATAAAATAAAATGTGGAATTTATGTCCCAGAATAGCGCAATGAGTTTTTGACCTCTTTCATCCTGCCAGTGCCAGCAGCTGCCACACCATATGGCAGGACTGGTTGCTACCGCCATCCTGCGCAAGATGCAGCTGTGACTGGGTGTGGGAGGGTTCTAAACCTCATGGTATCCTGTACTTGAGGCTTTCAGCTCTCTCCTACCAGCTTCAGCATTTGACCATATTATAAAATCACTCATGGGGCCGAGGAGGTGGCTCAGTGGAATAAGCGCTTCCCTGGCAAGCTCAAGGGCCTGAGTTCAATCCCCACTTCTGCCAGAAAAAATTAAAAAATAAAAAAAAATAAAATCACTCAAAATTTCTTGAAAGATCTAGCCAACTTGAGAAAGGAGTTGCTAAATGACTACTCCAAGAGAGTATGCACCTTTTAGGACCCAATCAGTAAATGTTTAGTATCTCTTAAGTGGTAGCACTCCTGTACCACCATGCCCTTCTTTTGGGGGGGATGGTGGTGCTGGGAGTTGAACCAAGGGTCTCCTGCACTTAGGCAGGCTCTGCGTCACTGCTGTCCCTGGGCTCCACCCTTTTTCGGTGATAATGCCTTCTTATACTTACCCAGCCCTAACCAGATGGCCAGAAGGAATGGAGATTAAGAGTGTGGATCTTAGATGTTGGTGTGCGTGGGAAGAGGGCAAGAAGGGAGGAGAGGATGCCTGGGAGGAAAAAGGGAGCTGAATGCCATTACAGCTCACTCCTGTGCGGAAGTATCCCCGTAGCCCAGTGATGGTGAACCTTTTAGGGACACAACCCAAAACCCACTTATTTACCACTAAGTGTAATGGAACATTAATACTGAGGTTCTGTTTGTTTGTTTTGTATTTTAGGGAAGGGTCTACAGGGTGTTCAGGGTCTCACTACTAGATCAGACTTGTAGCGATCCTCCTGTTTACAGCCTCACAAGAGCTGGGATTATAGGCACGCGCCACCATGCCCAGTCTAATACTGAGGTTTTAGTATAGAAAACCAGCTGTGACCTGAAGCTTAGTTGCTCCAGCAGCTTGGGTCGAGAGGGCTCTCTGCCTGCTGCAGCTTGAGTGCCTTAGGTTCACCACCACTGCTGTAGTCCGTTCTCCAGGGCTCTGCCCCATGGCCTAAGCATCTTTCCCAGACCCTTCCCAGCACTGCCACACTGAGGAGTTACAGTTCCAGCACCTGCACCTGGGGCAGCAGGGCAGTTCCCTTCCTGTGTGTCGTAACCAGTGATGCAGGCGCCACAGTTTTTAGAAATTTTTAAAAGGATGCATTTGTGGGGAAGATTTTTTTTAAGTTAAAAGTTGTCCCCATCAGGTGATTAGGCTTGTTTGTAACTTCATTCAGAAGCTTCTCTCTCCCATATAATCCATTGGTATATATTCTCATGATCTTCTTTTTCTTTGATCATTTCTCAAATTTTCATTTAAAGGCTGATCAGTTTCCTCAGGGGAATTGGATTGAAATGAACAATAATTCCTTTACAGGTGTACAGAGAAACTGCAGAAGCCACCCACAGTACCCCACCCTGATACTGAGGATTGTACCCAGGTGTTTGCACTGAGCTACATCCTAGGATGGACAACCCCTTCCCGTTTGTTTGTTTGTTTGTTTGTTTATTTATTTTTTGCGGAACAGGGGATTGAACTGAGTGAGGCCCTTGCGTTTGCCAGGGAAGCACTTATTCCACTGAACCATCTCCCTAGCCCTTGTTCATTTATTTTGAGACAGAATCTCTTTATTAAATTAGTCCAGTCCAGCCTTGAATTCACTATGTAGTCCAGGCTGGGCTTGAACTCATGGCAGTCTTTCTGCCTCAGCCTGCTGAGTACTAGGATTACATGCATGTTCTATCATGCTGGCCCCATATTTCTAAATTCTTAAGAGAGGCTTATTGCTCAGTTACCCAGGTTAGGCTTGAATTTATGATCTTCCTGCTTCATCTTCCCAGAGTTCTGGAATTATAGGCGTGCACCACCACACCCAACTAGAAGCCTCCTTCTTCATAACCTTATTCTTCCCCCCTTGTCCTACTGTTTTTCCTTGAGAAAAAAAAAAAAAAAAATAGGAGTTTGAGATTCTGAGAATAACATTCATTCTAAAAGTGCTCAAAGAAATAGAATGGAGAAATAGGAACAAAACTTTTGTAGATAAAGAGAGGATGGATGTTGAGGGGAGGGAAGAGGAGAGGAATGGGGAAAAAAGTAAGCTACGTCATGTACAGGCACAAACTCGCTGAGATGAATGGGATCATTATGTATATGTAAACTGTACCAATAAAAAAAAAAAAAATGGCCAGACCTGGTGGAACACACCCATAATCCCAGACCTTGGGAGCACTGTGACTGAGGCTACTCTGAGCTGTGTAATAACTTCAAGGCCAACCTGAACTGCATAGCAGCAACCTGTCTGGGAAAGAGAAAAGTGCTCTTTGACATCGTTAGTTAATAACTTCTTGTTTTGTCCAGCTCTATCCTATCTCTTAGCTTTTGTCTTTTCTTCAGTGTTTTGCTTTTCTTACTTGTGTTATCTGGTGTTGGAGATTAAACCCTGGGGTTTGGTACGCCAGGCAGGGACTCCAGCTCTGAGCCACACACCAGCTTTGGTCTTTCTTTTTTTTCCAGCTTTGGTCTTGATTTGGTTGTGCTAAGAGAACTGATGTTGAAAGGCCTGAAAATACATCAGAAAAGAAGACGTTTGGGAGAAATAAGCTGTTTATGCTGGTTTTTTTTTTTTTTTAATAGAAAAATCACTACTTTAGAATATACAGATATTATTTGGAGATCATGGAGAATTCTTATAAAGATTGAATTTACATTAATGTTTTTTTTGTTTGTTTGTTTTTGTTTTTTTAAATTTTTATTTTGTGTATGTGTGTGTGTGGCTAGCTCAGCCCACCAGGGGGCAGGGCTGGCTGGCATGTGGTGCTGGGGGATTGAACCGCGGTCCCTGTGCTTTGTTTGGCTTAGCTTGTTCTAAGAAGGTGCTTTAGACCACTGAGCCATCTCACCAGCCCTACATTAATGTTTATATTAAATTATCAGTATTTCCCAAAATAAGTTTTTTCCCTCAAAAGAATAAGTATTTTTATTTTTTGGTACTGGGGCTTGAACTCAGGACCTAGTGCTTGCCAGGCAGGGAACTTAGGCCACTGAGCTATCTTGCCAGCCCCTCAAAATAAGTATTTATTTTCTATCATTTCAGCATTTGTAATGTGATGTATTGGTAATTGTTAATGTTTCTTTAGTAGTATCTCTTTTTCTTTTTCTTTCTTTCTTTTTTTTCTTTTTTTTTTTTTTTGGCAATACTGGTGATTGAACTTGGGACCTTACACTTGCCAGGCACTTGTTTATGCTACTGAGCCATATCCCTAACCCTAGTATCTTTTTTTTTTTAACCAACTATAGAATACTTTTTTTTGCAGTACTGGGGTTTGTTCTTGGGACCTTGTGCTTGCCAGGCAAGCTCTAATTCTACTGAGCTGTCTCCCTGGGCATTTTTTTTTTTTTTCGAATGATGGTTATCTAAGCCAGAAATGTGAAGACCTTTAAAAGATTTTATCAAATTTTATGCATATTACTAACGTTTATAAACCCTAGAAGATCTAGGGCTTAAAATATATCAAAGAAAAATCAAGATAGATATTATGTACAGTTATTGTTTATGATGAACATGATTTTTATGTATAGAAAAATATACCAACAATTTTTTTTTATCTTTTTAAAATTATTTATTTATTTTTGTGTGTGTGTGTGTGTGGCCAGCTCAGCCCACCAGGGGGCAGGGCTGGCTGGCATGTGGTGCTGGGGGATTGAACCGCGGTCCCTGTGCTTTGCTAAGCTTGTTCTAAGTAGGTGCTTTAGACCACTGAGCCATCTCACCAGCCCCTTAAAATTAATTTTAAATAAAACCTCCTATGGTTCTAAACTCTAACCAGATTCATTGAGTTTTCTTTGCTGGATTTATTTTGTTATAGTAAGATTTAAATAAATAGTCATTTGTGTGAGATAATTATATTTATGTTTTTGTGTAAGTTCACTAAATATTTGACTATACATGAAAAAAATTGACTGTATGAACTATATTTTCCCTCATTCAACATAGGCACCTTTGAGCGACACAGCCAAATGGTATGGTAAACCACGTGTGGTGGCGCATGCCTGTAATCCCAGCACTTGGCAGGCTGAGGCAGGAGGTTCATAGAAAGTTCCAGACCAGCCTGGGACACAAAGTGAGCTCAGGGCCAGCCTAAACTGCTTAGCGAGACCCTGTCTCAAAAAAAAAGGGCCAACGGTCAAACTCAAGGTGACTTTCAAGATGACTTTTGTTAGCACCAGTACATCAGAATGGATTCTGAAGTTTCTCTCGCTCCCCCCTTTACTTCTCCCTTTCCTTTTCACTCCCTCCCAGCCTCCTCCTTGTCCTCCCTCCCTCCTGCCTACCTCTCTTAGTTGAAGGTGGCCCTGAATTCTCAGCAGTCTTCCTGCCTCAGCTCCTGAGTGCTGGAATTACAGACATGTACCATTATGCCTGGCATAAGTATATTCAAATAAAATGATTTTTAAGATGTATATGTAATTTGACTTCTCAATATAAGGTTATAGTAGCCAGGGAGATGGCTCAATGGAATAAGCGCTTCCCTGGCAAGCACAAGGGCCTGAGTTCAATCCCCAGTTCCACCAAAAAAATAAAAATAAATAAATAAAAAATAAGGTTATAATGAGTTACTGTGAGTTAAGTCCCTTGTGGTGTGTGTGTGTGTGTGCGCACGCGCACATGTGCCAGCTTTTAAGACCACTGCAATGGTTGTGTGTGTGTGTGTGTGTGTGGCCAGCTCAGCCCACCAGGGGGCGGGGCTGGCTGGCATGTGGTGCTGGGGAATTGAACCGTGGTCCCCGATGCTTTGCTAAGCTTGTTCTAAGTAGGTGCTTTAGACCACTGAGCCATCTCACCAGCCCCATGCAATGGTTTTAATTAGCCAGATAGCTTTGTGTTTTCATATTTTTCGATTAGAAGCACAGATGAGTTAATTGTTAATTAGTATTTGACAGAGCTGATCGCCTTACCAGTACTTACTTTTATCTACAAGTAAATGTGCTGTGTGAGCCATTCTGCTGACTCCTGTGGTAAGAGTCCTCTGACATTACTAGAGCTGAGGGTGCCGAGGAGGCCGTGTTCTCAGTGTAGCCCAGTACTGCTGTGTGTGACTGGTTGGGGAGATAGCCCAGTGGCATAAGCGCCCGCCTGGCAAGCGTAAGGTCCTGACTTCAATCCTCAGTACCAAAACAATAATAACAACAAAAAAGACCCTCTACTGCTGTTGTGTGTGACTATTACAAGGGTGCAGTGGACCTGAGTGTGTCTTTGCAATTATCCCATTAAAAATGCATTATGTTCCTGTATAAAGAATATGTAATATTGATCAATTTTATATATATATATTCGTATCCCTACCACCTCCTTGGGAAGCACACAAGTAACAGAAGTAAGTGAAGTCCCGCCACACTGTATTAAGCATAACATATTTCAAATATGGGAAACCATCATTGAACCAATATTGAAATTTTTATTAAATCCCTGTAGTGATCTCACCATATACCAGGAGATGGCAAACAAGCCCGAGGATGGTCCCCATGGGGGACCTGGCCTCCCTTCTCAGGTCAGGTCTCTGCTCTTGGCACAGACTTTCCAGCCCCTCCTCTCCTCTCTGTGGCCTGCACATCTCTTCCTTTGAGTCAAACCACCAGCTCCCTTTAAGGCCCGCCTCACTGTCTTCTTCCTGAGCTCCCTTTAAGGCCCGCCTCACTGTGTCTTCCTCCATGCCACTCTCACTGAGTACCTTTCTATCTGTCATCCTAGTTTTGGGCTTGATGGTGCTTTTTTTCAAACTCCGCATTAAGTCACTGCTGGTTAGAAAATTATGTGTGGACTCATGTTTTATCTCCTTCATCATACTAATTTACTAGAGGCAGCATCTGTGTTTCATACAAAAACAAAAAGGCAAAAACTTTCCAGTGAACCTGTGAAGTAAATATTTTCTAAAAGGTTAGTGGGTGTTGGAGATTCATACAAAAGCACAACTTGTAGTAAATTAGCTCTGTTGGAGAGTTAGAGATGATTGATGTTGATCACTATCCTTTGGAAAAATAACACTCATCTGCTATCCCAGGAGACAAGTAAGAAAAATAAATTCTGATTGAGCAGGAATATGGCACCAAGAGGAAAGTAATTAAGAATCTGGTGGAGGATTAAGATTCCCTTTAGAGGGGGCCAGGGAGATGGCTCAGTGGAATAAGTGCTTCCCTGGCAAGCGCAAGGGCCTGAGTTCAATCCCCGGTTCTGCCAAAAATAAAAAAATAAGATAAAGACTCCCTTTAGACTTGCTCAGGGAAGATTTTCCAGGACTAAAAGATTGGGTCTGTCTGATATAATATATTCATTTTGCTTTGGGCAGTGGGCTTTGGACTAGGTTAACAAATTAATTGTTTGTGTGATTGGAGGTTTACTGACTACTTAATGAATAAATTCCCAGGAGAGTTTACCCACTACTGCAGCAAAAAAAAAAAAAATATGTTTACCCACATATTTGCAGTCTAGAGGAGGGGTCAAATTCTGGCTGCCTTCAAGTTTTTGCAAGGATAGAAAGGGCTTACTATTCATAGTTTTTGTTTGTTTTTCCTGGGGTGAGTCTAAAGCTGTTGTCAGATGCCTAGAGAAAGGAACCTACTTCTTTATGATTGTAGCTGTTTCAGTTTAAATCGTGTAACTGCAGACTGTTTTTGCTCCTACTTGGGACTGAATCAGGGATCTTGGCATTGAGCTACTCTCCCAGCTCTTGAAACTATCTTTTGAGCTAAGTTGTCCAGGCTAGGCTTGATCTTGTGATCCTCCTGGCTCAGACTCCCAGAATACTGGTATAACAAGTGTGTACCACCAAGCCTGATTTGAATGTTCCATCTTTTAGACACCATCCATCTCCCAGGCATTTGTTTCAGAAACTGGGATAGCTTCCGGGATAGTTTTATAAATCCTTTGATTTCTCCAGCCACTCATTAACTCAACCTGTTCACCTTGGGGAGAGAGATCATAGCTCTAGACTCATGGATGAGATGGTTGGCTTAACTGGGAAAATTTCCCAGGCTTCTCAGTAATTTATTCTGAAACCTGCTGCTGTGACTTTGACCAGCAGAGAATGATTAAAACAAAGCAACACTAGTCATCATAGTATGCAGATTACTTGCCTTAAAAAGACTTGACATTCAGTAAATATTTCTATTTTAAATTTCACATTCTAGGTTTATAGACTCATAAAATTGGAAAGGACCTCACTTGGTGTTTAATGTTTTCTAATTTTTTTGGTTGGCTTTGGTTTTTTTGAGACAGTCTCACTTTGTACTTTAGGATGGCCTTCTTAATTATTTCTTTTTTATGTATTTAGTACAGGGTCTACAGGGTCTTGCTACAAAGATCGGACTTGTAGTGATTCTCCTGTTTTCAACCTCCCAAGAGCTGGGATTACAGGCACACGCCACCATGCCATTTCAGTTGCTGTCTCAGAGCACTCCGATGGCAGCATGGCAGGGGTCTGCCTAAGGCGCTTTAATCTGCTGCACTATCTGGCCAGCCTGCTTGTTTCTTTATTTTTGCAGTATTGGGGATTGAACACATAACCTTGTACTTGCCAGGCAGGTGCTTATGCCACTGAACCCTGGCCCTCTTGTTATAAATTTTTAAAAATATGTGCAAACGTTCATATTTGATTTCAAGTCAATCTCAGCTCATAAAGTATGCTGATGAATCATAGATTGAGAAATCCCCATTTTGGTCCAAAGCCTGCCCTTGGGGCCTAGAAAAACTAAGTGACATATGTAAAGTCGTACAACTCTGCAGCCCTTTTCCATTATTCTATTCCTTCCTTCCTTCCTTCCTTCCTTCCTTTCTTTCTTTCTTTTTTTTTTTTTTTCTTTTTTTTCTTTTTTTTTTTTTTTTGGCAGAACTGGGAATTGAATTCAGGCTCTTGCACTTGCTAGGCAAGCACTTATTCTACTGAGCCATCTCCCCGGCCCCTCTATTCCTTTCTTTAAAACCAACTCTGAATTTATAGAACTTAAAGAGCTAGGAGTTTTAATCCTTAAAATCAATGATTTCAGTTTTGTTTTACTCAACTAGTAAAGTACAAGAATACCCAAAACATCCGAGTTAGTGATTTAGAAAAGCCAAATAAACCAAGTATTTTTATTTTTATCTTTTTAGGGAAGGGTCTACAGGGTATTCAGGGTCTCATTACTAGATGGACACATAGTGATCTGCCTGTTTACAGCCTCCCAAGTGCTGGGATTACAGGCACATGCCACCACACCCAGTCTTAATTGCTCTTTTAGTGTGCCAGGGGCCCGGGGTTGGCACCAGCACGGCAGGCCCAGGGATCAAACCCCGGCCCCTGTGCCTGCTTGCAGGCGCTTTATTCCGCTGAGCTATTTGGCCAGCCATCAAGCAATTTTTTAAAATTTTATTTATTTATTT
>NW_004524587.1:7569637-7575237 GCF_000260255.1 Octodon degus
CTAATTCAGATCCCCTACTACTACAGTATATCTCATTGCTTCATCATTTTCTTATGTGGACTGCCAACATCTAAATCATGGTGTAGCTGTCAGATATATCACTCTAGAGCACAAGTTTAAGTGTTTGTCATGTCTCCTTCCTTTTCTTGTTTTTTCAGAGTCCTTTGTGTTGTGCACAGTCAGGCGGTACTGCCTGTCCCACCTTTTGGGGGATGCCGCAATCAGAACGTATCAAATAAGCTTAAGTTGTCTTCTGTCATCAGTGTATGTCCCAGTTTTATTGTCTCCTGGCAGTGCACCTTTGATCAGGTTGCTCAGTGTCTTCATCTATAAAATTGAACACAACCCCATCTGTTTTGCAGTCTCCTGTTGTAAGAAATAAGTGTAGTGTCTGGCTTAGTTAAGTGACAGTTTTATGTCCCACCACACCCATCATATTCTTAATTGGAGTCAGGCAAGTGTGTCCAAGTACTCAGTGTGCCATTGTCTCATGTACTGTGTGTCATTTATACAGCATCAACTAAATTCCTTCTGTTTTAAGTCACATGTATTGAGGCAGAGAAGCATGTTAGATCCTCTTTTTCCTCTGTTCTTAATAGTTTCTGTATTGGTGCTAATACATGCAGCCTCAGTAGTTTCTTCTATAAAATTTGATCATTAAAGTAACAGATTTAGAGCCAGCCAGATAGTTCAGTGGACTAAAGCGCCTGCTTAGGCAGAGTGAGTGAAGCGACTAGGGTTCGATCCCCCGTGTGCCCATGCTAAGACAGTGATTGAGACTGGGTGTGGTGGCCCGAGCACCTGTAATCCCAGCACTTGGGAGGCTGAAAACAGGAGAATCACTACAAGTCTGATCTACTTAGTGAGACCCTAAATACATAAAAAATAAGAGAACAGGACCATCCTGATAGCTCAGCGGACTAAAGCAGCCAGAGATTGTGCTCTGCCGGCTCCGCCCGCAGGGCTCGCTGAGACAGTGATTGAGAGTGGGCGTAGTGGCCCGCATATGTAATCCCAATGCTTGGGAGGCTGAAAACAGGAGAATTACTGTGAGTCTGAGTCCGATCTGTGTAGTGAGACCCTGTAGACCCTGTCCTAAATGCAGAAAAACAAAAACCAAAAAAACAGATTTATGAAACTTTTTTTTTTCATGTATGTATTTGTTACAGGGTCTCACTACCCAGCTCAGACTCGTAGTGAGCCAGCTGTTTTCCAGCCTCCCCAGCCTTGGGATTACAGGCGTGTACCACCAAGCCTGGACTCTCAGGAACACATTCACCTGACTCAGTGTGCCCAAGGAGTGGGTCTGGGGTGGCATACAGGGACAGGGGGATCTAACCCGGGTCCCTGCACTTGGCCAAAGCCAGCACTTCATCCACTGAGCTATCTCACTGGCCCTGGCTTATGAAACTTCTAATGAAATTTCTGCCCAACTTCCCATCGTAAGAGGGTGGTTACAAGGAGTAACACTTCAGGTAAGAGAGCCTTCTTTTGGAAGCCCAAGATCTCTAGCTCCAGTGTGATTAAAGCACAGCCAATAAGGCAGCTTGGCTCAGCTTCTAATTTGATGCATCTCTGGGCTGGGAGCCAACACTTTGCCTCTGATTTGTGGGGAGGGGTCTGATAGCAATCCTAAACTGATTAGAAGGATTTCAGGTCTTAATCTTGTCTTGATCCTGTTCTTATTATCATTAAAAAAAAAAAAAGAAAGAAAGAAAAAAAGAAGAAGCATGCATACCTCTGTGTGTGTGTGTGTGTGTGTGTGTATTCATAAAATGGAGATTACTTCAATATTGCAGATATTTAAAAATACTTTAAAATATAAAGTAAATTGAAGGACGGCAGCAGCAGCTCTTTTCCTGAGCCCTGGCGGGTTCATGAAGCTTCCTTTTTTAGCAGCCCCCATAGCACTTTCTGGAGCTCAGTCTTCTGTCTACGTGTAGGCCTGCCTCATGTTCCTTTACCTGCTTTAGTGTTGATTTCACTATTTAGCTATGCAACTGGATTGTAAAATACCTCAAGTTGGAGACTAGATAATAAGATCTTTTGTTTCTTTTGTATCCTGCAACAATGTCTAGCACAATTGTGGGTACATAATTGTTGATTTATTTCTTGGAATCATGTCTAAGTATTATTTCACTGATTTTTACCCCCCCTTTGAGGTAAGGTCTCACTATGCAGTTCAGGCTAGCCTTGAACTCACTTCATTGCCCAAGCTGGCCTCCCACTTGCAGCAGTCCTCCTGCCCGAGTCTCCCCTGGCTGGGATTACAGGCCATGTGCCACCACATCCAGCTGTCTTTTGCTGATTATTAGCAAAAGAAAAAAATTTCTTAACCTCAGTCTGCCATAATAAGTCTGGGTGTACTGTTCTTCCAGGATTAGAGATAATCAAGCCTATACACATTTACAGTTTGAGAGGAGTAGATACATTATTTTTGATGAAGTGATTTGATTTGGACATCAGGGGAATGAATGGTGCCTTCTGAGAACCGCCTGAGTTGGCACCACATGTTCTGTGCCTGAGGCTTCTATCCTTTAATTCCGTATCAGGCAGCCAAGTGCTCAACCATAGCATTTTATTTTTAATCAGATTTTATTGGTACATTTTAGATATACATAATGATTACATTCATCACTGAGTATTTTCTTTTTATGCGTTCTCTAATTAATTTGTGTTGGCATTGATGTTCTCACTGTTGCCAAAGTTGTATAAAACACTACTTTGTGGGACCGGGGGAGATGGCTCAGTGGAATAAGCGCTTCCCTGGCAAGTGCAAGGGCCTGAGTTCAATCCCCGGTTCCATCAAAAAAAAAAAGAAAGAAAGAAAGAAAATACTGCTTTGTGTTTTGTATTTTGCAGGGCTCTGTACTGTTTTGCTTCATCACTGCTGTGTTCTTTGACTCTAAAGACAATAGCTAAGTAGTTTCATAAACTGCAGAAGCCTAACATCGCAACCTTGTTCTTTTTTATTTATGAGAGAGAGAGAGAGAGAGAGAGAGAGAGAGAGAGAGAGAGAGAGGTGTGTGGCCAGCTCAGCCCACTAGGGGGCGGGGCTGGCTGGCATGTGGTGCTGGGGGATTGAACCGCGGTCCCTGATGCCTTGCCAAGCTTGTTCCAAGTAGGTGCTTTAGACCACTGAGCCATCTCTCCAGCCTGCAACCTTGTTCTTATGACATTTTCAGTTCTTATTTTTCTAGAGGAACTAAATATAGAAAGAAAGTGCAAAAACCTTTTCTAGTCAGTTGCAAATCAGGACATCAAAAGAAATGAAAAGCATTCAAAACTTGGAGTTGGTATCTCTGTGGATTGATTATGTTATTCCTTCAGAAAAACTAGTATGCTATAGCTACTGATAGAACACTAATTTTTTATTTATTTATTTATTTATTTATTTATTTATTTATTTATTTGCACCAGGGGTCAAACTCAGGACCTTGCACTTGCCAGACAAGTGCTTATTCTATTGAGCAATCTCCCTGGCCAGAACACTAATTTTAAATCAAAGCTGTTACCAATTACAATTTAAGATTTGGGGATTTAAAAATTTATTTTATTTGCCTGATAGGTATATTTGGTTTTTTTTTTTTCATATAATAAACTTTCAAATTTGAGTGGCTCATACTGACATTTTATTTTTCTTGCCCATGGCTGTGTACATTATTTGAGCTCCTGGCAGCAGGTTGCCTTCCGATGTTCCCATGTCTCTCCTTCTCCTTGTACTACCAGTTGCCTGCACCTGTTCTTCTCCTGGGGAAAGACAGGAGGGCGAAAATTTAAGCCATACCTCCCAAGCATGTCAAGCCTCTGCTAAGTGCTGTGTTTACTAAAATCGCACTGGCCAGAGTCAGTCAGTGACCTCGCTCACCTTCAGTGGTCCAGCCATACGTCCATTCTCAGCTGGAGGCAGACAAACCTCAAAGGGTTAGACAGTAGAGCTGGTGTTCAAATCCTCTGAGAGTGAAAAGCAAGAAGTAATCCAGTCTTCCCTCTTACAGGAGCAAGCCACTAGCACCATCATTGATTGCTAATGTACTTCCTGTGGGCTACAAAGATGAGCATTTTCATCTTGACTACATTTAAAAAAAAATTCTCCAGTGCTCTAGATTTCTTTTAAAAATGCCCCTTTTAGCCAAACTTACTGTTTTAATAGAAATCTGTCCAAACAGAGGATTGTGATGCTGCCTTTCATGCATTATTTGAGGAAGAACTAGAATGGCTGATTGATTGGAAAGTTGAAGTAGGTTAAAAGGGACTATAGCTGGCGTGGGGGCACCTAAGTGTAATCCCAGCACTTGGGAAGCTGTGGGAAAATTGCTGCACGTTTGAGGCATTCGAGGCCAGCCTGGGCTGTGTAGTGAGTTCAAGGCCAGCTTGAACTACACAGCAAGATCTTGTCTCAAAACAAAACAGCATAAAATTGGAAAGTATCAGGTCAAAGTAAAGTGTCCTTACATTGTTACTACTTTTGTAAATTTTGCTCTGTTCTTTCTGTTTTCCAGTTTGTACCATAAACTAGGAGGGGGTTGTGGCTCACATGTACTTTCTGGAACATTTCTTCTCAGCATCTAAAAGATACAGAAGTGCCATTTTATTCCCCATAGTGAGGAAATATATTCCAATTACATATCCAGATTTCTTGTTTTGCATTTATCATGATGATACTTGAAATTGTGACATGTCTGAACTTATTGTTTTTTTTCTTTTTTTAAAGCATCTTGTCTTTTCTTTCCTTCTAGCCTGAAAATGAAATATCCTCAGACTGCAATCATGTAAGTATGGATTTTCTATAACTCACCATATGTGCTTCATATAGTGATGATAGATGTTAGGACGCTTTTCCTGTTGTTTTAGGAAGCTTTATGTGTTCTTAGAGTCTTTTAATCTTAAAAGAATGGTAAACTTTTAAGAACTACAGGAAGGTTTACAAATTCCTCTTCATTGCAAAAGCCAACAGTTTGTGCCAAATAATATTTATGCCCTTAGTTTTAACCTTTTTTAAAAAAAAATTGGGGGAGATTTTTGTTTGTTTTTAAATTTTATTATTTTTGATTTTGAGATGAGCTCTTGCTATGTAGTTCATACTAGCCTTGAACTAAACCCAGGCTGGCCTTGAAATTGTGGCAATCCTCCTGCCTCAACCTCCCGAGTGTGGGGATTATAGATACATGTCAGCATGCTTGCAAAACTTGCTTTATAGCTCCTATATGGAAATAATTAGTTCTGTGTGTATCAGGTTGACAACTTTAAAATACTGTGTTTAAAGTTTTTTCATTATTCATCTATGGGTGGTAGAACATTAAAAGGAGACCAACTAAATCTTGTAAGAGCCAGGCATGGGGAAAAAAAAAAAAAGCCAGGTGTGGTGGCACACACCAGCACTTTGGGAGACTGAGGCGAGTAGATTGCTCAAGTTTGACGCTAGCCAGAACTACATAGTAAGGCCCTAGGGGGCTGGTGAGATGGCTCAGTGGTCTAAAGCACCTACTTAGAACAAGCTTAGCAAAGCACAGGGACCACGTTCAATCCCCCAGCACCACATGCCAGCCAGCCCCGCCCCCTGGTGGGCTGAGCTGCCCCCACACACACACATAAATAAA
>NW_004524587.1:7576686-7585168 GCF_000260255.1 Octodon degus
TGTCCCTATAAACCATAAATAAATCCTTCTAATGAGAATTTGATTCCCTACCCCCCAAATACTAGGCATTAAACCTAGGACCCGTGGAATAAACTCTATCTCAGCCCTTTTTTATTCTTTATATGTTGACATAGAGTCTTGCTAAGTTGCTAAATTGTCCCAACTGGGGTTAAATTTGCTATCCCCAGCTAGGTGTGTTGGCTGTTTGTAGTCCTAGCATTTGAGAGGCCGAGGATCATGCAAAGTTAGTGGCCAGCCTGGCCTGCAGAGTGAGACTGTCTCAGAACACCAAGCCGCTTCTTTGGTATAAACTCCAGTGCTCAATGTGACCTGAGTCATGCTTTCTTCCCCAACTCCACCTTTCAAGCCTCCCCTCCAGCTGTTTTGAAGTAGGTCTGACTCCCTTGCATTATCCTCACCCTTCTTCCCTTCTACTCTTACATGCCAGGTGTCCCACTTTCCCCATTTCACCTGACAGAATTTCCTGTAATCCCTGAGCAGTGCCTTGTTCTCCCCTGACTGCCTTCATTTGTCCTCATAAGGCTGAGCTTGTTGACAATGGTTGGGAGGCTGGAGCTTGTTACTGCTTTTGGATGGAGGAGGAAACTGTACATCCTTCTGCTTAACTGCTTGTTTCTTTGTCATGCCTATTGACACTTTACCTACCGTGCCTCGGTTCCACTTCCAGAAAGTGGACCCAGTTGTGTCACCACTTACTTTCCCTTCATTGACTGTGGTTAAAGTTCAGACATGGCTTATACTTTGGGTCTGGGCCTGGCCTTCCTCTGCTGAGTCACCCTCTCTTGGAATTTGAATTACTTTAATGCTCACTGTCCTGCAAGCTGCTTCATTTTCTTTTCTTAATTTTTTATTTATTTATTTGTGTGTGTGTGTGTGTGTGTGTGTGTGTGTGTGTGTGGCCAGCTCAGCCCACCAGGGGGCGGGGCTGGCTGGCATGTGGTGCTGGGGGATTGAACCGCGGTCCCTGTGCTTTGCTAAGCGCGTTCTAAGTAGGTGCTTTAGACCACTGAGCCATCTCACCAGCCCTGCTTCATTTTCTTAAAATACTTTTCCCTTAAAATATATTCATCCCTTGACTTCTGCTAACCTGGGATCAATTTTGTAAATGCCATTTTCCCTGGAGGGCCTCCCCTGGCCAAACTCCTGTCCCCCATCTCATCCCCGCCCCCTTCCCAGTCCCCTGTGTTCCTCCCACACTGCTGTGGTACCTGCGATGCCACTCACTGCTCCCATGCTTGGCCACAGTCTGACTGGGCAATCTGACTTTCTGACCCTCTGCTTTGTCTGTAGTTCCTACAGTGCTTGGAGCGTAGCAGGCCCTCAGTCAGTACTTAGCTCTGTCTCCAATTTCCAGACTCCTGGCATTAGATTGTGTGTGGTGCAGTGCATGAGCTAAGCAGATGCACCGATCCCCCAGCCTGCAGCGTGGCAGTTAGGGAGAAAGCAGTGGAGCCCTCCAAAACTGTCCCTTCATGTTCTGCTATAGCCAGAGCCTCTGATCTACCCCTCCTCCTGAACAGTTTGAAGGCTGATTTTTGCTACTTTTCAGAAATAGAATCACTAATAAAAATGTTTACCTGAAGCTCAAAGAAAAAGTAATATTCACCCCTCACCTAAGAGTAAAGATGGCTTTCGAGATACTGTGTCTAGACTGATACACATTAACGTTAACGTAATTGTGTGGGGCCAAGGCTACAGCTCAGTGGTGGAGCCCTCCCCCAGCCCACACAGGCCCTGGGTTCCATCCCCAGCAGCGCTGAGAGAAAAAAGAGCAGTCATTTAAAGTAGTGTAGTCAGGTATTTTAAAGAAATGAGGTAGATCACTCTGCCAAGTAGACTCTGAGCAGCTCCTTCATACCCAACGTATAAAAGCACTATTGGTCTGATGGTAACTCGGGAGGCTGCAGGGGAGGAATCACTGCGAGTTCAAGTCCAGCCTGGCTGCAGAGTGAGCGCAGGCCAGCCTGAGCCGTGAGGCCTTGTCTAACAAGCAAGCAAACAAACAAAACAGCTGCTGGTGTTGAAATCTCAGAGTCTACCACATCTGACCTGCAAGATTAGACTTTCTGCTTCAAGCATAAGTTACCTTCTGCAACCTATTTTTTTCTCTGAAAACTTTTTATCAGGGACGTTTAATATTTAATTTTTTTGTTGACACTAAATGATTTTAGTTCATAATTTTTTAAAAAAAATTACTCTTTAGTAAAAAATATTTGAATGGTACTTTTATTTTGTCTGCATGCTTTTTCTCTTTTATCTGTGGACGTGATGACATTTTGTGCTACTTTTTTGTCACCTGGCATGTGAGTATGCTTTACCTGACTCTGTAGTTGCCTTATGTGTCAAGTATAGTAAACACGGATGATAAATGTGATGCTCTTCTAACTGGAAACTTTTTTCCTTTGCATGGTTTTCTCTTCAAATGTAGTTGTTGTGGAATTACAAACTGAACCTGACTACTGATCCCAAATTTGAATCTGTGGCCAGAGAGGTTTGCAAATCAACCATATCAGAGGTAGGTGGTGAAAGAGTGTTGTGAATACTTACCACTCAGTAGAGAAAATTAACATCGCTTGACCAGACCAGTAATTAAGAGAGGAATGACTCAGACATTTTGCTTTTCTTGGAATTCACATCTGTCTTGGTTGTGAGATAGGAAGAGGGGTGTAATTAGACTTCTTTTGTTCCCGCCTCCTACACTCCTAGTGGGATGCTGTAGACTCGCACAGTTAGCAGTCAGGCTCTGTTGGCACCCACACGTCCCATGCACCTGCAGGAGCCATCATGGCTGCTCCCACACTTTTCACACCTGCCTGTCTGCAGCAAGCCCAAAGCTTTCCCAGGAGGCTTATAAACATTCATCAGTGCTCTGGTGTGGCAGTTGATTGGATCAACTGAGCCAGACTCTGTGCCTCAAATAACAGGAGTTAGTGCTAGAAGTGTTCCAGATACTCACATTCATACAGTTATAAATGGATCGAGTATAAAGACAAAAACAGTTAAGGAAAATGGGTAGCACTATACAGATAATGAGAGAATTTTTTGATTTAGTTATCTTGGCTCAATGTAAAGAACAAATGATATTAAGGAAAATTACGGTTTTGTTTTATTCCCCTTTGGAGACAGGGTCTCACTGTGTAGTTCAGAGTATCCTTGATCTTTCTATGCATCCCGGGCTGGCCTTGAACTTTTGGCAGCCCTTCTTCCTTAGCCTTCCAGGTGCTGGGGCTATAGTTACGCAGCACCTCACTGGCGTGAAAATTGTGGTATTTGAAGTTTCTTTTTTTGCTGGGGTGGGGGGTTGTCCAATCAGTAATAGAAACCCCAGAAAGCCTTAAATTTTTGCACATTGAAATATGGAAATTATGGAGAATATGTTATTATTCTACTCAAGTTATAGTCACTGTGCTGGCAACATACTAATCTGTCCTTACGTTGAAACTACTGATGACTTAAGTCAGAGCCACTTCTTCCAGAGCTTTGTAGGAAGACCTGTCCCTCCAGGAGACCCCTTAGCTTGTGTGTGTCACGTCTGGGTCTGGTGGCCCTCACAGTGCCAGGCCCTCCAGTACTTAGTCAGACGTGTTTTAGTCTTTTAAAGCCGTAACCCTCCATATTTACTTTAGGGCTCTAAACAGAAGAGCATGTTTTTGAAAAATTGATGTTTGGCTTCCGGTTTTAATATTCTGCATCTTAAACTCTTAGCTGGATATGTGTCTAAACCTTCCAACTTGAAAATCTGAAGAGGAAAAGGGATTTCTTAATAATAGAAACAAATAGTAACAAAGAAACAATCCCAGGCTTGACCTGTAAATGTGTGTATGTTTTCACTTTATTCTGGAACTATTAGTTTATAAGTAGGGGGATGGGAGTGTAGCTCAGCAGTGCAGCACTTAGCTATAAGCGAAAGGCCCTGGGTTCGACCCTCAGTACTAAAAAAGAAAAAAAAAATAAATAGGTTGCTTTTTCTTTTTTTTTTTGGACACATCAGAATATATATATATATATATATATATATATATATATATATATTTGTTTTGCCCCATTTTATATCAACTTTAAGTAGTATGGGTTTGATTGCCATGTGGAAACTGAATTCAGAGTATATACATATCCATCCTGATAATTTCATTTGCCGGGCCTGGTGGCATACATCTGAATTCCCAGCGCTCAGGAGGCTGAGGCAGCAGAATCACTGCAAGTTCAAGACCAGCCTGGGCTGCACAGTGAGTTCAGGGCCAGCCCAAACTGCATAGTGAGACCTTGTCTCAAAAAGACAAAAAAAGAGAAAATTTCACCCCTTGCATTAGGCTGCATTCCTCATAGTATCACTAGTGACCTTTTGTGGCAACCCTGTGATCTTTTGTTGTGGTGTAGTTTTGTAAAAGATCCAAGTAAGAAGGACTGCTGTCCCTATTATCCCATTGTAATCCCTATGAAGAGATTTTACAAGAGTCAGGAAAATTATATACTATTGGGAAGAGTATAGTTCTCAGATCATCTTTTATTGTTACCTTCTTTTTTTTTTTTTTTTTTTTTTTGTGGAACCAGGGATTGAACTCAGGGAAGCGCTTATTCCACTGAGCCATCTCCCCAGCTCTGTTACCTTCTTCTGCTTTTTTTTTTTTTTTAAAGTTTGGGAATCCTCTTTTCACAGAGAAAAGGAACATCCCAAGAATACTTGCAAGGGCAAGCGAGATAGCTCAGTGTACTAAGTGCCTGCTTAGGCAAAGTGCAGTTGGTCCCTGGCACCATAGGTCACCCAGTCCTGCCCCTGGGTGCTTTGAGCCGGCCACTGAGTCCCAGTGTGGTGGTGCATGCCTGTAATCCCAGCACTCGGGAGGCTGAAAACAGGAGGATCACTGCAAGTCTGAGCTGCATAGTGAAACCCTGTACCAAATACATCAACTTAAAAAAAAAAAAATAAAATACTTGCTAACCAAACTTACTTACTCTCCACAAATGAGCTAAATTAACTCAAGCATTTTTTTTTTAATACACCCCATGAATCAGCTCCCTAGCCTCTTCAGTTTCTTGTCTGTCTCTCTCTTGAGGATATAGACCGTATCACATGTTGATGTTTTAATACTGACTGTGACCCCCCACCAGAGATTGACTCCCCAGCCCCTGCCTTTGTTTTTATTGTCCTCACACTGAGCTAAGTGAGGGCACCAAGTCCCTTTTTTATTGTTTAGAGACTGAGTCTGGCAAAGTTGCCCAGGAAGGACTTGAACTTGTGATCCTTGTGCCTTAGCCTCTCATGTGCTGAGACTAGAGATGTCTCCATGGCTCCCGGCGTGTGCTATTTTTGCTGTTGTCTTAATGACACTGAAGGAAAGTATTGGCTGGCAGAATGGTTGAAACTTCTCATTCAAACACTATACCCTATTGTCATTGGTAATAAACTGAAATACAAATGTGTACTACTTCCACAGTTCAGGAAAATCTCGACCAAGGAGATAGCTCAGTAGAATAAGCACTTGCCTGTCAAGTACAGGGTCCTGAGTTCAATTCCCGGGACTGAGCGGGGGGGGAAATACCATGCGACAAAGACGTAGACAAATAACTTTGAACACAGAAGGAAAAATCTCGAGCAATTGAAACTAAATATATGTTTGGCTTATTATTGGAGTTCTGATTTGAAATTGCTCTTGGTTTACCACCTATGTTTGAACTACTGATTGCCCGCCCAGTATTAGGAGCAATATGAATACTTCCTTTTTTTGTGTGCTGGGAATCGACCTCAGGACCTGCACTCTCCAGGCAGGTGCTCATGCTGCTGAGTTGTCTCCCTAGCCATGAGCTTAAGTCCTAAAACCCAGAACTAGTTCTGTGTTTAATGCAGGACCTTTTCCTGTGGTTGAATTGTAAGTGTTGGGATTTTTAAGTAGCCATTTTCTTTCTCTTGCTTCTGAAATTAACACTGTTTTGCTGAACACATTTAGGAATAAGTACACTCAGTAGCCCTGTTTTTAGGTGTTGCAAAAAGAGTTCAGGGTTGAACTGTAAGACCGTTCACCTTAACTACTGAAGATCTCTGCTACCTCTGAAGCTATTGACTACTTAAATTCCTAAGTTTCCTTTCTTTTTTTTTTTTTTTTTTATTATTTTTGCGCAACTGGGGATTGAACTCAGGCCCTTGTGCTTGCCAAGGAAGTTCTTATTCTAGTGAGCCATCTCCCCAGCCCCAGTTTCCTTTCTTAAAAGTAAACAAAATCTTTTTTTAAAACTGATTTTGACTTGATTTGGGTTTGCCGTTGGAATTATTATTATTATTATTATTATTTTTTTTTTTTTTTTTTTTTTTTTTTGCGGAACCGGGGATTGAACTCAGGCCCTTGCACTTGCCAGGCAAGCACTTATTCTACTAAGGTATCTCCCCGGCCCTGATGCTGGAGTTAAAAGAGACTCTGTTGTTAATGGGATAATGGTATGGTAGTGATGGCGAGCCTTTTTGAACTTCAGTGACATAAACAGCTCGCTTTAGGTTTGCTACCATTGATCTGTTCGTTTGAAAAAACCCAGTTAAATCTGAGCATGATGGTACATGCCTGTAATCCTAGCACTTGGGAGGCTGAGGCAGAAACATTTTTTAAAAAAAAAAAACATGTAGTTTTATATGAGCACAGAATACTTGTAACACAGCCACTTTGTTTTGAACAGATTAAGGAATGTGCTGATGAACCAGTTGGAAAAGGTTACATGGTTTCCTGCTTGGTGGATCACCGAGGCAACATCACCGAGTATCAGTGTCACCAGTACATTACCAAGATGACGGCCATCATTTTCAGTGACTATCGTTTAATATGCGGCTTCATGGATGACTGCAAAAATGACATCAACACTCTGAAATGTGGCAGCATTCGGCTTGGCGAAAAGGTATCTGTCACTTTGGCTTCAGCAAGGGGAACCTGTGAGTTTGGTAAATGACAACCATGGGACAGGTCACAGGGGGCAGACTTTAGGCCTGGCAGTGACCTTGTAGTTGAAGTTAAGAACTTGTCCAGGTACCCACAGGATCTGAAACCAGTAATCCTGTGAATGTATTTCGTGTGTTTGTATTTTCATGTTTCAGCATTCTAAGGGGAAGTAGAGGGATTAATGTCAGCTCAGGGTAGTATTGCTGGGATAGCACCTGTAATCCCACCTGCTTGGAAGGCTGAGTCAGGACTGCAAGTTCAAGGCCAGTTTGGACAACTCAATGAGATTGTTCTTCAAAATAAAATCATTATGGCTGGAGAGATAGCTACTTAGTCTGAGTGCCTGTCTGGCAAGTGCAAAGACCTGAGTTTGATCCCTGGTACCGCGTGCTATGCTAGCCCCAGAACCCTGGGCGCACCAAGCTGGCACTGACACCAGGCATGGTGGTACATGTCTGTAATCCCAGCACTGGGGAGGCTGAGACAGAAGGATCACTACAAGTCCAAGCTGCCTAGTGAGACCCTGTACCAAGTAAATTTTTAAAAAAGCATTAAAAAAAGTGGCTAGGATGTAGCTCAGTTGTAGAGTATCCTGGGTTCAATTTCCAGTATGGCAAAAAAACCAAAAAAAACAAAACCAAAAAAACAGTATTATCTTCAAAATATTACCTATAGTGCACCTCTGGTAAAGAAGAAGACTGAGTTCTCTAATTGTTCTCTTCATGTTTACCATTAAAAAATTGTTTGACAGACACTGGTTTATCTCCATCTGTAAAGTAAAATATTTGAATATTAGAAAACTTTAACATGTGAAGGTATTTCTAACTTATCAAAACAAAGGTGCTCTGTAATTGTGATATTATCTTCATCTCAGAATTAATAGTAAGTGCAGAAAAGAACTCACTAACTAGTTTCTTCTTGCGTTGTAGCTCTTTTATGTTTAAAATTATAAGCCTGGGGCCGGGGAGATGGCTCAGTAGGATAAGCGCTTGACTGACAAATGCAAGGATCTGAGTTCGATCCCCGGTTCCACCTAAATAAATAAATAAATAAATAAAATAAAATAAAATAAAATTATTAGCCTGGCAAACAGAAGTTCCAAATGGAGGGTTGGCCAGGTTTATCCTAAATTTGTTTATCAACAAAAATGAAAGAAACTCTTGAAAATACTGCTGGTGGGAGAGGTGGTCTGAGACCTCTGGCATCAGCTAATAATCGCTGCTGTTCATTAATCTTGTTTGGGGCGTGGGATAGAAAATAAAAACTTTCACAGCAATTAACCACTAGGAAGAATATATGCAATGTGTTAATTATTGAAACTGTCCTACCAATTTGATTTGAAACTGTCTCATTGCTGTTTGTTTCTCAATACAATTATGGAAAAAAAAAGAAAATAAAAACTTTCTCTCTGTGTCGGTTTCTCTGTCTCTCCCTAATTCTCCATCTTTATTTCTCCCTGTTTACTGGAGGTTGAACCCCAAGGGCTTCACACTGAGTTGTGTCTCCCAGACCCTTCAGTTTTTCTTTTTTTTAAAACTTCT
>NW_004524587.1:7585309-7593704 GCF_000260255.1 Octodon degus
TCTCCTCTCCTCTCCTCTCCTCTCCTCTCCTCTCCTTTCTTTTTCATTCATTCATGCATTCATTTTGGTGGCATGCAGTACTAGTGATTGAAGTAGGGTCCTTGTACTTGCCAGGCAGGCACTTAGATGGCCAAGCCTTCTCCCCGGCGCAGCCACTTCAGTTTTGCGACTGAAGTCCCTCAGGCTGGGCTTGAACTTCTCACTCCTGCTGCTGCCTCCCAGAGTGCTGGGATTCCAGGTGTGCACTGTCACAGTAGCGCATTTGTCTCTTTGTTCATGGTTTGCAAGTGTCTTTGCAAATGAGCATGGAGTTAGGATTCCATAACTGAGGGTAGTGGTTCACACAAAGTTTTTAATGCTGGGGTTTGTCTGGTTGTCACCAAACCCTGGTACCCTGTTTTCTATCAGCACAAGGCCCTGCCTCCCTCAGATAACTCTGAGCCATCTTGAAAGTTCAATAAACATGGCATAAAGCTTTCAGACAATTAAAGAAAGGTTGGCTTTATTAAGGGTAGATTTTTTTCCTTCCTAATAGACTCTAGAAATGGCGCAAAAGCTTTAAGTCCCCCTGATAATTCAGGAAGTTGTCTGACTTTATATAATGTGATGGAGATTACATCCAATTCGAAACCTTACCTCTGAAAATCTCCACAGTGTTTTAGCCATACTTCTGAGGAATCAGAGATGCTACTTTTTCACATTTGTGATACTTGGTCACAAGGTAGAGTAGACCATTGCAATCTCCTTTTCTTTATAGTAGGTCTTGCCTTTGACATCAAGATAACAGCTAATTAGCTTCCTCCAGCCCTCAGGCAGTCTAGGTCTGCAGTGGGTTGGATTAGCAGCAGGAAGTAGTGCTGCTGGAGCTGAAGGCTATAAAAGAAGTGTTTTTGCAGAACCGGGGATTGAACTCAAGCCCCTCTGCTTGCCAGGCAAGTGCTTATTCCACTGAGCCATCTCCCTGACCCTATAACAGAAGTGTTTATTCAGAGGTTTTGTTTTTGCTTTTCTTATTGCTTGAGACAAGATTTTATGATGTAGCCCAGCCTGGCCTCAAATCCTACCTCAATCTCACAATGTCCTGGGGTTATAGGGATGTACAAAGATACTCATCTTTGATAAAGTAACAAAATTGTTTGTATGGCTCATCAATGCACCTCTTGACCATTTCTGCCTTTTGTATGCCTTCTAGTTGGGTGAACTTTAATGTTTTTAACCACCCTACCACCTTCACATCAAAGTGTTTTCTGGGCGTAGGGGACAGGGAGACAGATGGCCTGTGCTTGTGCTCTCACCTCGTGGAGAAAGTGTCTCCTTTCCTGTGCAGTCCCTTCTAAGGCCTCAGCCACATTTAATACCAGGGAGTTCTCAGCTCTTCCTTGCTTTTCCTAACTGTGGCTTGCTTCTCCAATGTCAGTTTCCCATATGAAAATTATTTGGCGGAGGCAGAGGCAGGAGGATCACTGTGAATTCAAGGCCAGCCTGGGCTTTGCATTCAAAGCCAGCCTGAACTTCAGAGGGAGGCAATATATATATATATATAGTACAGTACAGGGTCTCTCTACACAGATTGGACTCATAGTGATCCTTCTGTTTTCAGCCTCCCAAGTGCTGGAATTATAGGTGCATGCCACCACAAGCAGTCTCAGTCGCTGTCTCAGCCTGCCCCAGGGGCAGGGCTGGCACGGCACACTGGTGATTGAACCCTGGTCCCTGCATCTGCCTAAGCAAGTGCTTTGGACCACTGAGCTATCTGATTGGCCCTTCAAAGGGAGACATTTTATAATATTTATTTATTTGTGGGGGGGCAGCTCAGCCCACCAGGGGGCAGGGCTGGCTGGCATGTGGTGCTGGGGGATTGAACCGCGGTCCCTGTGCTTTGCTAAGCTTGTTCTAAATAGGTGCTTTAGACCACTGAGCTATCCAGCCCAAAGGGAGACATTTTAGAACAAAGAAAATATATATTAGCAAAGCTCTATAGAAGTTCTCTAAATAAATATTATTAAAATAAAGGGGTAAGGGCCTGAGGTCTCTGGCGTCAGCTAACAATTGCTGCTGTTCATTGTTTTGCGGAATCCCTGGTTCCAAAAAAAAAAAAAAAAAAAAAAAAGGCAGTACATTGGTATGGCACATGCCTACCCAGCTCTTGAGAGGCTGATCATGTGTTCAAGATCAGCTTGCACTGGATGGTTGACTTCATGACCAGCCTGAATTACATAGTTTGAGAACCTGTCTCAAAAAAATAAGATACAGGGGCCGGGGAGATGGCTCAGTGAAATAAGTGCTTCCCTGGCAAGCACAGGGCTTGAGTTCAATCCCCAGTTACACACACACACACACACACACACACACACACACAAAATAAGATACAAAAAAAAAAAGAAAGATACAATAAAAGATCAGTTTCCTAAAATTTCCACAAGTAGAAGTGTAATAAGTGATTTACATCAGTTGAAGGAAAAGTAGGCTGTGGCCTCAAAAGGGACTAATTGTGGACTGGTACTATAGGATTACCCCTCCTTTTTTTTTGAGATGGTCTTACTATACAGTTCAGGCTAGCCTTGAACTTACTTTGTAGCCCAGGCTGGCCTCAGACTCATAGGGATCCTCCTTCCTTGACCTCCCAAGTGCCATCACTCCTGGCCTAGAATCACTACTTTCATACAGTTAATAATTTTATTGTTCTTTGCTTTTTAGCCAATTTGAATAATTTAGATGTCTTCTTTCTCTTAAAGTAGATTGTAGGAGACACCAAAGACATGAAAATAAAATGGTTTATACCAGAGTTGAAAGTTGGGTTCTTGCCTACTATTTTGAGGTTTTTGGTTTTGGTTTTGGTTTTGGTGGTACCAGTGATCAAACTCAGGACTTAGTGCTTGCCAGGCAAGCACTTATTCCACTGAGCTGTCTCCCCATATTTTGAGATTAGAGTTCTCTCTGGATTTTTTGTTTTAGTTTTTAAGGACAAAGAATATGAGAAAGAAAAATGAAGTCAGACTCTTAAACTCTGACCAAGACACTGGCAGTACTTTTTAAGCAGACATTTTAAAACATTAATACAAATATATTGTGAGCTAGGGATGTAGCTCAGTGGTTAAGTGTTTGCCTAGTATATGCAAGGCCTTGAGTTCAGTCCCTAGCATCCCACTCTGTTAAGTCCATTTACAGAGTCATTTGCTATTCATATATCAAGTTAGCAAATCATTAACTAAACTTTTCTAAACTGACTTTATTTTCCCATAGATAATGTACAGGCATAAAATTATCACCTCACTTGATTTCACTCACCTTTGATGATTAGCACGTAATCTTTGTTGTGAAACGTTCATCTATATTTAGTTATATAGCTAAAATGGGTAAAGCAAATGGCTCAGAGACTCTGGGGCAAATCCTGACTTCTTGTTATTTGAAAAAAAATGTGTCTATTTGAAATACGCAGTGAAAAGAGTTAATGGAAATAATGTTGTGCCTTAATGTCAATATGAGGTATTGCAATTGCTATAATTGAAATGAAATACCTTAAATCTAATAAGGAGCAAATGGAATCATTAAAGAACATAATATCCTAAATATTTAATCTTTCTGATGGCATATTTAAAACTATTATAAACCCTACATATTCAGAGGAACATTTAGCAGACTTATTACATGGAAATAATTTCCTTACCTTTTATAAAATGCCAGGATTGAAGGTTGAACTTCAATCAAGAGTTGACTATCATGTTTTTATTTTTAACCTTCTTTTAATGCTTTATAACAGTGATTTTCTGTATGGTTCAGTCTGTCAGATCTTATGATGAAAAAATACAAGTCTTGATTTTTACAGCCAAAAGTGTGACTCTGTAGACTTTTTATACATTATTGTATGTGATCAAAATTTAAAGTTATATAAACTAGAAGACCAAATTTAATCTAAGTTATTAAGAGCTACTAAAATTGGGGCTAGGGTGTTGTTGTGTTTGTTATAATCACTAGTGTTCTATAACGAGTGAGTGATTGTTATGCTTCCATCCAGCTCTGTATCTGTATTTTTTATTTGTTTCTTTGGGAGATAGAAATGTGTGGGCCTTAGACTGGGGAGATAGCTCAGCAGTCTAAGCACCTGCCTGGCATGCACAAAGACCTGAGTTCAATATCTGGTACCACATGCCATGCCAGCACCTGAACCCTGGGTGCACCATGCTGGCCCCCAAACCAGGCATGATGTTGTACGCCTGTAATCCCAGTGCTGGGGAGGCTGATACAGAAAGATAACTATCAATCCAAAGTGTGTATCATGACCCTTTATCAAAGAAAGAAAGACAGACCAGACAGACAGGAAGGAAGGGAAAAAAAAAAAGAAAAGAAAAATGGAAATGTGTAGGCCTTGTTTAAGTGGTGCTCATAAGTTAGGAAGAAAAAGTTTGAGGTGTCTGCTTTTCTCAGAGGTGTCTTTATTATTTATTTATTTATTTATTTATTTATTTATTTATTGCAGAACCGGTGATTGAATTGAGGCTCTTGCACTTGCCAGGCAAGCGCTTAATCTACTGAGTTATCTTCCCGGCCCCTAGAGGTGTCCTTATTTTGTTGTTGTTTTCATCCCTCAGACTTTTACTTATCTGTTAAGAATTTCTTCCCCGGGGCTGGTGAGATGGCTCAGTGGTCTAAAGCACCTACTTAGAACAAGCTAAGCTTGGCAAAGCACAGGGACCGCGGTTCAATCTCCCAGCACCACATGCCAGCCAGCCCTGCCCCCTGGTGGGCTGAGCTGGCCACACACACACACACAATAAATGAATGAATGAATAAATAAATAAATAAATCTTTAAAAAGAAAGAAAGAAAGAAAGAAAGAAAGAAAGAAAGAAAGAAAGAAAGAAAGAAAGAAAGAGAATTTCTTCCCCTAGACTGGGCCTGGTGGCACATGCCTGTGATCCCAGTGCTCGGGAAGTTGAAAACGGGAGGATTACTATGAGTCTAATCTGTGTAGTGAGACTCTGTAGACCCTATACTAAATAAATAAATAAATAAATAAATAAATAAATAGAATTTCTTCCCCAAAGCACTCTTTGATCATCCCATTTCTAATCATTGGATAAACTCTACCTTTTCTCCTCATGCCCCCTCCCTGGTGGGAAGGGCCTAGGCCCCACTAGCTTAGGAAAGTCCAAGAATCTGCTCAGTGCAGCAGGCCTTTTTATCACTTTTGGGTCAGCGAGCCTTTTGAAAACTCAATACTACGAACCCTCCTCAAAAAATATGCAAAGCCCCATATAAAATTTAGAAGTTTTATAGACCCTACCCACCCACCCATATTAAACCCAGGACCAGAAAAAATAAAGATGTATTGTTAGCTATTTTCTATTCTGCAGGTTGGTTGAATTGTGTAAGTCTTGAGCTTCTCTGTTCATCTGCACAGTAGATTTAATTTTCTCTCCCTTCATAGGTTTTAAGGAGAGTTCATGAACAATTTCAAAAACATTTGGAAATTAATGTTTTGTAAAACCAGCTGAATTACAGCAAGATAGAAAATATATATGTTCCTTGAAATTTTTCCAGAAGTGCGTGCTTCCCTGTCTGGCTTTAGGAATCTTTTTATTATATATGGATGTTTCATAGACTTGTATTTTGCTGCATTGATATTCTGTGTGCATATAAATAGGCAGCACCACTATAATTTCATATGCTTTGGTAAATTGTATATTCATGCTTATACCTTGCACATTGTTGTAACATACCTTGTGAGTATAGAAGCTTAGGACGCTTGAAGCTACTTTGGGGAACTTTCTTCTGGTACACACTAATGAATATGGTTGCTTCAGAATGATTCAGTATATAATTATAAGATAATTGGATGGTATTAGAAAAACTTTTAGAAGTAGTTTGTATAAATAGTGATAGTTTTTTGTTCTTTTTTGAGGCGCTCTCACAGTGTAGTTCAGGCTTCTCTGGAACTTGTGCCTCAGCTGCCTGAGCACCGGGATTACAGGCCTGTGGCACCATCCTCAGCCAGTTGTAGTCTTACTGAATCATGTTCAGGTCAGTCCAGAACATCAAAGTATTCCACTCTAACTGATATATACATGGGAGCTCTTCACAGTACAGAGTAGCAAAAGGAGTCTTTATAATATCCTTTCTCAGTGGACTTTGGAGTTTGTTTTGGGTATCTGATATTTTAATTACTTTGTGGTACTGAGGATTGAGCCAAGGACCTTGCATATACTAAGGACATGCTGTATCTCAGCCTCATCATCCCCCAGCCAGGTTTGTCAGTTTCTTTTTAACATGATAGAAAGCATTAGTTAGGAAGTGCTTCGCTCTTAGAGGTAAATGTATGGAAATTTGTACATTACTTTAACGTGACCTGTGATCAGAGCACTGAGCTGATGTCATTTCTTAAGAATTTTCTGACATTGAAGCTTTAAAAATTTAAGTTCTTCTGGTGCTAGGTTATCCTTAAAATTCCCAGGATCTTTATTTCATTTGTAGTATATGGCATGTATATTCTGAAAAAAGATTATTGAGACCGTTCTCTTTAACTTTCACTTTTTTTTTTTTTTTTTTTGCGGAACCAGGGATTGAACTCAGGCCCTTGCGCTTGCCAGGGAAGCACTTATTCCACTGAGCCATCTCCCCGGCCCCCATCTTTCACATTTCGTTCTCACTTGATTTCTCAGTAGAACATCAGTAGCAATATATTTGAGTGTTTTTCTTAACAAAATGTTTATTTGAAATCACATGGTGAAAGTTATGAAATACTAGTGTCCTGGCCCTTCTAGGGAGCACATTCGCAAGGAGAGGTGGTATCATGCTTGGAGAAAGGCCTGGTGAAGGAGGCAGAGGAGAAGGAACCTAAGATCCAGGTCTCGGAACTCTGCAAGAAAGCCATTCTCCGGGTGGCTGAGCTGTCCTCAGACGACTTTCATCTAGACCGGCATTTATACTTCGCTTGCCGAGACGATCGTGAGCGGTTTTGTGAAAATGTGAGTCAGCACAGAAGCTGTTCTTATCTTCTTTTTAAACATCTTTAGTACTCCATTCCAAAATAATGTACACTATCACAAACCCTTGCTGTGGAAAAGCCACTGAAATGGAAGGTGGAATTGGTCCCAAGATGACAGAAAATAGTATCAGATGCTCAGCCTCAAAGATTTAACATAGAGCTAACAGTTGGCTTCTCCAGTCTCCACACATTTTTTTTTCTACTGTATCTCTGTTCTCAATTTTAGTTCTTAGAAGTCTATTTTATCTTTAAGAATCTTATTTTACCAGGGAATCCTGTTCTGATTTATTCTGTGGCTAAAACATACACATGGTTTTGGCCTAAATGAAGAAAACGGCAGGTTTTAAACTTTTAAAACTAAACTCTTGATTATTAACCTAATGAGCCCTGACTCCAGCATAAACTTGTACGAAAGGAGACTGACACTTCTCTTGCTTTTCAGCCAGTGTGCTTAATAGAAAAGTCCACATAGAAGTGTAGATTATATAGAGCGTAGCTATTTAGCAAAGAGTAGTAATAATGGGCTGGGGATATAGCTCAGCTGCTCAGTGCTGCCTGGCTAGTGCAAGGTCCTGAGTTCAATTCCCAGTATAAAAAACAAGGAGTAATAATAATATGTATGTTTCATCTTACAGACGCAAGCTGGTGAAGGCAGAGTGTATAAATGCCTCTTTAACCATAAATTTGAAGAATCCATGAGTGAAAAGGTATTTCTTTGAACCGAATTAATATTTTATTAATTTCTTAAAAGCTTTCACAAATGTCTTTACAGCTGCCTCATGCTGTCTACAAGGACTTGATTCTAGGACTCTCCATAGATACCAAAATTCAAGAATGCTGAAGTTCCTTGTGTATAATGGCACAGTATCTACATATAAGCTATGTAAATTGAATGTTATATTTGCTTCAAATCATCTCTAGATTACTTATGATACCTAGTACAATGAAATGTTGCTTAACTAGTTACTACACTGTACTACTTAGGGAATGATGACAAGAAAAAACTTTTAGTACAAACACAGTTTTCTTTCCCATAAATACTTTTAAATCTGCAGATGCATGGGATGACTGTCCCGAGATATAAATGGCTGAGGAGAAGAAGCATTACTTTTTCAGAGATAAGAGACTGACTTGGGTTTAAGTAGAGACCCAAAATGTATTTGTCTGAGGAAAGTATAGAGTGAGCCGGGTGTGGTGGTGCACACCTATAATCCCAGTGCTTGAGGGGCTGAGGCAGGAGGATCTTTGTGAGTTTGAGACCAGCCTGGGCTACTAAGTGAGCTCAAGCCAATCTGAACTGCATAGTGAGTCCCTGTCTCAAAAAGACAAAAAAAAAAAAAAAAAAAAAAAAAAAAAGGGGGCCAAGCAATGGCCATGACACACCTATAATCCCAGCTGCTGGGGAGGCTGA
>NW_004524587.1:7593804-7601633 GCF_000260255.1 Octodon degus
AGAGAGAGAGAGAGAAGAAAGAAGTATAAAATAGGACATCTCCATACCACTTGTCACTTTGATTCTGGTGAAATTTATACTAGGGACATGGTTGAAGAGAAAAAGACTGCTTTGTGTCAAGTTAATGCGTCAGACACCACAGAGCATTTAAGTGTCAGAGCAGCAGCTCTGGCGGCAGCAGGCAGGGTCCCCATGCAGGTCCTCCTACCTCTTCCCACACTGCTGTAGCGCACTTGTGATCTTTTTCTTTCTCTCTCTCTTTTTTTTTGAGGTTAAGAATAGAAAATTACAGGATGTGGTGGCAAAAGCCAATAGTTGCAGCATACAGGAGGCCAAGGCAGGAGGATCGCTGTGCATTTGGGTTACATAGAAAGGCTCTGTCTCAAAAGAAAGTAGAAAAAAACCCACATTATTATATTTTATTGTTTTGAAAGAGGGAAAAAATTTTGTAGAAAAAGAATAAAGAGTAGAGCTAGGTATGATGGCGCATGCCTGTAGTCCCAGAACTCGGGAGGCTGAGGCAGGAGAATCATTGTGAGTTCGACACCAGCTTAGGCTACAAAATGAGCTCAGGACCTACCTGAGCTGCATAGGGAAACCCTGTCTCAAAAAGACGAGAGAGAGACAGAGAGACAGAGAGACAGACAGAGAGAGAGAGAGAGAGAGAGAGAGAGAGAGAGAGAGAGATTCCTGAGAGACAGGAGAGGTCCCACATCAGTTGCCTGCCTGTGCTGAATTTTTTATTTATTTATTTATTTTTAAATTTATTTATTTATTTATTTTTTGCGGAACTGGGGATTGAACTCAGGCCCTAGCACTTGCTAGTCCACTGAGCCATCTCCCCGGCCCCCCAGTGCTGAATTTTAAATGAATGTACAGACAAGCACACGGTAGCAGCTGCTGTTGTTGAGGTGCGCTTGTCTCAGAGGCATACAGGTGACCCCGTGAGCCGTCTATAGCTGTCTTGGTGTCCTCTGTCCTCAGTGTCGAGAAGCGCTGACAACTCGCCAGAAGCTGATTGCCCAGGATTATAAAGTCAGTTACTCATTGGCCAAATCCTGTAAGAGTGACCTGAAGAAGTACCGGTGCAACGTGGAAAACCTTCCGCGGTCCCGAGAAGCCCGGCTCTCCTACCTCCTCATGTGCCTGGAGTCGGCAGTGCACAGAGGTGAGGCTTTGTGGGTTTGTGCTCTGGCACTTTTCATACCTTCAAATATCTTTTTTCCTCCTATAGTACTACTACTACTACTACTACTACTACTACTACTACTACTACTTCTTCGTCTTCGTCGTTGTCATCGTCTTCTTTGTCATCTTCATCTTCCTCCTCCTCCTTGTCCTCTTCTTCTTCTTCTTTTTTTCTTCTGAGTACTTTTTATTTTTTATTTTTAAATATTTTTGGGTACCAGGGATCAAACTCAGGACCTTGCACTTGTCAGGCAGGCACTATACCACTGAGCAGCTAGCTCCCTTAATTTTTGAAATGCATATTATGTTGTATGGTTAAGAGGTGAGGTGCTGGCCAGGGAGATGGCTCAGTGGAATAAGCGCTTCCCTGGCAAGTGCAAGGATCTGAGTTCAATCCCTGGTTCCACCAAAAAAAACCCAACCAAACAAACAAACAAAAAAAACCATTTCCTACCCATCAGAGAAAACACAATTAAAAAAAAGAGGTGAGGTGCTATAATTTAGTGTATCAGTTTGTGGTCGGAGAGACTTAATTTCAGGTTTAGGGCTCTAGCTCTAAACTACCTGGCTAGCTGGCCACTTTTTTATAGTTTTGTTTATTGGTTTTAATTTCCCTTTTAGGTTTTCCTGGTTGGCATTTATAGCTTAAAGGAGCTGAGACATAAAGTGATTATTTGAAGTGCAGTCTTTTTCCACAGGCCAAAAGTCCAAGTAGGCCAATAGAGATTGTTCTAGTTGGCTTTCATCGTGACCTCCATTGTTCCTACTGATGACTTCTGGGGCCAGTGTGTTGATGCATGCTTGTAATCCCAGCACTCTGAGGCTGAGGCAGGAGGATCACTGTGAGTTTTGAGGCCAACCTGGGCTACATGCTGAGTTCAGGCCCAGCCTGAACCACACAGCGAGACATTGTCTCAAAACTTCTGGGCAGCTGGGGATGTAGCTCAATGTCTGAGTGTGTGTTTAGCATCCATGAGACCCTGGATTTAGTCCCCAGCACATCCTGGATCAAAAAAGATTTCCAGTAGCAAAACATTTGCATTCTTAGTTTTGTAAGAGTATAAAATCTGTGTAATGCAGAACATTGGCAGGACAAACCTGAGTCTGGAATTTAAGCCCACATTGTGCTGCAAAGGCTTTTACCAATGCTAAGCTTTTCAGCTGGAGTAGTAACATTCCAGACAGAAGTAGATACTTTCATCCTCTGCCCTCTTCCTGATGGTGTGACTTCCTTACCTCAGGGCGACAAGTGAGCAGTGAGTGCCAAGGCGAGATGTTGGATTACCGACGCATGCTGATGGAAGACTTTTCTTTGAGCCCTGAGATCATCCTGAGCTGTCGGGGGGAGATTGAACACCACTGTTCTGGACTGCATCGGAAAGGGCGAACCCTGCACTGTCTGATGAAAGTCGTTCGAGGGGAGAAGGGAAACCTTGGCATGAACTGCCAGCAGGCGGTAAGGGAAACAGTTCTGCTGCTACCTTGACTATCACTTTGTTGTTGTTGTTGTTGTTGTTGTAGTACAGAGTCTCACTGTGCAGCTTGGACTCGTAGTGATCCTCCTGTTTTCAGCCTCTCCAGCACTGGGGTTACAGGTGTGTGCCACCATCCCTGGACTCAGCTCCTGGCTCAGTGTGCCCAGGGGCTGGGCCGGTGCCACATGCAGTACCATTGATCGAACCCCAGTCCCTGCGCTTGCCTAAGCAGGCGCTTAGTCCGCTGAGCTGTCTTGCCAGCCCTATCTCTTTTTTTCTGAGATAGGATCTCACTTTGTAGTTCAGGCTGATCTTAAACTCACTATGTAGGCCTGGCTGACCTTGAACTCTGTCCTACCTCAGCTTCCCAGAGCACTAGGATTATAGCCATGTGCCACCACATCTGATTTGACTGTCATTTTATCAGCTAAGCAACTTCTTCCTGAAACTATTCTAGCTTCTTTTCTCTGAATCATTTCTGACATCATGGTGAAGATCAGGTACTAAGGATAAGAAACATCCCTCGCCAAAAACAATTGTCTGATTTAATTGGTTTCATTGAATTCAGGCTGAAGAGAGTTCACATGGGTTGAAATTTTCTAGAGGTTCTTTTATTATTGATGTGCAGCATGACCTCTAGGATCAAAGAAGCACATCATTTTCTTTCTTTCTTCTTTTTTGGTTGGTTTGTTTTCTGTTTTTTTGAGTCATGGTCTTGCTAAATACTCTCTTCAAGGGTTTTGCCTTGAACTCTCTGTGTAGCCCAGGCTGGCTGTGAACTCACAGTGATCCTGACACGTGCTCCTGGCAAGCAGCCCTGGCTGGAATGCACTAGGAAACTTCCGTGCCGGCACACATGCCTGGGCGGTCCCAGACCACAATGGAGTCAGCAGCCAGCCTGTGCCGTGCGTGCCTTTCCTCCTTGATTCAGCGCAGGAGAATTGTGGAGGGAGGTCAGAAATAAACCTGTCTTTTTACTCAGCCTACACCTGTAGTAAAATGTCAGAAAAAGAAAATAAACTGGCTTGGCTTTATATTTTGAGGCATCTAGTTCACTCCCAGGGCTTTTAAAAATTTAGCTTTTTGAAGAACGAGTGACTCAGCTTACAAGATAAATAAGTACTGCTCACATCACCCTTTGTGCCCAGAAGGAAGTGCTTTCCATACCTGAGAACAGCTTGAAATAGTTAGCTAACTGGCGGTGCCTGTGCTAAGACTAACCAGTGGGAAAGGAGCACTTCTTTATGGGCCCGTGGTCTTAGCTTTCACATTGAAATAGAGAGCATCTCTCCAAAGGGAGAATAATCTCAGCTTGTTGTCTTCTGTATTATTAATCCTTGATTAAATTGAATGTGCTGATTTTTTGGTACTAGGGATCAAACTCGGGACCTTGTACTTGCCAGGCAGACACTGCCGCTGAGCTATATCCCCTGCCCTGAAATAATTTATTTTGAGTAGGTTTCTTACTTTTCAAGTTTTCTTCTTGTCAGTGATTTACCATGCATTTTCTTTTTTTTTTTCTACTTGAATTGATTTATTGATCTGCTTATTTTTTGTTGTTGTACTTTTAGTAAGGGTCTCACTGTATAGATTGGACTCATGGTGATCCGCCTGTGTTCAGCCTCCCAAAGAGCTGGGATTACAGGCATGCGCCACCATGCCCAGTCTCAATTGCTATCTCAATATGCCCCAGGGGTGGGGCTAGTATGGTGGCATGCCCATGCCCGGGATCGAACCCCTGTCACCTGCCTGCCTAAGCAGCTGCTTTAATCTGCTGAGCTATTTGGCCAGCCTTAAAATGTGATTGGCCTTTATTTGTTGCTGTTTTGTTTCTGTTTTTGTTTTTGTTTTTTTTAGGAGGGGTGGAAGGTATCAGGAATCAAACGCAGGACCTTGTACTTGCCAGGCAGGCACTGTACCGCTAAGCTAAACCTCTGGTCCCTTTTTTAAATGTTTTTGAGACAGGATTTCGCTGTGCAGCTCAGACTGACCTTGAACTCACTTTGTAGCCCAGGCTGGCCTTGAATTTGCAGCATTCCTCCTGCTTCAGCCTCCCATGTGCTGAGATTATAGGCATGTGCCGCCTCACCTGGCCTGGTAATCTGCCTTGACTTAGTGATCTCAACCAATAGTAAACTGGGAAACATAAGGATAATTACCTTTTGAGTGTATACTTTTCCACAAATTCATGGCAATCATGAAATATAAGTTCTCTTCAGTTACCCCCAAGTGAGTTCAGCCCAATCATTCCGTGGCCTGATCATTTCTCCAAAGCTTTCTTCTTGGCTTCCTGAGTGTATCGGGCTAAATAGATGCACAATCTTGTAGAAGTTCATCTTTCCTGTGTGCATTTCCCACACTCTTGTCACTGAATCCCAGAGTGGTAATGATCCCTTGAGCCCTTAGCCTGTTCGGCTATATTTTTAACTGTCAGTACTAGCTGCAGTCCCACACACTCAGCATGAGTTCTAATCACTGCCCTGTCAGCAATGGAGACAGAACCATCCTTGCAAACATGCACAGACTCTTATTTTGCCTCTTCACTGTCCTCAGAAAAGATGTAGCTATTTTGGTCTTTTTTGCCAGATGTCATAGGTAGCATTGATTATCATTTTGCTTGTATAATCTTCCTACCAAATAACTCACAGCATTTTGTAGTTTCTTCAGTTTGTCATCAAGAATCGTTATAGAGAACTTCCATCCCATAATATAGAAATCTTAATTATACCTCTTTTGACTGTTGACTTCTTTTGGGCTAGATAATAGAATTGGGAGGCTGGGTATGGTGGCACATGCTTAGGAAGATTATTGCAAGTTTGAGGCCAGCCTGGGCTACAAAGTGAGTTAAGACTAACCTATATGGTGAAACCCTGTCCCAAAAAGAAAGACAGACAGACAGACAGACAGTTGGGCTTTTCCTTCCATTCCTTTGATGTGCAGTCTGTGACAACTATGTGAAAAGAGTAGGCCTTCTAATGAGCACTGTTGTGATGGCAGGTCAGATGAGTGCAGATCACAGGGGGCTTCCAGAGAGGATAAGCCAGTGATACAAAAAGGACCACAGTTAGTTAGCTTGGGAAAAAAGAACTCAAAACAGTAGGCATTATAGCAAGGGCCTGAATTCAATCCCTGGTGTCGCAAAAAAAACAAAACAAAACAAAACAAAAAACAGTAGGCATTAGAGTTTTCAATTTTTTTTTTTTCTAACATTTAAAATTTCCACCCAAAACACTTTCTGCCTCCCGTTATGGAGTATTATTTCTTGTAATCTGTAGTTTAGAAAATAAAAATTAGAGGTTAAACAACTTGTCTGCATTTTTAAAGTTAATACCAGGCAGAGCTGGAACCATTAATAGAACTTGAACTTTCTGACGTTTAATTTAGGGCCCAGGGAGATAGCTCAGTAGAATAAGCGCTTGCCTGGCAAGCTCAGGGTCCTGAGTTCAATCCCCGATACCACAAAAAAAAAAAAAGAATGACCTTTAATTTAAAACTTTTCCTTTGTGCCTCACATCCCAAATCCCTTCTCAAAGACAAGAGACTCTGAGGTGCCTTTTCTTTTCTTCCCAATTGCTGAAATTGCAGATGTATGCTGCTTCACCCTTCTCACCTTGTTTTGTTTTGTTTTACTTTATTTCATGGCAGAAGTTGGACCAAGCAAAACTACATAATAAAGATTCTATCTTCACATGTAGTGGCATGGACCTATAATCCCAGCATTCTGGGAGGCTGAGGCACAAAGATCTTCATGAGTTTGAGGCCAGGCTGGGCTACCTAGTGAGATCCTATCTGCCTACACCCACGACCCCCCCCCCCCCCCCAAAAAAAAGACTACATCCTCAACTGAGTGGAATGGTGCATGTCTGTAATCCTAGCACTTAGGAGGTTGAACAAGTTTGAGTCACACCTGGGCAATTTTTATTTATAGTCTTTTTTTAAAAAAAAATATGTATTTTGTACAGGGCCTCCCTGTACAGCTTACACTTGTGGCAATCCTCCTGTTTTAGCCTCCCCAGAGCTGAGATTATAGGCATGTGCCACCATGTCCGGTTTCAGTGGCCAGCTTGGCTCAGGGCCACCATGGCATTCAGTACCGGGGACTGAACCTTTGTTGCCACTTATGCTTGCCAGGCAGGTACTTAGACCACTGAGCTATCTCTCTGGCCCTATTTAGTGTTTTTGAGACAGGGTCTCACTTTCCAGCCCATGCTGGTCTCGAACTTGCAAGGACCCACCTGCCTCAGCCTCCTGAGTGCTGGAATTACAGGGGTGTACCACTGTGCCTGGAACACCTGGGCAATTTAAGGAGACCTGTTTCAAAAGAATTAAAAAGGGCTGGGAGGCAGATGAGTGTAGAGCACCTCTGGGTTTGATCCCAGGTATCACAAACAATAAATGTGTGTATCCTCAATTTTAGTTTCATAATATTAGATAAACATTTTTCTGTACAGTTACATGCACAAGTTGTGATTTACCTCTTGACTGTACAAAAATAGGAAATTACAGGTACAGTGGACCCTCAAGTTATGATCTGCCTGACATCTGAACAACGTGGGTTATGACCTGCATTTTGATCAGGTTTATTTTATGAACTTATGGTGAAAGGCTTGAGTTATGATCCAAATGCTGGTCTCAGATACAGACTTAACCCGTAACGAGTTCTTTTTTTTTTTTTTTAAATAATTTTTTTAATTATTTATTTATTTTTATTTATTACATTCCGTAACGAGTTCTGGAAGGACTTTGCAACATCCTTTCTCATATGGGGTTAATTGCGAAATACTGGGCTGATGTTTCTCTAAGAACACTGAGGTCTGCCTGTGTGCAGGAGAGAGAGACTTTGAAGGCTGTGTAGAGGAGCCTGAGCAGCTGAGAGCTGGAGTTACAGCCAGCCCTCAGGACTGAACTGAGTTTCTATGTCAAGGGTCCACTGTGTTCCCATTTTCAAATTGTTTCTGCAGGTTCAGTGAAATCGAGTACATCTGCTTTTATTTTTATTGTATTATTTTTTTTCCATCTGCTTCTTTTTGTTTTTTGTCTTTTTTTTTCCCCCGGAACCGGGGATTGAACTCACAGGCCCTTGCGCTACTGAGCCATCTCCCCGACCCCTTTCTTTTCTTTCTTTCTTTTTTTTAAAGGTCAAATGGTCCTTTTTTTTTAATTTTT
>NW_004524587.1:7602070-7605216 GCF_000260255.1 Octodon degus
TCATAGCCATCCTCCTGCCTCAGCCTCCCTAATGCTAGATTACAGGCCTATGCCACCATACCTGGCTATATTTGTTTTCAATAAAGCAAAGTACACTTTTGTTTTTGCTTCTTTACAGTACTGGGGATTAAATACAGAAATGTTCTATCACTGAGTGTTTTAAGGAATTTTGATACAATCTCAATAACTTGTCCAGCTGACCTTGAACTTGGAATTACCTGTCAGTTCAGCTTCCCAAGTAGTTGGACTGGCTCATGTGCACCCCCACCCCACAGTGAATACATTTCTTTTAATAACCATGTCATCACAGAAAAATTAAGTCATTTTTAGGACCATATCAGGTCTCTAACAAGAGATGTACAGTTTGTTGTTTTCAGTGCTCAGGATCAAACCTAGGACCTTACTCATGCTAGGTCCCTGAGCAGCATCCCTGACTGTAGGGAGCCCTTTCTTTTCTTCCAGTGAATTCTGTCTTTCCCCTTGAGTGTCATCTAGTAATGTGATTGGCGAGTATACAGATAAGAGGAAGGAGAGGGGCCATACAGCTATATTGTGAAGATCTGCAGACGTACAGGAATGGTTCAGAGCTGTAGATATGCCGTCTCCACAGTAAGTTACCCAGACATGTGCAGCTAGGTGGAGAAACCAGTCGGAAGGAACTTGGTGAGAGTTCTTGAATTGAGCCGGTGATTACTGTGTACTCTGTTAGACGACACTGTGGTATGCCAGACTGAGAACCCGATGACACTGCTTTTCTGGTGCCTGACTTTCTTCTTAATTTTTTAAAATCCAGCTTCAAACACTGATTCAGGAGACGGACCCAGGTGCAGATTACCGCATTGACCGTGCTTTGAATGAAGCTTGTGAATCTGTAATACAGACAGCGTGCAAGCACATACGATCCGGAGACCCAATGTAGGTTATTGTCCTTGTGGTATTCATCCATTTTCTGTTTTCCTTGGCAGCACGGGAAACTCCCAAAGTGGCTTTTGGGTGGCTTATTTATAGCATCATGAATGGAATTTTTTGGAGCAGTATGTTTTGCTAATACTAGTGTTGTAGGACCTGGGGGGAGAGCTCAGTAGAATAAGCGCTTGCCTGGCAAGCATAAGGGCCTGAGTTCAATCCCCGGTTCCGCCAAAAAATAAAATAAAACTGGTATTATAATTCAGATTTCCGATCTGTCTCTGTCTGCTACATGTGGTAGAGACACCTCGACTGGGCACTATGATGATGTTTATTGTCAGTGACTGAGCACACATGGGGCTATTCATAAGGACAGTGAATAACTTCCTCTGATGTAGATAGAAATGACAGAGCAAAGTACTTAGGATACACATACGCCAGCTGTCTGTACTTTTCATCCTGTTTGTATGTATTGGCTATACTATAAGCCTTAGAAAGTAGTTCTTGTAATTGAAATGGAAAACAAACTGGTAGCTGGAAGGTGTGGTCATGGGCAAAAAGAAGACAGGACTTGTACCCAAGATCTAGGAAAGCTAGAAAAGGCTGCAATAAGCGTTTGGTTCTCTTGCATTAGTTTTATTACACATGATGTAAAAACAGTTCTGAAAACCAGTTTGCAAGAAAGAGTAGGTTTCCTGTTCTATAAAAATCCCCTTAGCCTGCATCTGGCAGGACCCAGTAGTCAGGGAACAGGGCCCAGGCTGGCATCATTCTGCTGTGTGAGCTCCTGCTGCTCTTGCAGATTAGAGCCCTGTTCTGCCTTTAGACCTTTTGTGTGTGTGGAGGAGAGAGCATGCTTGAGACTAAGCATTCACCAGTGTAAAAATAACTGCATTGACCAAGATGCCGAGGGAAGAAAAGAGAACTGCTGCAGATTTTTAACAGAAGAGATTTTTCAAGTATATGCGATGTGTGGCCCTTTGCTGGATCTTGATTTGAATGAACATACAGAAAGAAATGAGCTAATTGGGAAATTTTAAAAATGAACAGGATATTACATGATAGTGGGGCCAGGGAGATGGCTCAGTGGACTAAGCACTTCCCTGGCAAGCACAAGGGCCTGAGTCCAATCCCCAGTTCTGCAAAAAAACAAAAAAACAGGATATTACATGATAGTAAGGTTTGTTGTGTGTGTGTGTGTGTGTGTGTGTGTGTGTGTGTGTGTGTCTTTTTGAGACAGGGTCTCACTATGCAATTCAGGCTGTTCTCAAACTTGGCAGCAGCAATCTTCCTACCTCAGCCTCCCAAGTGCTAGAATTATAGGCATGTCCCACCACACTCGGCATTTTAAGGAATTTTAAATTTCTTGGTTGTTGGGGCTAGAGATTTAGCTCAGCAGTAGAATGCTTGCTTAGTAAGCTAGAACCCCTGAGTTTGATCCTTAGCACAAAAACAAAAAGTAAACCTCACCTCAGAAACAGTTGAACAAAAAAACCCTCCGAAATCAAAAAGATCAAAAACAAGGCATCTGCCCATACAGCTTTTTAAATTTAAAGAAAGAAAATACCTTGGTTGTGTGACAACAGTACTATCTCATATTTCAGGGAAACCTGCTGAAGCGTTCACTAAAGAAATGATATTGGATGGCTAGCAAGATAGTTCAGCAGACTAAGTGCCTGCTTAGGCAAGCACAGGGACTGGGATTCGGTCCCCAGCACCACATACCAGGCTGGCCTTGTGCCCAGGCTCACTGAGCTGGCAACTGAGACTGGGCATGGTGGCACACGCCTGTAATCCCATCACTTGGGAGGCTGAAAACAGGAGGGTCACTACAAGTCTGGGCTGCATAGTGAGACCCTGTCCCAAACAGATAAAAACAAGAAGAAAGAAAGAGAGGAAGGGGGATGGGGAGGGAGAGGGAGAGAAAAGAAATAGCATTGGATCTGGGATTTGCTTCCAGTCTCAAACCCTGGCCAAGGGTCTTCGAGGTAAAACAGTCTTGGCCACATGTTGATAAAGCTCTGGAGAGTTACTCAGTATATCATTCTCACTCTTAAAATCTTTTTGTGATGAAAGTGTTAAAAAAATAAGGCAGTTGTGCACAGACTTTGTGTGCTGAGCAGCTCCTAAGCTGATAGAAGACATAATCGCTGTCAAGTTAATTTAAGTGATTCTCAGAAAAATAAATCTAAGTACCCTAAAGGGCTTTTTCTACCAATCACAGGAAATAGTATATATAT
>NW_004524587.1:7605421-7611063 GCF_000260255.1 Octodon degus
CCCCTTCCCCTTCCCCTCCCTCTCCCTCTCCCTCTCCCTCTCCCTCTCTTGATATAATTGCATCTCTCTTGTGGCCAGGATCCTGTCCTGCCTGATGGAACATCTTTACACAGAGAAGATGGTGGAAGATTGTGAGCATCGTCTCCTGGAGCTGCAGTATTTCATCTCCCGGGACTGGAAGTGAGTATTTGGAACCCAGCGTTAGGTGCTGCCTTGCCTGTTCTCCTGTGTCGTCAGTATCATCTCTGTGAGGGTAGAGAGCATCTTTTGGTGACGTGATTCAACCCAGGGCCTCACTCTTGCTGAGCATCTGTGCTGCCCCCGAGCTACACTTCCACCTGGATCTGTATATTTTGTAACAGTGAGTAGGAAATTATTTGCAAGTTCTGGAAGAGCTAACACACTCCTGAAAGCCAGTCTTCCTGCTTCCAGAGAAGTGGGAGCAGTCTCTCAAAGCAGATTCAGCCCACTACTGGTCTCCTCCAACGATCCCTGTTCCTCACTACTTTGGAAGTCAGGGTCAAATGTTTCTCATGCCAGGCATGGTGGCGAACGTCTGTAATCCCAGCACTTGGGAGGCTGAGATAGGATTGCCATGCATTTGAGGCCAGTCTGGGCTATAAAGTGAGTTCAAGGCCAGCCTAAACTGTACAGTGAGACCCTGTCTCAAAAAGACAGTTTCTGATGGCACAAACATCTATCTAGAAAGAACCCTGTCAGCTGTGGGGACAACAGAAACATCTTCAGATATGACACTAAGAAGATAATAGTGCATTTATATCTTTATTGATTTGCACTGAGAATGGGAATTTGCTTTTATTTCTTGAACTATTTAAGGTTATTGAATTTATTCTATCTTGAGAGGTTCTTGTCAATAAATGACGACTTGATTCTCAAATTCCAATTTCTCTTACTGTTAACAAGAAAGGGAGAGTGGGTGTGTTGGCGCTTGCCTGGAATTCCAGCATTTTCGAAGGCTGAGGCAGACGGATTGAAAGGCTGAGGCCGGTCTGGGCAAGTTAGCAATGTCTGACTCAAAATGAAGTTTAAAAAGGGCTGGAGAGGTAGCTCAGTGCTTCCTGGGCTCAATCCCATGTACTGAAGAAAAAAAGAAAAGGAGTAGGGATGAAGAAGGAAGGAAGGAGAAAAGGAGGAGGAAAGCTAGGCAGGGAAGCTGGGATGGTCAGGCTGCTTGCCCTTCGGCTCCAGTGCTGCCCATGTGGGTCTGACTGCTGAAACCTCCATGCTGTGCTCATTAACCTTTATTTTTGTCCACATAATTCAGTAGAGCAAGATTACCTGAAGATTTGAGAGTTTTTTTGAATTTTTTCCTTCACGTAGCCCTGGAAAGGACCACAGGAAACTGGCAGTGCTCTGCTGTGCTTGCTCGGCCATATGAACTGAAGAAACCAGGAGTTCCCCAAGGGTCCCACCTTACTACAGACTGTGCTTTCTCCTCCTGTCCATTCCTTCACCTAGAAACAAAGAGGGCTTCATACACTGGTCAGCTGGCCCTGGGCTGGATATTCCCAGCACTTAGGGGACTGAGTTAGGAGAATCATGAGATCAAGCCCTGTCTGGGGAACTTAGCAAGACCCTGTCTCAAAAAATAAAAAAGGGCTGGGAATGTAGATGAGTGGTAGAGCAGCATAGGTTTGATCTCCAGTACCAGCAAAAACAGAATCCTTCATAGTTTTAGTCTACTTGTTAAATATTCTTTCTTCTCATTAAATAACTATCTCCAGCAATTGATAATATAATGTGGACCAATTAAGCATCCCATAGTCTGATTTGGAGGAAAGCAGGTTCATCACATCCACTGGCCCTGGATTTAAAATTAAATGCCCCATTTTATAACTTGATAGATTTACTTAGGGAAACCAAAAACTCACTACCTGGCCTCGCATAGGATAAGAGCAGTTTTACTAGAGAAAAACTTAAGTAGAAGACTCCATTTGTCTTGCTGTTTCCTGATTTTGTTGACTCTAGTATATTAAGTAGACTTGAACTACATTCATACTTAATAGCCAGGTATAGTGGTACACACCTGTGATCCCAGACCTCAGGAAAGCTGAGGCAGGAGCAAGTGCAGGGCCAGCCCTAAATGTATAGCAAGACCTTGTGTTTAAAAGCAAACAAATAATACAAAGAGGTGAGCCCTAATTTTCTCTTTCAACCCAGCCATGTGAATACTGCCTTAATGTGTTAGGTAAGTTGCTTTCTAGTATTAGGTAAGTTAGGTAATTAATGTAGCCAAGATAACATGAAAGTAGAGTGTATGTCTTTTGCGTGAGAGTTAACAAACCTATACAGGTTGGCCAGTGTGTGTCCATTGAGAACGACATTCAGGAATATACTTTTGTACTTCTGCCACCGCCTCCACTACGCTGTGGTGCTGATCAGTGAGTTACACAAGCAAGCAGCTGCTGAGCCCTTAGCTCATGTGAAAAGGAAAAGCATAGGAAGTAGCAGCTCTCTTTCCACCTTGCAGGCTTGATCCGGTGTTGTACCGCAAGTGCCAGGGAGATGCGTCACGGCTGTGCCACACCCATGGTTGGAACGAGACCAGCGAGCTCATGCCCCCAGGTGCCGTGTTCTCCTGTCTGTATAGACACGCCTACCGCACGGAGGAACAGGGACGGAGGGTACGCCTGCGGAGCTGGCTGCTTGCTTTCATTGCTTTTCAATCCTTTGCTCTGTAGTGTTCTTGATTCTGTTATCCCAGCAAACTTCTTTGGTATATTTGGCGGAAAGGGGATTGCTTTGCAGTTGTTTCACCAACTTCTGCCCGTCTGTGTTTTCAGCAAAGTGGGTGGAGGAACAGTTCTAGGATTTTTAAGTTATTGAAATCTGAATCCCAATGGATAATTAAATTTTGCTATCTTTATTTAGTTTTAAAGATTCATTGGAAGTTTTTAGGACCCAAGCGGTCCCCTGGCCTCTGCCTTTGACAGCTGGACCCACATGCCTGTGTGGATGCAGCGGCAGTGGCAGTGCCCTAGTTGGAGCAGAGTATGTGGGCATTCGCCTCCCCCATTGCTGCCTTGGGATGGTACGTTGGCGTGTCTGTATGCTCCAGCAGCATCGGCCGCCTGTGGTGTGGCCTGCCTTGCTGCGACCCTGTTACAAGGCAGAACTGCATTTGAGGCAGAAAGCAGCCACGGTGTTACTTCATACGTGTTTACAAATACCTCTCTGCGCTCAGCCCAGAAGGCTGAGTGGCTGGGACTCAGAAAGAGGAAACTGAGGTAGAAAAATGTTGGACTTTGGTTGCTGCAAGCCTCAGCCATTTTTTGTTCTGTGCAAGAAACATGGGACTTTGTTACATTTTTCTTCATATCATGCGCCTGTCATTAACCTCAGGGACTCCTATTTCTGGCATCTGGCTAATCACAGTAGGAGGACATTCCTTCTCTTATGAATGAAGAAAGGAATGGAATCTTTATCTGTTGTGTTGATGTGTATGTATGATACTAGGGATTGAACCCAAGGCCTTTGCACTGAGCTCCAGCCCTCGACCTTTTCTTACTTTTTTATTTTAAGACGGTCTCAGTAAATTGCCTGGGCTGTGCATGAACATGGTGATCTCCTACTCAGCCACCCAGAGGATTCGTATCACAGGCGTGTGCCACCATAGCTGCTTTAGTTTTTTATTTTGGTTTTGTTGTTTTTGAGACAGGGTTCAGGCTGGCCTCAAACCTACAGTGATTTTCCTGTCTTCAGCCTCCCAAGTACTGGGAGTACAGGTATGCGCCACCATGCATGGCCTGTATTTGCTTAAAAAAAAAAAAAAAAAGCCTGTAGGCTGCACTTGGTGGCATATACCTGTAATCCCCGCTCAGCTTGGCCAATTTTGTGAGACCCTGTCTCAAAAAGGGGGGCTGGGAATCCTGCTCAGTGCATTGGCCCAGGGTGAGGGCAGGGGGAGTGGTGTAAAAAAATTTAGGTGAGGGCAGGCCAGATAGCTCAGCATACTGAAGTACCTGCTTAGGCAGAGTGCAGCGACTGGGGCTCAATCCCTTGTGTGCTGTGCTGTTCCTCCCCCCACCCCTTGGGGCATCCTGAGACTACAGATGAGACTGGGTGTGGTGGTGTGTGCCTATAATCCCAGCACATGGGAGGCTGAAAACAGGAGAATCACTACAAGTCCAATCTGTGTAATGAGACCCTGTAGACCCTATACTAAATACATAAAAAAATTAAAAAATGAAAAACTATTTAGGTGACATTCTCAAAATGTAAAATTACCCATTTAAAAAAAAAAATCAGGGGCATTTGGTACATACAGTGTTGTATAGTCACTAACTGTGTAGTTTCAAAACCTTTCATGACTCCAGAGGAAACTTCCCACCTAATAAGGAGTCAGTCCCCTGCTGTGGACTGTCAGTCCCCTGCAGACTGTTCAGAAAGAAAAACTGCATGTGCAGTGATAGCTTTCTTACACCCCTGACAAAAATTCCAGTTTCCCCCTTTTCTCACTCTTCATCCCATGTCGTCCTTAGAAGCGTCTGGTCCTGACTGCAGTGACCAGGGCTCCTCCTCGTTGGATGAGGTCTGTTTGGACCCTGTGCTCCTAGAGCAAGTGTGTGTGCTCCCTGCGCCAGTGCTTACCTACCCATGTGCAGAGTTGCAAGTTAATTTTGCTAAACAGAAACTCTTAACTGCATGGATCCAGTTCACTCTCATGATAGTCTCCAAAAAGTAAATCATTTTTTATAGTATATTAGAAAATGCCAAATACTAGAATTGTAGTCCTAGAGATAGGGACTTCAGATTTCTGTAACATTTAATTCTGATTCTGGAAGAGATCATGGTATAAAGTTTGCAAAATTACATGGGTACCTCAGTTCATAAATTTAATTCTTTCCATAATTCTGGTTGCAAACCAAATTGGTTGAGAACTGAATCTGATTCAGTGGTTAGGTTTATTGTTGACCTGAAGGGGAAATTTGATTCAGTTCTCATCCAGTTCAGTTTGGGACCAGAATAGTGGAAAGAAGTTCCTGAGCCAAAGCGCCACTGCACACCACAGGGCTGTTTGTCAGTTCCCTGACAACAGGTTGGCTCTGTCTGGAGTCTGTGTATTTGCTGTGGGACCTTCAGAGCCACCTGCCGTTGTTTCCTGTGCAGCTCTCTCGGGAATGCAGAGCTGAAGTCCAGAGGATCCTGCACCAGCGAGCCATGGATGTGAAGCTGGACCCTGCCCTCCAGGACAAGTGCCTCATAGATCTGGGGAAGTGGTGTAGTGAGAAAACAGAGACCGGGCAGGTAAGAGGCGGTTCCTGCTCGTTCTCTGATGGGAGCTGTGCTTTATGTCGGGCACACAGAGAACTTTATGTCAGCGTAACTTGAGATGTTGAGTGTTTTCTCTAAGCTAGATGCTTAGGAAAAAATTATTTGGTCGTATGTCAAGAATAATTCACTTGAGGGATCTAGTGTATATTTTTTTTGTTGTTCTTAGCCAGTAACTTGAGTATTGATTCATGTGTTTTAAGACATTGTAGAGTAGGGAGCCTGGGCCTAGCTCAGTCCTTTAAGTGACTGCTTGCACAAAGCTGTCAGCCTCAGGTGGCTGGAGTTCGAACCTCACAACTCTCCCGCTGGCCAACGTGCCCTGAAGGCATGTGAGGAACAAAAAAAAT
>NW_004524587.1:7611878-7619512 GCF_000260255.1 Octodon degus
ATGGTGGGCAGTTTTGTAGTAGGCGTACTAGAGGCTCCATCCTCCTTTCTTTTTTTTTTTTTTTTTTTTACCGGGGATTGAACTCAGGCCCTTGCGCTTGCCAGGGAAGCACTTATCCCACTAAGCCATCTCCCCGGCCCCTCCATCCTCCTTTCTTTAGCATACTTTTTTCTTTCCTCTTTTTACTCACTTTTAATTGATTTTCTCCATTTCGTATAAGCTCCCTATTTCTTATATGCTTATAAGACCCCTTAAATCCTTTGAGATAAGCAAGGCATAAGTTTGTTCATGTATACCTGTGTGAATGACTAGGGTGCATGCCTTAGAACAGCACTACTACATTCCTGTAGTCAGAATTCAGAAGGAAGATTACCATGAGGCCAAGGCCAGCCTGGAACACAGAGTGAGACCCTGTCTGAAAAAACAAAACAAATGAGAAATGTTACATAGAAGTAAACTTAGTTGGCCAAATTGAGTCTCAGAGAAATATGCTGAATTCCTTCCCTAAAAGTCAAGTGTAATCCTGAGAAGGCGCTTGCCCCATTTATCATACCCTACCCATTTAGGAAAGCATGGAGGCATAGCCCCCGAGAATGATGGGCGTACTGTGAACGGTTTCAGGGAATGGAGGGACAGGTACGCAACAGCAAGTTCCTTGGGAAGTCAGCGTGTCTCCCATCATAAAGAAGGGTCATTGGCTATGATCGTCAGCTACTCATTTAAGCCACATTACCACTAGAACAAGGAATGAACTCAGGCTTCCAGGCTCCGTTTGTACCACAGTAGTGTTCCTTCTGGAACAAAAGAGTTGAAAAGTCACATGTTTAGGTCCTGCCGGACCTTTTAAAGTACTGCCTGCTAGGTGTACTGGATGGAGGACATTCTCTTTCAGTAATCTACTTAGAGACCCTGTTCCAGTTCTGTTGGGCTTCTTGTTAGAAAATGCGATCTGGCTTTCTGCTGTCTCTGGCCAGCAGAACAAAGGCTGTGTTCACATGGAATCCCAGGAACCAGTTTGCCTCATCCCCTCTGTGCAGTAGACACTGGGACAGTGCATGAGGTGCAGCCTGTCAGTGAGAAGCTAGGCCTGCATAGGACGGGGTCTGTGAGGAAAACGTTTCCCTTAGCCATTTCTTTCTTGTGCTCCCCAAATGTGGTGTTTCCCCAACCCCTGCTCCACCCCACCCCTGCCCCATTCTGGCTGTTGTATGGTTCCTCTAACCTTTCTCCTTCCTTTCTATTCTAATTCTAAATGGAGAGTGTCTGACTGAATGTCAGTAAGAGCTATTGTTCTTTGGGAAAGTGAGCTGATGTAACATTTAAATATTTTATGTATGTATGTATGTATGTATGTATGTTTGAATTTAGTACAAGGTCTACAGGGTCTCACTGTACAGATCAGACTTGTAGTGATCCTCCTGTATTCAGCCTCCCATTTGCTGGGATTACAGGTGCGCGCCGTCACACCCAGTCTCAGTCACCATCTCAGTGTGCCCCGGGGACAGGGCCAGCACTGCATGCCAGGGATCGAACCCGGTCCTTGTGCCTGGCTAAGCAGGTGCTTTAGTCTATGATGTTGCATTTGAACCTTCAAGTTTCAGGCTGGGGAGGTATGTCCACAGTCTAAGTACCTGCCAGTATTGCATGTCGGGCAGCCCTGAAACTGAGCATGGTGGTACACGCCTGTAATCCTAGCAGTGAGGATGCTGAGACAAGACAGGAGGATCACTGAGTCCGAGCTATGTAGTGAGACCTTGTATCCAATAGATTTAAAAAAAAAAAACCCAAAACACCTTGAAATCTCGAAAAGGAATTGTGGTAGGCTAAGGCTGCAGGGTTCCTTCAACTCAGACAAAACAGCCTTTAAATATCCAAATCCTAATATACCCACTTGTTTTGAAATTTACCTTCCAGGATCCTTTTGCTGCAGGCTGGCTTAGAATCCCACTTCTGACTTGCAAAAGCTTTCAGCCCTGTGCCTGAATTCTAGGCCTCCCAATCCCTGTCTGTTTTGCCCATAAAGAATCTTAATGTAGTCCATGCCTTTCGCTCTGAATGTCTTGCTCAGTGATCATTATCAAAGTGTAGATTTTAAATGGGAGGTAAAAATTATCAAAGTATAGATTAAACATTGAATAGCAGGCCGAGCATGGTGACACACACCTGTAGCTCTAGCACTAGGGAGACTGAGGCAGGAGGGCTGCTGGGAGTTTGAGGCCAACCTGAATTACAGAGCGTGACCCTCCCCGGAAAGAGAGACAGAGACAGAGACAGAGACAGAGACAGAGACAGAGACAGAGAGAGAGAGAGAGAGAGAGAGAGAGAGAGAGAGAGAGAGAGACAGGAAGGGAGGGACCAGCGCAAAGGCAGTAGACACTGGAGTCTCAGCTTCTTTCTTTCACTCCTGCAACTGATGAACGTTATTTGCTTTCTTTGTGTGCGCAGGAGCTCGAGTGCCTCCAAGACCATCTGGATGACCTGGCTGTGGAGTGCAGAGACATAGTGGGCAACCTCACCGAGCTGGAGTCGGAGGTACGTGCTGTGCAGCTCCCAGAAGGAGCAGGCCCTCGAGCAGCCTGTCTGCTGCTCCATTCTTCTATTTCTACACTTTGGAGAGGTGGTTCGCTGTTGGTCAGGTTCTCCCCATACTTGTAATGAAGGGTGCTGTGCTGGCTCCTGGCCCCTCCTACTGCTCTGTACTGCACTCCATACACTTAGCCTATCAGCGTCTGTCACAGGGTTATCACAGTGCTTAGACCTGTCTTGCCTCTTGAAGAGGTAACCACTACACTTCAGATCTCTAGATCACGTCCAAGAGACCCATGTAGTCCTTGTCCATAAGTCTTTTATGTATTTATTTTTATGTATTTAGTTCAGGGTCTTACTACTCAGAACTGACTCTATTTTCAGCCTCCCAAGCACTGGAATTACCCGTGTGTGCCACCACGCCCAGTCTCAGCTCCATTTGTGCTTTGGGTGGGGCTGACACAGCACACCAGGGATCAAACCCCAGCCCCTGTCCTGCATCTGCTTCAGCCGGCACTTTAATTCACTGAGCTATCTGGCCAGCCCATCCATAGGTCTTTAATTCAGTTGTTTGGTAATGTTCATGTGTTTACTAAATTGAAGACTGCTGGTTACATATGGAAGATTGAGCTCATGTGTCTCTTTCTAGTCCATTCTCAAAGCCTCTAAAATATGAGGTTAAAAAACCTCAAACATAGGCATTATTCAGAAATAGATTATAACTATGGCAAGGAGGCAACTAAACATGTTGAAGTTCCCTTGTGGGACAGAAAGCAGAAAAATGAGGAATTGCTATTTTTTATCATGAACCCCGTAGTACTATTGAATTGTCAGAATTTGAAAGATAAAAAATTAATTTCTCTGTTAGTCATTCACTTTCCAGTTTTCAAAGTTAGTTGCCTCCTGGTTTTCCGGCCTTTCTCCTCCCTGGGCTCGTGGCTCTGTCGTCACTGTCCTGTGGATGTAGCTCCTGGAGCAGCGGGGCACACGGGCTGCTCTGCACTGTCTCAGGTGGCCTGGTCATGAGCATCTACAAAAGACAGACGACCACTGCCACTGTTCTCAGTGTGAATTACTTAGTGCTTTCAAAAACGCTCCACAGCCCTTATATGCTCTAATATGATTGCTAAATACTTTTCTTAATTCTGCCTCTTTTATTGAGGCACAAGGGGAATCTGTCTTTAAGAAATGTGCCTTTTAGAGTACAGTAGAGGACCTTTCTATGTATTCTGAGGCCATCTAACTTAAATACTAGACTAGCTTCTAAATGTACATATTAGACTGTTTGTCCGTCCGTGCTGTTCATGAGAAACTGCTGCCTCTGCACTCCTGTCTCTTTGGAAGCTGGATGCTCCAATATGTAATCTTCCACAGGATATTCAAATAGAAGCTTTGCTGATGAGAGCCTGTGAGCCCATCATTCAGAACTTTTGCCACGTAAGTAATATTTAGAGAAACAGGGTTAGAATTAAATGGGACTCGGGCTGGTGAGATGGCTCAGTGGTCTAAAGCACCTACTTAGAACAAGCTTAGCAAAGTACAGGGACCGCAGTTCAATCCCCCAGCACCACATGCCAGCCAGCCCCGCCCCCTGGTGGGCTGAGCTGCCCCCCCCCACAACAAGGAAAAAAAAATAAAAAAAAAAAAAAAAGAATTAAATGGGACTCCAGCCCGAGGGTGTTGGGTCATCGCTGTCTCCAACCTCTTTCCTCCTGAGTGACAGTCAGCTTTGTTAAGTAAATATCTACTGTTACAGGACGGAGAGACATGGATCACTGTGCTGGGAAATCTCTCCCGAGTCACCTTCGTAGGTGGCAGGGATATGGGTAGCAGACATATCCGAGATGCCCTTTATAAGAAAAGACAGCATAGAAGCCCCCAGGGGTGCAGCAGAGCTACTTACTCACTTAGTGAACTATGTAAAGGGTGGCAGTGAAACATAGCCTGGAGCAGTTGAATTCTGACCACAGGAGACCACGTTAGCTGTGATCCCAAAAGCCAGCTGTGGGCATCACATAAGGAGAGTGTGTAAAAACCCTCATAGTACAGATGCTTCCCTTGTGCAGCAAAACTTGCTGTGTGGATTTTAGTCTAGTGAATTTTTACCTTTGCTGGTTTCGCAGGCTTATTTTGAATGATCTATAATGGGTCATTTTTGTGATTGCTTCCAGAATCTGTAATGTTCCTTTTCTCATGGTCTGGGGTACAGGTGTCACTTATTGTTACAAATGCAGTGTAGGTGTGTGCTGTCTTCCTCAGGATGTGGCAGACAACCAGATAGACTCTGGGGACCTGATGGAATGTCTGATACAGAACAAGCACCAGAAGGACATGAATGAGAAATGTGCCATCGGCGTCACCCACTTCCAGCTGGTCAGTGACACCTGCCTGTTGACTTGTGTCAGACTTCTTTCTTTTAAATTATACAGCTTTTAAATAAAAAGTTAGACCAGCAGAGCATGATGGTACGTGCCTGCAATCCCAGCTACTTGGGAGGCTGAGGCAAAGGTTCACAAGTTTGAGGCTACTCTGCCTCAGAAAACAGAAAGACTAATGACGTAGTTCAGTAGGAGAGTGCTTTACCTGTGTGAGGGCCTCTGAGTTTGATTCCCAGTGCTGCAACAGGAGGATCATAAATTGGAGCCAGCTTGGGTAACTTTGTGAGACCGTGTATTAAATCAAAAATATAAAGAGTTGGGAATGCAGCTCAGTACATCATACTGGAGAGGCAAATAAAGGATATTTCAGTGGAGCCAGCATTTCCTTACAAAGAGCTAACGTCAGTCTACTGAGGGAATGGACCCCTGGGGATGCACAGCCAGCCTGCACCCCACTAGGGCTAATGGGTGTAGTACCCTGTGATCTCTTTATATAAAAAATGACTGCACAGTCTTGGGGAATTCAAGGGGAAAAAAGCTGAGACAGGTTGGGAAGTGAAGGAGAAAAGATTCCTCATGAGAGTGTCCTGGACCAGGACCCTGCAGGAAGGGACGAAGCACACTACAGAGATCTGGAGAACACTTCCAGCTGAGGGAGCTGTGCATGGCCCAGCGGCTCCTTGCCTGTGTCATGCCTGCTGTTGACTACAGCTCAGCGCAGCAGCTCCATGCCTGTGTCATGCCTGCTGTTGACTACAGCTCAGCGCAGCGGCTCCATGCCTGTGTCATGCCTGCTGTTGACTACAGCTCAGCGCAGCAGCTCCATGCCTGTGTCATACATGCTGTTGACTACAGCTCAGCGCAGCGGCTCCATGCCTGTGTCATGCCTGCTGTTGACTACAGCTCAGCGCAGCGGCTCCATGCCTGTGTCATGCCTGCTGTTGACTACAGCTCAGTGCAGAGCTTCTGATTTCCCTTCTCTTCATCTTTCAGGTGCAGATGAAGGATTTTCGGTTCTCTTACAAGTTTAAAATGGCCTGCAAGGAGGACGTGTTGAAACTTTGTCCCAACATAAAGAAGAAGTATGTAGCTTTTAACTGACCTGTTCTGCTTCCTTTGAGTCCCTCTTAGAGCCCTTGGTGAATGCCTCCACATGTCGCCACTGGTCGTGAGGCCCCTGCACCTGTTGTCTTCGCTTCTAAGAGATGCCAGTGTGGCAGTCTGATGTGCCTGGTCCACGGGCTCCAGGAACAGACTCAGTCTTTTCACTGTGAACACAGCAGAAGGCTGTGTGTATAGAGAAGCAATTGCAATGTGAATGCGAGGTGACCGGCTTCCTCCTGGCCTCATCCCACTCTGTGATCTCACTGAATTAATTAGGTATCTAGTGGAGAAGCAGAACCTCCGTGCACTGAAGAACTAGGTCTGAGTGAGGAGCCTGAGGAGCTTCTCAGCATGGCTGCTCCAGTGCTTCCGTGCTGTTCTTGGAAAAGGCACATTTCCTCTAAGAAGCTGAGCTCCTGTTTCACCCAGGCTTTTCGATCTCAGGATTGAGGGCCACAGTATGTCAAAGCACAGGCCCAGAGCTCAGATCATTCCTCTGTGGGCTCAGGTTTCTGGCACACAAGCATTGAGCTGTGCTCATCCCTGTCTGGGCTCTGCTCTGTCAGGAACGTGATCCGCAGCCAGGTATCTGGCTGACTTCCTGGCAGGCCTTTTATCCTCAGTGGTGTGTTCTGTGGCCCCGCCAGAGGGCTGAAGCTGCAGATCATACTGAGCCCTGTGATGCCAGGCTTCTGCTGTACCTGTATGCCTCTTACAAAGTTTATTAAAGAAGATGCATAGGAGATGAATAAGAATAATAAAACATCTGGGAATAGGCCACACATCTCTAGTTCTAACACTTGGGGAAACTGAGGACTTAGCAAGATCCTGTCTCAGAATAAAACTTGTAAGAATAACATTAAAAAAGAAAGTAGACCAATAAAAACAGTATATTATAATACAAGTTATTTGAATGGCATCTCTTCTTCTCTTATTCTTTCTGTCACTGTCTTACTGCAAACACTCTGTGGTATATTTTAGGAATATCTCTTTTCCTTATGTCCAGAACTTGCACCTTTTCACTTAAAGGACATACTTACAGCTTTTCTTTGCCACATCTAAATTGCCGTTGCCACTACTCTTGTGCTTTGAGGTGATTGTTCAGTAGAATACGAGGGACACTGCTATATAGCCAGAGTCCTACTCTTAGCAACTTTGAAAAAAGACTTACGGGATAGACATTGGGAACCTGACAGACGATGAGTTCTGACTCCTGAGTAGCCCCTGCCCCAACCCGACTCCCAGGCCTGCTGGCTCAGGAGGCTCCGGCTAGTGACGCCTTCTTTCCATGGCAGGGTAGACGTGGTGATCTGCCTGAGCACCACCGTGCGCAACGACACTCTGCAGGAAGCCAAGGAGCACAGAGTATCCCTGAAGTGCCGCAAGCAGCTCCGCGTGGAGGAGCTGGAGATGGTAATAGCGCCTGGAACCTGCGGGCCTGGGGAGAGGCTGGGCCAGCTGGGAGATTTCAACAGCTATTGTGATGAGCGAGACGTGGAGTCGTGCACTGAAATCTTACCTTGTGAAATTACCGTCCTATTTCACTGTTTTGTTTTGATTTTTTTTTTTTTTTTTTTTGAACCGGGGATTGAACTCAGGCCCTTGTGCTTGCCAGGCAAGCGCTTA
>NW_004524587.1:7620332-7621041 GCF_000260255.1 Octodon degus
TTTTTTTTTTTTTTTTTGGTGGAACCAGGGCCTAGATTCTTTCTAAGTATGTGATATAGTTGTTGGACGAGCACGTCCTATGGATTGAGTGTCTTGCTGCTGCACACTGGTGGTGTTGATGTCCACTTCACCCTCAGGCTGGTTTCCCTCATGGTTGCATGATGGCTGCCGGCAACAGCTGGACTGTCTGCTTACTACACTGTTTGTCTTCAGCAAGAAAAGTCAAAGAACCCGTCCTTGCCATGAAATAAAGCACTTTCCCTTCAGTTTTAGAGTCAAGCATAGACAGCTAAAAATAGTTCTGTGTTTTGTGCTGTGAATCATACTGTTCATTTCAGTCTAAGCAAAAACTAGTAATGAATATGAAGCATCATTAATATCCCCAAAGTTACCAGCAATTCATTTACGAAGCAGTGATTGAATAATTACTCTATTTTGGTGAAACAATAACATAGAGCCTCGCTTTAACATAAAGTTTTTAACTTTCGGAAGTGCCTTTCGCATAATGCTACTTCGTCTCTGCACTCCTGAAGTGGGATGGCCATGGCATTTCAGGGCAGACTCAGTATTTCATTTTGCAGAGAAGGCTCCTGGCCATGTAGCTATTTGGCAGGATTGGGGATAAATCCTAGCTCTCCCATACAAGACTGTACTGATGGGCTGGCAAGATGGCTCAGTGGTCTAAAGCACCTACTTGGAACAAGCTTGG
>NW_004524587.1:7621486-7627173 GCF_000260255.1 Octodon degus
CAGAACTGGGGATTGAACTCAGGCCCTTTTGCTTGCCAGGCAAGCGCTTATTCTACTGAACCATCTCCCCAGCCCCTGACTTTTCACATTCTTAATTGCAAGGTCATGTGGAAGTGTTGTTGTAATAACTAATTCTTTGGTGAGAGGGGGACCCATCCATGTTAGCCACACTCATGCCACGCCAGGCTGCTCTTCCCAGAAGTCCTCCCCATGCTCCATCTCCTTTCCATTCTCTGCCCTCTTCCCATGACTTTGCCTTGTTCCACCTTGTCTACCTGTGAAATTCCTAGCAATCCTTCAAGTGTGTTCTCTCAATAGCTTTCCAGACCTCTGTACCTCCAGAATTATCCCATGTGCCCATTGCACCAAATAACTGCCGGCTATGCCCCAATCCTTTTTATTAGGAGATAGAGCTTGAACCTTGAGATCCTCCTACTTCAGCCTCTGGAGTAGTGAAACTGTAGGCAACTATACCCAGCTGACACCCACACATATTTTTAATTAGAGCCTACAAAAACATAGTCTAGGAAGTCTTTTTGTTCTGCATTACTGAGGGTAGAACCCAGGACCTGCATTGAGCTACATGCCCCATCCATCCATTCTTTCGTCCTTCTGTTCTTTATTCTGTTTTTTGGAGATAGGGTCTCACTTTACAGTTCAGGCTGGCTTTAAATTTGCACTGATACTCTTGTCTCAGCCTTCTGAGTTCTGAGCACCTGGATTACAGGCAGGTGCCACAATGTCTGGCTTCAAACAGGTGACTTTTTGAAAATGTTTTCTCTAGTGGACTAAAATGCCTTCTTAAGGCAGAGTGCAGCGACCGGGGTTCAATCCCTGATGTGCCGCACAGGCTCCACCCCTGGGTGCGCTGAGACAGCAGTTGAGACTGGGCATGATGGCGTGTGCCTGTAATCCCAACACTTGGGAGGCTGAAAAAAGGAGAATCACATGAGTCTGATATAAGTAGTGAGACCCTATAGTACCAAATACATTTAAAAAATAAATAAATAAATAAATAAATAAATAAATAAATAAATGTTTTCTCGAGCTGGGGAGATAGCTCGATAGTCTAAGTGCCCACCTGGCAAGTGCAGAGACTTGAGTTCAATCCTCAGTACTGTGTGCTGTGCCGGCCCTGCACTGAGCTGGCCACAGAAACTGGACATGGTTGCACACACCTGTAATCCCAGTTCTGTGGAGACTTGAGATGGGGGGATCACTAGGAGTCTGAGCTGTGTAGTGAGACCCTGTACCAAATAAATAAAATATTAAAAATAATAATAAAAATGTTTTCTCATTACTTAATTACCTCTTCTAGTTAAGGGCAGTGCAATAGTATTTTAATTTCTGAGCTAATTATCTTTTATCTACCATTGAGGATGTAAAGTCTGAGCTAATCTGATTCTCATTTCTTTATCATCTGTGTCTGGTCATTTTGTATTTTGTAGGGTTTGGTTTGGTTTGAATTATGTGGTCGTAGGATTGAAACTATACTAGGCACATGCTCTACCAGTGAGCTATGTTGAGACAGGGTCTCACTTGCTTATGCTGGGCTTGAATTTGGCAATTCTCCTGCCTCAGCCTCCTGAGTTGCTGATTTTACAGGTTTGTGTGATCAAGCCCAGCATGTTCTCTGTTTTTAGTACTGTTTAACTTTGGTCAGATGTAATTAGACAGCTTTTTGTTTTTTGTATCCAGGTTGGCTTTTTTGATCTCAGCATTCATTTCTTTTAATTCTAGGATATTCTTTTATTTATTTATTTATTTATTTAGTGTGTGTGTGTGTGTGTGTCCAGCTCAGCCCACCAGGGGGCGGGGCTGGCTGGCATGTGGTGCTGGGGGATTGAACCGCGGTCGCTGTGCTTTTGCTTAGCTTAGCTTGTTCTAAGTAGGTGCTTTAGACCACTGAGCCATCTCACCAGCCCCTAGGATATTCTTAGTCATTATTGTGTTGTGGTGTTTTGCTTTTGTTTTTGTTTTGTGGTAGTGGGGATTGAACTCAGAACCCTGCACTTGCCAGGCAGGTGCTTATTCTACTGAGCTATCTCCCCAGCTCCGTAGTCATTATTGTATCAAATGTTTCTTTCATAGCTGGATGTGGTGATGCTGGTGGTGTATGTTTGTAATCCCAGCTACTCTGCAAGCTGAGGCAGAAAAATCATAAGTACAAGGGCGGCATGGATGAGGCTCTGTCTTAAATTTTTAGAAAAACCAGCTTAAGCTGGGCAGGATAGCACGTGGATGGCTGTGAGTTCAAGGCCAGCACAGACCTTGTCTCAAAACAAAACAAAAGTTTGTTTAGCTCAGTGGTAGAGCACTACAGCTGGGGAGATAGCTCAGCAGCATAGTTGCCTGCCTGGCAAGCACAAGGTCCTGAGTTTGATGCCCCGTACACTGTCCCCCCCAAAAATAAAAAAGGTGGTAGAGCACTTGCTACCTTGTGTGAGGCCCTGGGTTCAATCCCCAGAGTCATACACACAAAATTGCCTCTTTTCCTTCCTTCTGAATTCTATAAAGAATTGGAATATCTGAGCCTGTCTTCCATCTCTAAGTTTTTCTTTTATGCCATCTACTCTATTACTTTGTATACCTGCCTGTTATTGGTTCTTATATACCATTTCTTTCTGTATTGTTCTGAGGATATTAAGGATATATTTGAATTACTGTTTTGCTTGCTCTTACCTTTGCCCTCATTGTGAGTCTTTGATGTATTTTATCCACTGTCTCTCTTGAAGTGTTAATCTACCTTTGGTTAGCTACTGATTCCTGGTTGTACCTTGACAATTTAAAGAAGGCACCTGACTTGATGCTGGAGCCCTGGATGCTGCGGCTTCCCCTCTGCTTGTCTTCTTTGTGTTTTTCTAATGTCTAAGGTTTGGTGTGGAAAAGGGAAGACTTCAGGATATATACTTAAGTCAGAATCTATTCTGTATCATCACTCATCTTTTCTGTCATATATATTTGTAGCTTGCCATGGGGATTGTGTTTGTCAGGGCCAGGGATTGGGTCTAACATAAACATAGCATCTACCACGCTCTTCTCATGTGGTATACGATGAGTTGAGTTGAATCTGCTGGTTTGAGCCTCCTGTTGAGTCAGAGTTGTTCCTCCAGCACATGCAGAGAGCCTCATGTGTACCCTCAGGGAATCTGAAAGGCAGATCAAAGTGAGTTCTCTTCCCTTTTGAAGCCTGCTTAGTCATCCTGGATTTTTACAGTTTGGTTTGGCACTGGCCCTAAGGTTGTGAATCTGTTAAGTGCTGAGGAAGTCCTGATTCCTGCTGCCTGGGAACTTGAAGGTGTTTGGGTAAAAAATGGGGGCATGCCTTAAGAACTCAATGCCCTGACACACCCCTGCTTGACTATAGCTCTTTATGTCATAGATTATTGAATGTCTGAAAGAAAACAAGAAGCAACTGAGTACCCGCTGTCATCAGAAAGTATTTAAGCTGCAGGAGACAGAGATGATGGACCCGGAACTCGACTATACACTCATGCGAGTCTGCAAGCAGATGATAAAGGTAAGGCCCAAGTGCAGTGTTCGTGAGAAGGACAGTGTAAACTTCTTTCCATGGTGCCTTTTTAAAGCTGGGGCTCCTAGGCCTGCAGTGGCTGCCTCTAGAGCCCAGCAGCACACAGGTTCCTCAGCCCCGCCCAGATCTGCTGAATCTGAAACTATGGGCATGGAGCCAGCTGTCCATCCACAGCCCTCCGAGGGGTGCAGCAGTGCCTCGAGCCCAAGAACCAGAACTGTGTCATGAGTAAATAGATGTCCAATAAATGTATGTCTGGTTTTGAAGGTGGCTACGGCTAGGTGTCCTGTTAAAGCCCCCAGCTGGTGTCCTAATCAGATCATCTCCCACCCTCCAGAGATTTATTGAGACAGGGTCTCACTGTGTAGTTGATACTGGCCTTGAACTGCATAGCTCAGGCTGGCCTAAAACAGCAATCCTCCTGCCTCAGCCTCCAGTGTGCTGGCGTTACAGGCGTGTGCCGCCATGCCCAGCTAAGATTTTTTTGTTCTGAAGTTCTTTTGCCATAATTATTACTCCAGTGAATATTCTTTAATCTCAGAAGATTCTTGATCTGTCCACATATACAAAGAAAGAAGCTTTAAGGCTCCAACTCTATTTCAGCTTTTTAAAACAAATTTTTAAATAATTTTTTTCAAAGAATGGAATATATTTGTTAGGGGAAAGAAAGCTTCTGTCCAAGAGAGGGACAGAAGGGGGGACCTGAGCAGGTGGTCCCTGTCTTATTTTTTTTGATGTTTTTTGAGACCAGAAAAAAAACCCTGCTATTTCTTTTCTCTCTCTCTCTCTCTCTCTCTCTCTCTCTCTCTCTCTCTCTCTCTCTCTTTTTATTTTTTCTTCCTTTTTTTCTGTATTTCATACAGGCCTTGAACTCTGTGTAGCCCAGGTTTGACTCAAACTCAACAGCAACCCTTCTACCTCAGCCCAGTGCTGGAATTACGGGCATGCACTTCTATGCCCAGCTGTCCTTTTATTGTTTTTTTTTCTTTTTTCCAGTTGTCCTTTTCTAAAAACAATTTTTAAAGATAATTTTGAAAAATTTATTTAATTATTTATCTGATACAGGGTCTCACTATGCAGTTCAGACTCATAGTGATTCTCCTGTCTCAGCCTCCCCAGCACTGGGATTACAGGCAGGTGCTACCATGCCTGGGGTTTTGGGGCCAGCACAGCATGCCATACTAGGGATTGATCTCAGGTCCTTGTCCTTGCCTGGCAGTCGCTTGTTCCACTGAGCTATCTCCCTAGTCCCTTTAAAGATAATTTTGAGCATCACAAATGTCAGTCTCAAGCCAGGCATGATGGCATGTTCCTATAATCCCAGCACTCAAGAGGCTGAGGCTGAAAGAGTAAGAGTTTGTTGTTCTTTGTATGTATCTAGTGATACATAGTGATACAGAGTGAAGTCCTGTCTCAAACATTCAAAAAACTGTTCTCTTCACCTTGGCCTAGTACAGTTGAATTCTAAAACTGGAAATGCTAGACTCAGGTTTGAGAGAACATGTAAGATTTTATAAGAATCATTCTATAATATATATCTTTGTATTAAGAAACAAATAGATGGGCTGGGGAGATAGCTCAGCAGTCTAAGTGCCTGCCTGGCAAGGGCAAGGTTTAATCCCTGGGTGCTGTGTGGGGTAGCACATACTGTGCTGGCCCAGAACCTCAGGCACTGTGGCACACACCTATAATACCAGTGCTGGGGAGGTTGAGACAGGAGGATCACTGCAAGTCTGAGCTGCAAGTCTGAACTGCGTAGCTAGACCCTATATCAAATATGTATTTTTTTAAAAATCAATAGATTATAATTAGTTTTAGGAAGAGAGGCTTGATGCTAAAGTGTCCCAAATAGAGTTTATTACACACTGTGACACTGAAGACCTTTAAATTAAACAAAGTTTAGTCTGGGCATGGTGACATGGGTCTGAATTCCAGCCCTCTGGAAGCCGAGGCAGGAGGATCAGTATGAATTTGATGGAAGCTGGGGAGATAGCTCAGGAGTCTAAGCAGCTATGTGGCAAGCACACGGTCCCTAGTTCTCTCCCCGGTGATGCATGCCATGTGAGCTTAAGGCCAGCCTGGGCTGCATGCAAGGCCCTATCTCTCTCTCTCTCTCTCTCTCTCTCTCTCTCTCTCTCTCTCTCTCTCTCTCTCT
>NW_004524587.1:7627273-7632379 GCF_000260255.1 Octodon degus
CTTGTGAGGGAAGTGCTTATTCTACTGAGCCATCTCCCTGCCCCCCCCTTTTAAATTTTTTTTTTCATAATTTTATTGATAAACAAATAGCAGTGAGACAATTTCAAATCAAATCGCTAGGACAGTTTCAATAATTAACACACCCCCTTTTTAAATTTTTATTGAGAAACAAATAGCAATGAGACAGTTTCCAAACCGATTAATAGGACAGTTTCAATAGCTAATACATCGCATATTGTTGTTTTCATAGTGGTTATTCATAGTACAAGATGCAAACATGATATCCTGTCCAAACACTATTAGTACAAATCTTTCTTCTCATTGAATTAAGAAAAAGTATCTGTATATCTATCCTATTTTTCATATACAGATATAAAAATAGGTCCTTTATTTGTATCCTTTTGTTTTAGTTTTGTCAGAAAAATATGGAACGCTTCACGAATTTGCTTGTCATCCTCGCGCAGGGCCATGCTGATCTTCTCTGTATTGTTCCAATTTTAGTGTATGTGCTGCCGAAGCAAGCGTACAAGACCCTATCTCAAAAAAAAAATCCCAACCAGACTCAGCCTTGTCCCAAATTCCTGTTTACATTGGTTGGGGGACAGGTTCCCTGTCTCTTCCCCTGGGGCTGAGTAGTCTGGAGGCTGGATGGTTGTGGGTACAGTGTGGTAGCGACACTCAAGAGTGAAGTTCATGAGATGGCGTGCACTTGACGTAGCCATAGTGATGGGGCAGTCCCATGCAGAACAGGAACCAGAGGTTGTGGAGAGAAAGGTGAGAAGCGAAGAGAAGGGTGAGTCCAGAAAGGGACTGTAGGCCAGGTGCCCCCTCAGGCCAGGCTGTGCACTTGCGATGCCTGCATGCTGCAGTTTTTGTGAACATTCAGAGATGTAAGGGTGATCACAAGTGGGCTGATTGCCAGCCTTGGATACCAGATATCATGAAACGTTGTTTCTTTGCAGAGGTTCTGCCCAGAAGCAGATTCTAAAACCATGTTACAATGCTTGAAGCAAAATAAAAACAGTGAGCTGATGGATCCCAAATGCAAACAGATGATAACCAAACGCCAGATCACCCAGAACACAGGTACTGTCCTGGCGCGGCTCTCTAGGTCCCATTGGTATAGCGTCAGTATAACTAGAGTGGACACAGTTACCCAGTTCTGCCACAGGTGCTTTGCTGCCTGAACTTAGGAGCCTGGGTGGACCATTGCACAATATCCAGGAAAAGAGGGTGAAGATCAGGGGAAAGAAGAGGCTGAAAATCTGCGGGCTGCCCTTAAGAACATATGGAAAGGCCAAGTGTGGTGGTCCACACCTGTGATCCCTGTACTTACAGGGTTGAGGCAGGAGGATTGCCCCTTTCTCAAAAAACAAACAAAGACACTAACATGCAGAAGGAATTAGTGCTAAAACTTCTTAGAAAAGAATAGATATTTAGGACAACTTTATTTATTTATTTATTTATTTTTGGCAGAACCAGGGATTGAACTCAGACCCTTGCACTTGCCAGGGAAGCACTTCTTCCACGGAGCCATCTCCCGGCCCCTAGTACAACTTTATGAGTGTAGCAAATGATACTGCTAAGCTGGTTTAGAACAGAAATTTGAGTGTTGGGTTGAGTTTTTATATTGATGGACAAAGCAGGTTAGGTATTTCTTTCTTGGTGTTTTATTTTCTTTTTTTTTTTTCTTGGTGTTTTAAAAAATACCATCATCAACAATACTTCTCATATCCCCTTGATATGTTCAGTAAAGAACCAGAAAAATCTACAAAGTAGAATGCCTGGGGACCTGCAGTACCTTGAACTAAATCATGTCGCTCATTAACGATAACAGAGCAAGAGTTCAGTAGACATGTGCCGAATTAACAAATTCAAGTGTTTATAGTCATGACATTGATGTGTGTTGTCTCGGAGTTGTAGTTACTGGGGGTTTTTTTATATGTATTTGGTACAGGTTCTCACTTCTCACTACACAGCTCAGATTTGTAGTGATCCTTCTGTTTTCATTTTCCTCAGGGCTGGGATTATGGGTGTGTACCACCATACCCAGACTACAGATGGCTCGGTGGGCTAGTACCTGGGCCTGCGTCCACACGGCCTCTGGTGCTGGGGATCAACCCAGTCTTTGTGCTTGCCTAACTAGGCACTTAGTCTGCTGAGCTATCTCGTCCGTGCTATATTGTCCCCTTTTGGAAAATAGATTTCTAAAATTGGTGAAAATGTCCTGCTGTAATATTTATGTAACTATTTTCTGCTCTAGATTACCGCTTAAACCCTGTGCTGAGAAAAGCCTGTAAAGCTGACATTCCAAAATTCTGTCATGGCATCCTGAACAAGGCCAAAGACGATTCAGAGCTGGAAGGCCAAGTCATCTCTTGCCTCAAGCTGCGATATGCTGACCAGGTGAACTGGCCGGGCTCCCCACACCAGGGTGCAGGAAGCTGCCTCTGTCCCTGGGGGGCATTCTCTCTGAGAGTCCTGGCTGGCTGCTGTTTTTCCAAGCCTTTCTTAAACATTCCCCAAGTCAGAGGATAGGGGGTCAATAAAAACCTGATGTTTTCTGACGGGCTGTCCCTGTGTCACATGTAGCGGCTATCTTCAGACTGTGAGGACCAGATCCGCATCATCATCCAGGAGTCAGCACTAGATTACCGCCTTGACCCTCAGCTCCAGCTGCACTGCTCAGACGAGGTAGGACACGGGAAAAACTAGCCCATGATGCTGAGGGAAGACTGAGAAAAGTTCTTTGCTGTACTTTGTTGCTCTCCAGCCCAAAACTCCTGGTCAGTTGCAGGCCAATCTTCAAGGCCATCCACTGTCTTGAGTCCTGGGTTCTGTCTTCAGTAGGGGTATTCTTCATTATCACATCCTGCATATTACCTGTTTTCCCCTTGCCTCCTTCTGTATCATCAACTCAGAATACCCTGAGAGCAGAAAAATAATGACACTGTCTTACTGGCTTTATGGAAGTGCCATTCCTTGGAAGATAGTTGATATCATAGCAGGAAAAGACATGTAAAAGAACTCCGTTCCCTGGCAAGCGCAAGGACCTGAGTTCAATACCCGGTTCCATTAAAAAAAAAGAACTCTGTTCAACATGTGTCAATTTTAGGAAACCACAGCAAAAGATATTTCAAAGATGGCAACCCATGAAACTGCAAAGAAAGTCAGCTTTGTTCGCTTTGTTTCTAGGCTGTTTGAGAAGACTGGGTTGACACTGATGGCTGTAAATGCTGTGCATTCGTTTTTGGACTCTTGTTGGGCTGTCTGCCTCCCTGCTGTGGAATCTGGAAGTCGTCTTGTTGACGACAAGTCAGGGGGCAGCTTAACTCCTGTGCATTTACTAACCACAACTCTGAGTGCCAATTCTGAGCGCCAACAGTTGTGCAGGAGGCCAGAGCCTGGGTGCCTGCATTCAGTGCAGGAGGGTGTGTCCACACCAGGAAGCTATCTGAGATGCTCAAGCAGCAAGAGCAGACGTTGGTGTCCAGGGTGGGCTGGGCGCAGCAGGCTCCTGCCCAGGCAGCCACCTGCCTTTCAGTGCCCAGTGGGTCAACCTCATTTCCCTTTGTCTCCGGAGCAGATCGCCAGTCTGTGTGCTGAAGAAGCAGCAGCCCAGGAACAGACAGGTCAAGTGGAGGAGTGTCTCAAGGTCAACCTGCTCAAGATCAAAACTGAAATGTGTAAGAAGGTAACAGCCCATCCTGTTTTCTCTCACCATGTCCACACCGCCTCTCTGTGTTCATGCACATCTGTCTGCCTGCACCGCCTCTCTGTGTTCATGCACATCTGTCTGCCTGCCTGCCTGTGCACCCATGTTGCCCAGACTGGCCCAGGCTCAATGATCCTCCAGCTTTAGCCTGCTGAGGAGCTGGGACTGTAGGCCCCACAGCACTGCACATCACTTTGCTCCTCTTTTCCCTTTCTTCCTTTTAATGTTGTGGCCTCTACTCCTTAGTAATAAAATTTAAAACTTAAGCTTTCCTGCCTAGTGGGTTGTTATTTTTTTCTTCCTTCCTGGCACTCACTGGAGACTGAACCCAGGGTCTTTATACCAAGCTGTGTTCCCGGCCATTTTGAAACAGTGTCTCACTATATATCCAGCCTTTTTTAAAAAAAAAAAATCTTTTTGAGACAGTGTCTCTTTATGTAGTTCAGTCTGACTTTGAACTCACCTACCATGTGGTCCAGGTTGGCCTTGAACTCAGTGATCCTCTTGCCTCAGCCTCCCAAGTGCTGGGAAGCCCTTTTAATTTTTCTTTTGTATATATTTAGTGCAGGGTCTCACTAGGCAGCTGGGTCTTGTAGTGATCCTCCTGTTTCAGCCTCCCAGTGCTGGGATTACAGGCCTGCGTTGCCACGCTCAGGCCAGCACAGCATGTGGTCCCAAGGATCAGACCCCGGTCCCAGCTCTTTCCTAGACAGGCGCTTAGACCCCTGAGCTATCTCCGGGGCCCTTTTGAAACTGGGTCCTCCTCATTTGCTGTGTTGCCCAGGCTGGGCGTGGACTTGTTACCATCCTCTCTCAGCTTCCCCAGTGCTGGGTTAGAGATGTGCCTACCGTGCCTGGTCCTGATCAGCATTCTGTATTGCTCCTTCTTTCAGACCTTAGTTTGCTCCATAGTCTTCTGAAACGTAAACACTTGTTCAGCTGCATTAATGATGAATGACTGTCCCATCCTGTGACTAGACCACATTTCCAGCCCTGTGAAGGCAAAGTCACGGCAGAATGTCAGCACTACTCCACCAATAAGTATTGCACATTCATGAAAATCAATAGAATGAAAGATTTAGTTCATCTCAGAAATATATAAGAAATTTATTGAAGTATACCTTCTAACATTATATCTTACAGTATTGAAAATGAAATACTAGGGCCAGGGATACAGCTCAACAGCATAAGCGCCTGCCTGGCAAATATAAGGTCTCCCAGTACCACAAAAAAAAAAAAAAAAGAAAGAAAGAAAGAAAAGAAAATGAAATACTGTATTAACCTTTATATAAAAAAAAAGTTTAGGGGCCGGGGAGATGGCTCAGTAGGACAAGCGCTTGACTGGCAAACGCAAGGATATGAGTTCAATCCCCGGTTCTGTAAAAAAAAAA
>NW_004524587.1:7632794-7649117 GCF_000260255.1 Octodon degus
ATTTATTTATTTATTTATTTATTGGTGGAACCAGGGATTGAACTCAGGCCCTTGCGCTTGCCAGGGAAGCGCTTATTCCACTGAGCCATCTCCCCAGTCCCTTAGATACTTTAAAATGGTAAGATACATTGACTGAGTGTGGTGGTGCATCCCTGTAATCCCACCACTCACAAGGCTAATAAGGCAGGCAGGAGGATCATTTGTGAGTTCGAGACCAGCTTGGGCTACAAAATGAGCCAAAGCCAGCCTGAGCTCCATAATAAGACCATCTCAAAAAAAAAAAAAGTAAGATACAGCAATGCCAAGGATCCATATTTGATCTGACCACGCACCAGCTTTCCTTAGACCTCTGGATCCCTCTGAGGGGTTAGTGAATTAAATGGGAGACCAGAAGCCTGTGTGTGTGTCTCGCAGCTGCACAGGCCCTCTCCCAGGGTGGTCACCGTGTATCGTATCCTGGGCTCCAGTCCTTGCGTGTTTGTGTGTGTGTAGATTTCACAAGTGACAGATCTGATGCGTTTACTAAAGCCCTCTCCACAATGACCTTCCCTTTCAGGAAGTGTTAAACATGCTGAAGGAAAGCAAGGCAGACATCTTTGTGGACCCTGTTCTTCACACAGCATGTGCCCTGGACATTAAGCACCACTGTGCAGCCATCACCCCCGGCCGCGGGCGCCGTAAGTCCCTGTGCCACTGAGCCCTGGCTGTGTTCTCTTGGAAGTTGTAACTTCACTGCCCAGTTGCAGGCAGCAACCCCTGGAGGACAGGTTCCTGCTGCTAAAACTTGGCCTTTGAGGCAGAATGAGTTTAGGAATAGCCCTGCAAGTTTGAAGTGATGTAGCCCTCACAACTAAGGATTTGGTAAAGGGCAAAAATTGTTACTCTTTTTTTTTTTTTTTTAAATTGAGTTACTCATTAAAGAAGCAAAAAGTAAGTATAACCATGGCTGTTTCCCCCACCCTGGCCCAAACTGAGTTTCCCTAAGAGCCTCAGAAGGCACAATAGGCCGCTTATGTGAGATGGGAACCCAGCGAGGTATAAAAGTCGTTCTGAGCCCACTGTGCCCAAGGAAAATAAGAGAGGTCTCACCTGGCAGTTGCATCCCACCCCTCACCATGTGGGACCTGCATGAAGTTCCCAAGAATAGACTCAACTTTCTTGAGTCTTAATAGTTGTTGGATAGTTGGGGATCCTTCTCCCTGACAGAGGTCTCTGTCCTGCACAGTTGCAGACCATTCTCCCATTTCCTCCTACAGAAATGTCCTGCCTCATGGAGGCCCTGGAGGATAAGCGGGTGCGGTTACAGCCCGAGTGCAAAAAGCGCCTCAATGATCGGATTGAAATGTGGAGTTACGCGGCCAAGGTAAGGACCAGGAGGGTCTCTAGCGTGGCCATCCCGTCTGTCAGTTTCTGTCTTTTACAGGGACTTGTTCTTGTCCTTGCTAGGGAGACAAGCAATAGGCTTGAAAAATCAGTCGGTGAGCCTTTAAAACTCCCTGGCTAGGGCCCGGTGTACAGGCCGGTGGTGAGACACATCACGCACGTTAAAAAAAAGAAATCCCAGCGTTGTTGGCTTATTTCTATCATTTTACACAGCCTTTGGGAGACCAAGTGCATAGCCGGCCTAGGCCACAGAGGAAGGTGAGGTAACAGGAGCTTCAGGATTTGTGGAGCACATGCCTGCAGGCCAGGGGGAGAGCCATAGACAGCGCTATGCGTATTGCTTGTAGTTCATAAAACACCCACTGGAACCTCAGAGTCCCGTGATGTGATGTAAGTAGGGTGATTATTTCCTCGCTTTACCATGGAGGACAGTGATGTCAGAGGTTATGGCTTCCCCTTGGTCCCTTGGGGTTTTAGATCCATACTTCTTCTTTTTTTTTTTTTTTTTTTTTAATTATTTATTTAGTGTGTGTGTGTGTGTGTGTGTGTGTGTGGCCAGCTTAGCCCACCAGGGGGCGGGGCTGGCTGGCATGTGGTGCTGGGGGATTGAACCGCGGTCCCTGTGCTTTGCTTAGCTTAGCTTGTTCTAAGTAGGTGCTCTAGACCACTGAGCCATCTCACCAGCCTAGATCCATACTTCTGTATCAGCTCAAGACAGTGATCTGCTCCATGGCCAGTTTTGTCACTCAGCTGGTCCAGGTCGAGGTAACAAGCTAACCTGCACCAGCCAGGTATAGTGGGATGTGTCCAGCTACTTGGGTGGTTGAGGCAGAAGGGCCATGCAATCCTCAGAGCTCAGCAAGACTGTTGAAAGAAAGGAAGAAAAAAGAGAGGAAGAAAAAGAAAAGAACGATCAAGAGCTCAGAACAAGACTGTCAAGGAAGGAGGGGAGGGAGATAGGTGAAGAAGAACAAGGCTCGGGGGAATAACCAGAGAAAGCCCTGGCGCCTCATAGAAGGGACGTGCAGGGAGGACCATACTTGTGTGGGTTTCACAGAAGCCAGCCCCACTGCCCCTGCACTCTCCCTCCAGGAGAAGAAGTCCCCCTGGAAGCAGCAGACAAACCCTTTATTGCCCTTTCTCCTCATGCTGGTTTCTGCTCCTTTTCACCACTTCCTGGGGCCGAGGGGCTCAGTGTATGCTTTGTTCTGTGCTAGAATTGCAGGTCCTCTAACCTCGCTAGCCCACATCTGCCAGCTGTGTTCCGTGTACATTGGAGTGAGGGCATTTTCTGGTCCAGACCCTTCCCAAGTACCCTGAGGCTCCAGAAAATACTTTTTTTTTTTGTTGTTTTTTTTTTGTTTTTTTTTTGTATTTAGTGCAGGGTCTCACTACACAGATCAGACTGGAAACTCCTGTTTTCAGTCTCTCAAGCACTGGGATTACAGGCATGTGCCACCATGCCCAGTCTCAATTGCCATCTCAGCTCACCCCTGGGGCAGGGCCTGCACGGCACACCAAGGATTGAACCCCAGTCCCTGCATCTGTGTAAGCAAGCACTTTAATCTTTTTTTTTTTTTTTTTTTCCAGAAGGCTAGGAATTGTGTGTGTGTGTGTGTGTGTGTGTGTGTGGCCAGCTCAGCCCACCGGGGGGCGGGGCTGGCTGGCATGTGGTGCTGGGGATCAAACCACGGTCCCTGTGCTTTGCCAAGCTTGTTCTAAGTAGGTGCTTTAGACCACTGAGCCATCTCTCCAGCCTTTTTTAAGTAATTTTTTTTTTTTTTTTTTTTTTTTTTTGTGGAACCAGGAATTGAACTCAGGTCCTTGAGCTTGCCAGAGAAGCGCTTATTCCACTGAGCCATCTAGGCTAGGAAATTTTTATGGGCAACCAGGGACACAGCCATAAGAGAGGGAAGCACACAGGACTGCAAACTAAAACCCAACAGCTAGCAAAGGCCCCTTGGGCCAGGAACACTGCATACTGGGGGCCTCACAGTCTCTTCACCAGTAAATACACAACACAGGGCAGCCAAGACAGGAGGCAACAGCTCATGTGTCCCAGCTAGTGACAGAATATATACTTCACTAAGAGCGACAGGGTAAGGAGATACAGAGGAGGGAAGACTCATCATTGCCTAAGACGACCACCTCCTCTCAGAGCCAGCCCCAGGTGGAGGACAGAAGACGCCTAGAGTCTTATAGTCAGCTGCTGTCTTCCCATCATTCATCTGTTTGCCACTATAGATGAGCTGCTACTGTTGTGGCAGGTTTCCTTCTTTATCCTCGACATGCTCCTTGATTTACTCCACCTTGTCTGTGGGTTCAGTGTCAATCTCCATCTCCTTTCTGGTCAGTGTATTCACCTTCATTAGCATCTTCTTCCCTGGTTGAGGTGGTGAGCGGATACATTCAGGCACTTTAATCTGTTGAGCTCTCTGGCTAGCCATCCAGAAAATACTTCTGCTCGTGGTCCCAGAACCTTTTGATCCTGGTCCTGCTATAGTAGACGGCACAGAGGTCCTCTGGAGATGGTGTAGAAACAGAGTAAAAAGAGTGCACATGTGATATGTAGGGAGTCGGATCTCGGGGAATGCCTGTCCAGTTTGTGCTTGTACATGGTGATGTAATGGTGAGTAAAGCCAAGAGAGAACACACAACACAATCTCTACATGCCTCTGTTTCACGCAGCAGTAAGCATAGTGAAGAACATAAGTCAAAAGCTACAAGGTCCTGAGTTCAGTCCCCAGTACTGCAAAAAAAAAAAAGTCAAAAGCTAGGAACCCTCATGACCTTCTACCAGTGTTCCAACCCCCACACCCATGCTAGCCATGGGTCCTCATCTATGACTTGGGCGAGATGAGCTTGCCCTTGAGGCTGGGATGAACAGGACACAAGTGGAATCATGGGAGCCCTTGCCCCTGGCAGCTGTGCTCATGTCCAGAGGTTCAAGCGCTGTTCATGTGCCAGCAGAAATGGTCACTATGAAGGAACTGGAGTGACCGTGCCTCTTTGCAGCACCTAAGACTGAACACTGCCAGCTGCCCGCTGTCCCCCAGAGCATCACACTGCTGTGTCTCCTTCCAGGTGGCCCCAGCAGATGGCTTCTCTGACCTTGCCATGCAAGTGATGACATCACCATCAAAGAACTACATCCTGTCTGTGATCAGTGGGAGCATCTGCATATTGTTCCTGATTGGCCTCATGTGTGGACGGATCACCAAGCGAGTGACACGAGAGCTCAAAGACAGGTAGAGCCGCCTTGACCACCAAAGGGACTCCCTGCCCAGTGCCCGGTTTGTACAGCCTTCCTGCATAATGTACCCTTTCACCTCACCCTTCTGCGAGGTGGCACCGACACCCACGGTAGAGCAGCAGCAGGTGCCCACTGATTGTCCCGTCCAGACTTGGCCACGCCCACAATGTCCTCCTCCTCCTCTGCCGCCGCTGTCTGTGCAGTGTCCGCAGCTGGCCACTTTGGTGGTTGCCTTGGCGAACTTGGATTTACTTGCCTGTTGACAGGTCTCTCTCCTGCAGCAAAACTACCAACCGATTCTTCAGAACCAACTCACCTGACCTGCAACTCAAATGCTTTTTTAAAAAAAACTACCAAAAAAGGAAAGAAATTTTTAAAGAAAGAAAAAAAAAATGTATATAGTAACACGCCTCCAGGCTTGACTTGGGCCACAGGGTTATTTCTTCTGTGTAGCTTCGTCAGATGAAAGCAGGACTTGGAGAGGACGCACATGCCCAGTACTCAGTCATAGACGTGTGGCTTATCTCCCAGTAGCACCTTCCGGCCATGCCGGCTGGGGGCTTCACTGGCTAGTGGCTGGAAGCCACGGGCCAGCCTGATGTGGGTCCTGTTTGCTTGCAGCTGTCGCCAAAAGGAGCCACCACTGGTCACAGACCCACGGCCACCAGTATCTCTGATCCTAGCACAGTGCAGTTAAGTCTCGAGCTGAGGGCAGGTGGACAGGGTGGCTCAGAAGTCGGAAGCGGGGCTGCACGTGCGTCTGTAGTGAGAGCCGGATTCTGAGTGTGGGGGCTGGGAGAGCCGCCCCTTCCTCCCCAGACTGCTGTTGGACTGCATGGGTGAGGTCAGCTCTGCTGAAGGTGCCCTTACTTTGGAAAGTCTCTGCCACGAGAGCAGTGACTGAGTGGCAGGGTCCTGGGAAACAGGGTGGAGAAGGCAGGGCCAAGAGGAGAGCAGGGCTCTCACCCACATGGCTTTATTCTCCGGTTGCTGTACAGATCAGAAACAGTGGCTTGTAGAGATCTAATGTGATCTCAGGGGGACTGGTGTCCCACCCAGCCTTCCCGCATGCTCCAGGCAGATTCCAGACAGGTTCCTTCGTGCCCCACATGGAAGGTATGGTGAATGATCACATTAAAAGATGGAGGATTTTCTCTGTTCTTTTATCTCTGTCCATTTGCTGTGTGTACACACCTTAGCAGACACTGGCTAAGTGTGGTACTCTGCTGACTCATCAGCCATTCTGGAATCTGAGCTTTATAGGGGACCTGTTCCTGCCCACCCTCCCCCATCTGTCCTGTGTAGAAGGGACAGGTTTGGGGCACAGGAGGGAGAGGCCTGGGCATATCCGGTTCAGCCTGCCTCACCTTTGGTTGAATTGGGGCCGTGTGTCACAGTGGCTGCGCAGAGGGCAGCATGTACAGTAGGAAATATATTTATATAATATATATTTTATTAGCCTGTTGTCCACAAAGTATTATAAAATCATGTGCCTAAAACTGTCCCAGTAGACCCAGGCCCCTCATGGCGCCCCTCTTCCTCCTACCCACCTGGCACGGCCCACAAGTGCCAGCACCAGAGCGACATCTGTCTTCCTTTAAGTCTGTCCAGTACAAGCTGTGTCCATTGCGGATCAGTGATCCAAATACTCCTTGTCTAGCCTGACTGATGCACCTTTGAGTACTGTGGTTTTCTTTCTTTTCTTTCCTTTGACTGTTTTTGCTGCCTTTCCTAGAGGCAGTGGATTCCACAAGCTGGCTCTATGTCCCTGGCCTAGTGTAATGCAAGTCACCAGTGAAAGCCGCTAAGTCAGCTGGTCCTCATGGTCCTACTCTTAGGGTCTTCCAGCACCTGTTCTGAGAGTCTTACCTGAAGAGACTTGACACACTGCAGTGCACGTACCGTGCATGACTGTAGGCTCAGTGATGAGCTGAGCTCGCCCGGAGGGCTCCTCTTGCCACAGCCTTCGTGGGGTAGGAGGAAGGCATGGGATGCAGCAGACATTACAGTAGTGTGCCCCCCAGGATAGGCTTCCAGTCTGCAGCCTCCCTCCTAATGGTAAAGCATCCTCGTGGTTCTGATGAGTCTCCCTATTGTGTTCTTTCTGAACTGATAGGAAATCCCCTTAGTGGTAGTCAGCAGCAGATTTGGAGGTTTGATGAATTTGTGAAACACTTGTCGTTTATACACAGAATAGAAGGGATAGCTCTGCTGGTACGTGGAATTGGTTGTTACGGGAAAGTCTGCACAGATCCTCTTTGGAATGTTTTCCTATGTCTGGAAAGGTCTTCAACAAATTTTCATTAGTGCGGGGGCCCTGGCGTCATCTGCCCTGGTGGGGTGGCCCAGGCCTGCCCATTCTGCACCTCATTTGGTATCACATTTCACAGGTTCTGAGGCAGCTGGGTCCCTGGTCTCAAGGGTCAGAAGAATGAATGTTTCTGGTAGGATTTAGGCCACGGCTGTAGTTCCAGGTACTTGCTAAAAATTACAGCAGCCAGGTCTCTGGCATCTGGCCTTGCCAACTCATGTCAGTATCTCAGAGACTCTTAGGCAGCTCCTCACCTCCCTCCAAGAATTAGGGAGCCCGCTCCAGGGGTGGAGGCACTGGGGATTGGCGTCCAAAATCTGAACAGAATGCCAAGGACAGGACTAACTTCTGCCTATCACAGGCTCCTCCACAGAAGGGGACCTGCATGAGTGAGTCAGCAGCTACTTGATGCATCCCTGGACTTCTCCGCCATTGCTTCTGGCCCACGACAGGTCTTTTGGTAGGTGTACTGAAAGGATAGCTATTCCCAAGACTTATGACCAGACCCTCACCCTCTGCATTCCTGAGAGACCAGTGGCTACCACTCCCGGGCTGGGTTCTGGGATCCGCCCAGCTTGTCTGAGCCAGTGAGTGCATGCTGAGAAGCCAGGGGAGTTTAAGGCAGTCGTGAGCTAGCATTTAATGAGCAGATGTGACTCGGCGCTCACCTCACCACAGGTTGCTTGGCAGTGCTGTATCCTGTGCTTGTTCTCCTGGGAAACAACAAAAGCCTTGGGTGGGGAGACACTTTCCTAGGAAATGTAATAGAAAGGTTCTGCCAGATTTCATGTCTTCCTATTTCCTGAGGTCAACTGATAGAAGAATCCAATGTCAAGGACGTTGCTATTTGCATTTTATCAGAAAACTGGTAATTATGTAGTTCAAAGGCCTTTGACCTTCCGAAGACTTTTGGAACTGTCAGTCCTCTCCACCTGTAGGTCTGTTGTACCGCTTCTGTCCTAAAGATGTCCCTTAGTGAATCAGTGAGGGGGAGAGGGCTCCCTGGGCCTCCTTTCTGAACTGATCTCAAGTGTGTTTGAGCAAAGGCCTTCCTTTCCCATTCCTCCACAGCCTATCACAAAGCCCCCTTCTCACGTGCACCCTCTCAGGGTGTAAGGATGCTTGGGCCCCAGAAGTCAGCCAGCCAGGCCTGCCACTTGCACCCTAAATTGTGGCCATAGAACCACAAGAAGAATGTGGCTTTGTGGATTATGTACATTTTAGTATGTTTACATGGATTTCAGTTTCTTACGAGTTAGAAAAATCTCAGAGCTCAGACTGTTCCCTCAGTTTCCTTGCCGTGTGAACACTCCTGAGTGGTCTTATAAAATGTGGTTCCTGGGCCGGGGATATAGCTCAGCAGCACAAGTGCCTGCCTCAAAGGGCAAGGTCCTGAGTTCAATTTCTAGTACAAAAGAAAAAAAGGACAAAGTGTGATTCATGGAGGCCTTCAGAGCCGTCTGTCAGCCCACCTCTCTATCCCTTGGCTTTGGCTCCCAGGGTGACCAGGCCAGATCTGACACTCCAGCCTCCCCTCCTTCCATTTGTCTGGCCTGCCAGCCTCTCCCCACACTCCACCTCAGTCCTTCCGCCTCAATCAAGTGAGTGTCAGAGCAGTCAAGTCTGCGTCAAATTCCTCTTCCAACCCAGGCCTCAGTCAACAGGTGAGTGGACTTCAGGGTGACACAGTGGCAAGATGCTGTGGGGACACAGGACAGGGACTGTGTTCCCAAGAGCACAAAGATGAGGCCATCGCCACAGGCTGCTGTTAGGGATCCTGGTGGGGATCTGCCCTGGAGGGCTCTTGCAGGTGTGGAGGAAGAGTGACCAGTTCTCTGTATTATGTTTGGCCATTCTCCCAGCACAGGCCAGGTGCCTCACCCCGAGCCCAGACGGCCGCCTGCTCCTCTGCGGGTGGCTGCAGCAGGTCCCCAGGTCAGTCCTGGCGGGAAAACAGGCTGCGCACTCCTGTGTGGGATCTTGGGCCTTTTTTTTTTTTTTTTTTTTATTTATTTTAGGGAATGGTCTACAGGGTGTTCAGGATCTCACTACCAGATCAGACTTATAGTAATCCAGGTGCTTTAATCTGCTGAGCTTTTTTTTTTTTTTTTTTTTTTTAAGTAAAAAAGTACAATTAACAAGCCTCTTTTGTAAATGGGTTTCCTTTCTATGTATAAAATCCCAGCAGTTCCTTGTTTTTACATGTTCATGCTGTGTAATTTTGAAATGTTACTGAGATTCTGAACATAATGTGCATTTTTTTCTGTACAGATGAAATGGGAGAATTTAATAAAGAGTTTGCAGGTTTGTACTTGTTAAATCTTATCTGTTTTGACTGGGAGGAATATCCCACCCCCTGCTCAGCTGGTAGAAGTTTATAGAACTGAGCTGTGACCTCAGGGTGGCCCATTATGTGCCATGAGGTAGCACCACAAGGTAGGCAGAGGAGAGGAACTGCCCCGTGTTCGGGTGCCGGGCCAGCTCTGGAAGTCCTCTCGGGTTTACCGTCGGAGGCTGGCTTGTCAGAATTGCTCATGCTGGTGCCGTGGGGACACGGGCCGGAAGCTCCCCGGCCCAGGAGACAGCCCGTTCCTGCATTAGTGGCCCTTTTCTCTGCTGCCTCTGCTCACAGCAAAGCCAGTGTGCACCTCTGTTTTGAAAGTGACTCACTCGGGAGATCTGCCCAGTAGAGGGATTGCTGAGGTAGTCACATCCATTCCGTGACCCAGTGGGGGACAGGTATGTGGTGAGAGGGAGGTGCAGCCTAGGAGGACCCCTCCTGTCTGCGTCCGTGCTGTCTCTTAAGAGATAGCCTGTGCACAAGCAGAGGTGAAGAGAGTGGCTTGGGGGGGGCCTCCTGAGTCCTAAACACAGAGTCTGGCTCCCCTCTGTTTGAGGAGCATGGTGGCAGAGGCCTTCAGCTGCTGGTAGAGGCTGCCTGGTTTTGAGCTCCGGAAATGGGGACCAGGTTTGGGGCCCCTCATCGGCAGTGCCCTCCTTTCAGGGCCTTGTGGGGTTGCTGGGTCTTGGAACCAGTAGCTGCTCCTCTGCCCTTCTGAGAGGCCCTGCAGGCAGACGAAGCACTGGCTGGGTCAGGCTGGCTGTGGACATGTGTTGTCTCGTTGTGCAGCACAGCTCTTTGCATAGCATTCACACTGTGGTAGGCATAGGAAGCGGGATGGAGGTAATGTGGAGTATACGGCAGGTTGTGTGCAGGTCACGTGCAAATCCACCCATCTCCCAGCACAGCAGAGAGCTTGCTCTGGGGGGTTCTGTGCGGGAATGGATGCACTGGCCCGCAAGTGGGAAGCCTTTGGTGGAGGCACAGGCTTGTGTTGTGTTCACCCTGTAGCCTGGGACTGGGTGTGGTGCATCAGTGCCCGGCAAGGGGCTGGGGTGCGGCAGAGCCCAGCCCAGCCAGGTGCTGTGGGCAGGCCTGGTACCCTTGCCCAGGTCTCTCTGGTCTCCTCTAAAGCATGTCTCTCCTGTGCTCCAAACCCTGCTCTCGGTCTGCCCAGACTGTCCTGACCATGCCCAGTCCTCCAGCCTTAGTCTCTGAGTGGGTGTGTTTGACAGTGGCACACGTGACAGAAGTGTCACACATCAGTGTTGCTTGCCTCCCTCCATCCTGCTCTAGCCTTCTGCTCCTGCAGCACAGCTCATGCTCTGCAGTAACTCCTGCTGCCTCCCTGAGAGACAAGTGACAGCACTGTGGGCCTTGAGGGCAGCTGTCCCCCAGCTTCATGTCAAGAGTCCAGCTTGTCCATTGGGGAGGATGCAGCCATCCACACAACAGGGACTGTCTTAACGCTTGGGTGACAGAAAAGGTATTTGGAGTTTTTTTATTGTTTGGTTTGTTTGAAGTATTTGTATTTGAAGTGGGGATTGAACCCAGGGCCTTTGCACTGAGCTATATGCACAGCAGCTTTTTGCTTTTTTTTTTTTTTTTTCCAGGAACTGGGGATTGAACTCAGGCCCTTGCACTTGTCAGGGAAGGGCTTATTCCACTGAGCCATCTTCCCAGCCCCTTTTTTTTTTTTTTTTTTTTTTTTGAGACAGGCCCTTACTAAGCCACTACATTGCATATGTTGGACTTTGTTTTACAATCCTGCCTCAGTCAATCCCTGGTTCTGAAAAAAAAAAAATGCAATCCTGCCTCAGCTCCCAAAGCAAGTGGATTTCAGGTCTATACTAACACACCCAGCTGCCCATGGAGACCTTGAAGTGTAGACCCACAAAGGAAAGCGGAAGTTGGGTTTTGAGTGTCTGGGTCTGCGAGGCTGCAGGAGGAAGAGGAGAGCCTCTGCCCTCTGTCTCCTGGCCTGGCCCTGCTCTGCCTCCCCAAGCAGCCACAGCCAACTGAGCAGGGGCCCCAGGACCCAAGACCCTCAAAGGGGCGAGTGGTATCCTAGAGCCACACAATGGGGAGGGAGGGAAAGAAGGCCTGAGGCCAGGTGAGGAGGTTTAGCACAAGGGTCACGAAGTGGGGCATTGTGCTTCTGCCCGGGGTGTGACAGGAAGTAGTGGGCTGCCCAAGTAGGTGCCCCTGTGGGGGCAGGGCTGGTGTGGCCTGCAGTGAAGTGTGTGGCTCTCTGGGCTGGATCCATCTCCAGGAAGCGAGACTCACACCCGAGCCAAAGGTCACTGACTTGTAGGTGACTCAGCAGAGAGGTGGGGCCTTTATTATTAGTCAGGGCTGCCCTGCACCACACAGTAGACCCAGGCTGAGGGAAGGGGGCTTGGAGGCAGCTGAGGGGCAGTGGAGTTGGCCTCCTGCTGGAAACAGCCCCAGGGTCACTTAGCTGCGCATCGCAGGGAGAACGTAGGTGACATCAGAAGTAAAGATGCAGTGTCTACTGTCGCTCCGTGAAAGGACAAACACCATAAAGAAACAGTGACAGGGCCTAAACCAACACGTTGACCTTGAGCAGCATGGGTGTGTGGAGCACGTATGATACAGGCGGGACCTAGAGATGGAAGTCCTGTCCCTGTGAAATTTCACCCTAGGGAGAAGCATTGCAACTATGAAAAGATGATTCAGCCTCAGAACTAAGCAAAACTGTAAACTAAGGTGAGATATTCTGCCTATAAAATGAGCAAAGAGCAAGACAGATTAATTGTATCATCAGGCTCTCTGGACCGGAAAGTCTTTCTATAAATGTATCCTACAGGTATAATTCAGCTCCACTTCTGGAGGTAGTGGAGTATTTACAGCTCAATAACAGTCCCAGGGAACACTAAAAAGGCTCAAGAAACCAGTGATTTGTGCGGTGTGGGCAAGCTGTGGAAGCCGCAGTGACTGAAGACTGAGATCACGGCCAGGGGAGAAGACAGAGGCAGCCTGCGTTTGCGACTGGCCGAGACAGGACGCCCAGCAGAGGGCTGGAGGCAGAAGGGACGCTTGCATATCTGAGCACCTCACCTTCTGGAGAGAGGACACCAAGGACTGAGGGCCTCACATACATGGCCAGGATTCTAGCCGTTTGCTGAAATCAACCTAAAATGCTCAGCCCAAGCCAGGCATGGTGGTGCACACCTGTAATCCCAGCACTGTGGAGGCTGAGGCAGGAGGATCAACAATTCAAGCCAAGGGCCAGCCAAATAGCTCAGCAGACTAAAGCACCTGCTTAGGCAGAGCACAGTGGCCGGGATTCAATCCCCAGCATGCTATGCCAGCCCCACCCCTGGGGCATACTGAGACAGGTGACAGACTGGGCATTGTGGCACATGCCTGTAATCCTAGCGCTTGGGAGGCTGCAAACAGGAGGATCACTATGAGTCTGATCTACGTAGTGAGACCCTATAGACCCTGTACTAAATACATTTTAAAAAAAAAGTTCAAGCCAAGCCCAGACAATTCAGTGCCTTGGTGAGATGCAAAAATCAAAAGGACTAAGGGTGTAGATCAGTGTGAAGACTCACTCCTTCACACAGGTAAGCCAGACCCGTGTGTCGCAAAGCAGGATTTTACAGTCACAAGGCTGAGGAAGGTAGTGGTCCTGATCTCGAAGAGACAGCCAGGCTTGGTGGCACATGAACACACAAATAAGACAGTCTGTGGACTTTGGCTAGTAGGCATAGAAGGAATTATGAAATTTGAAAGTAGGCATTTGACACTCATCCTAGGACTGGTACTGGCAAGACACCAATGAGTGATAAAATGTGGATGGAAGTTCTGACCATTTAGTTTATTCTCTTGTGTTTGCAATACAAGATATCGACATTTTCAAGGCAGCTCAGCTTCAATTACTTAATATAAAGAGGGAAAAAATGAGGTAGCAAAAGCTGGCAGATTGAGTGTAACCATATGTCAAAGTCACCATAGCCAGACCACCACAGGCCTCCTGGTCACAGGCACCAGGACATCCTAACATGCTTCCCGCTGAAGTGGGGGCTGACACCAACCCTGAGCTGGTGGCCCAGATGGAGGGAACTGCACTGTCCAGTGCAGAGTCCGGGTGGAGAGCTGTTCTGGATCCGAGGAGACTGCTCCAAAAGAATTTTATTGTGTTCTAAAGACCGCTGATGATCCAAACACCCACAGCCCTAATTGCAGCCCTCAAGAGGCTGAGGCAGGAAGATCACTAGAGCCCAAGAGTTTGAGACAGTCCTAAGCAACACAGTCTTAAAAAATTTTTTTAAAAACAAACAGGTGTGATGGGCACACCTCTGCAATCACAGCAGCATTCAGGAAACAAGAGTTTGAGGCCAGCCTTGCCTACATAGTGAGTTCTGGGCCGGGTTCAATCGTTTAATGAGACTATCTGAAAAAAAAAAAAAAAAGAAACCAATATAAATGGATGAAGAAACTTATTACAAACGTGAGAATAGATTCATTTACCTATTTTTATTTGGTTTTTGTTTTTTGTTTTGTTTTGTTTTTTTGTTTTTTTTTTGTATTTAGTACAGAATCTACAGTGTCTCATTACACAAATCAGATTCTCCGTGATCCTCCTGTTTTTCAGCCTCCCAAGGGCTGGGATTACAGGCACGCGCCAGCAAGCCCAGTCTCGGTTGCCTCTCAGCGGGCTCCGTGGGCACACCGGGGATCATATCCCGCCCCCGCGTCTGTCTAAGCAGACTTCAACCCGCCAGGCTGACTGGCCAGCCCTTATTTCAAAGTGGTTGTAGTGATGGTGCACCTCTTAGTAAATTTACCAAAGGATCTAAGTTGTATATTTAAAATATATAAATTTTGTGATCTTTACACTTCGAAAAAGTCTTAAATAAAAAGCATAAGTACTGCAGAGGAAGAAATAAAAGTTGAATTATTTCTAAGCAACCTGATGGATGGCATAGGTAATTAATTCTCGTTTTTATTTTAGTGACAGGGTCTCACTATGCAGCTCAGGCCTTGTGCTCACTTGGTAGCGCAGGTTGGCCTCGAACTCAAGCAGTCTTGCTTCGGCCACTGCAGCCAGTGTAAATGTTTAAATATACAAACTATTAGTTAAAGTAGACAGCCGCATGTGGCAGTGCCCACACCTGCCCTCCCAGCACTCAGGAAGCTGGAGGAGGAGGGAGGGTCACTGCAAGTTCCAGGCCAACCTATGTATGCTACATAGCGACTTCAAGGCCAGCCTGAAGTACACAGTGAGACATTGTCTCAAAAAAAAAAAAAAAACAACAAAACCCAGTGGACATGGTGTTATGTGCCTATAATCCCAGCATTCTGGTGAGGCCCATTACAAAAGAAGCTGAAACAGGATTGTAAGTTGAAGACTAGCCTGGATAACTTGGCGACTTAGCAAGGTCTTGTCTCAAAAAAAAAAAAAAAATTAAAGTATGAGGGCCCAGAGTTCAATCCCCAGTACTGCCTCCCAATTTTTTTTAAAGAGGTCTTTCTTTCTTTCTTTCTTTTTTTTTTTTTTTTTTTTTTTTTTTTTGTGGAACGGGGGATTGAACTCAGGCCCTTGCGTTTGCCAGGGAAGTGCTTATTCCACTAAGCCATCTTCCCAGCCCCCTGCCTCCCAATTTATATATTATTAGAGTTGATAAATGTATTCATCAAGGCCAGTGGATATTAGTGAATATAGAAAAGGCAATTGTCTAATTTTTTAAAAAATGTATTTAGTACAGGGTCTACCTAGTTTCACTACACAGACCAGACTTATAGCGATCCTCCTGTTTTCAGCCTCCCAAGTGCTAGGATTACAGGCACAGGGGGGCCAGCCCGGCATGCCAGGGACCAAACCCCAGTCACAGCTCTACCTAACCAGGCGCTTTAATCCACTGAGCTATGTGGCTGGCCCTGTCTTTCTATATAATAGCTACAAATAGAAGATGAAATTACATTTATACCATCAAAAAGCATGAAGAGGGCCAGCAAGACAGCTCAGCAGACTAAGTGCCTGCTTTAACAAGCCCACATGCTGCACCAGCCCCTTCCCCAGGGTGTGCGGAACCACCTCTGAGACCCAGTGTGGTTTCGCAAACCTGTCATCTCAGCACTGGAGAGGCTGAAAAGAGGAGGATCTCTACACATTGGATCTGTGTAGTGACATCCTGAACCAAATACATAAATGGGGAACAACAACCACAAAAGCAAGACCCTAGAAATCCCACAAAATGTGAATAAAAAATGGGACCTACAGTGTTCACACACTGAGATACTCATAAAGTTGTTGGTACTTCCCAAACTGGTACATGGTATCAATCCTAATAAAAAAAGAAAAGTTTTTGTGAGATAATTAACAAGCTGATTCTATTTTTTTCTTTCTTTTTTAGGGGGCAGGGGGGAGTACTGGAAATCGAACTCGGGACCTTGCACTTGAAAGGCAGGTGCTTGTACCACTGAGTTATATTCCTGGCCCTACAGGCTGATTCTAAAATTTATATGAGAGCCAGGTATGATGATACATGCCTGTAATCCCAGCATTTAGGAGGCTGAGGCAGGAGGATGATTGTGAGTTTGAGACCAGCCTGGGCTACAAAGTGAGCTCAGGACCAGCCTAAATTGCATAGTGAGACCCTGTCTCAGTCCAAAAAAATAAAAGTTTATATGAGACTATAAAGGATCTATAATATCCAAGACAATCCAGGGCCAGCCAGATAGCTCGCTGGAATAAAGTGCCTGCTTAGGCAGAGTGCAGTGGCCGGGGCTCAATCCCCAGTGTGCTGTGCTGGCCCTGCACTGAGACAGCAATTGAGCCTGGGCGTGGTGGCGCATGCCTGTAATCCTAGCACTTGGGAGGCTGAAAACAGAATCACTGTGAGTCTAATCTACACAGTGAGACCCTGTAGGCCGTGCAGACCCTATACCAAACACTTTTTTTTAAAAATATATCTACCAGGGGCCAGGGAGATGGCTCAGTGGAATAAGCACCTCCCTGGCAAGTGCAAGGCCTGAATTCAATCCCTGGTTCTGAGGAAAAAA
>NW_004524587.1:7649217-7650132 GCF_000260255.1 Octodon degus
ATATATATATTATATCTCAATAGATAGATGATAGATGTGCAACAAAGCTGGAAGACTTACTCCTGTGGAGCCAAAATGCTCAAATATGAATGTAACACCGGCAGTTCAACTTCCTAGTGGTAGTCGACTGAATGTGGACCAGTGGAGCAGAATACAGAATCCAAACCCATTTTACTTCACAGGTGGTAATGCAGTGTTGTGGGAAAGGACAGCACTTCCAATAAATAGTGCTGAACCAATTTGATATCCACAGGAAACAAATTGTAACTGTATCCTATATCCTTGGCAAAGCATAATGAAAACTTGGCTCACCTGGATTTTGTGTGTGTAACTTTGGAGTAAAACTTTTAGAAGAAAACAGGAGCATATCTTTATGGGCTTAAGTATTCGTTTCCCCACTCCTGGGGTACAATCTCTGACACCCGTATCTTGGGGGAAGCTCTAATTTGGCTCATGGATTCAGGAGGGTCAGTCCATGGTCTGTGGGCTCAGTGAAGAAGCATCACGTTGAAAGGCTGTGGTGGAGCAGAGTGCTTCCTAGGGCAGGCCCTGCGGTTGCATCTCCACGACCCGCTCAGGCACACCCATGTGTCCCAAAGGCAGTCAAGTGGACCCCACCTGAACCATCATTTAACCATTTGAATACAACATCAAAATAAATAAGAGGAAAGGCAAGCTAGGGCTGGAGCTCAGTTGCTGGAGAGCTTGCTTAGCACACGTGAAAGCCCTGAGTTCAATCACTACACTGCCAAAACCAAAAATCAGTTATACTGGCGAAACTGCAAGTTGAACAACATTAAAATCAAGAGTGTTGTTTATCAAAAGGTACCATTAACAGGACAGAAGAGAGTCCCAAACTAGAAGATACTTAAAAGGTAAGGTTTTTTTTTGCTTTTTGAGAGGGTCTCACTGAGC
>NW_004524587.1:7652152-7660310 GCF_000260255.1 Octodon degus
CGGTCCCTGTGCTTTGCTAAGCTTGTTCTAAGTAGGTGCTTTAGACCACTGAGCCATCTCACCAGCCCCCAATTTTACATGCTTTATTGACTAACAATATCACATATCTTTTTCGATGTTGATTCATATACATCCTGTGGGCAGCCATGGGGACAGAGCCCAGGACCTTGTGTGTGCTAGGTAAGTGCTCCGCTGCTGAGCTACACCCCCAGCCCTACATACAATTTTTAGTCAAATGTGTGTTCAAGTCTTTTACCTGTTTTTCTTAGCTTTTCTTATTACTGGATTTTGAGTTCTTTATTTTCTGGCTGCAAATCCTTCATCAGGTACTGGGTACTCTTCAGCAATGTAACGACAGCAACATTGTCATTAAATGGTGGGGCTAGAGATCGGGGAGATGGCTCAGTAGAGTAAGCGCTTGCCTGGCAAGCTCAAGGGCCTGAGTTCAATCCCTGGTTCCGCCAAAATAAACAAACAAACAAACAAAAATGGTGGTGGGGTGTGTTGGGGCCGGTGAGATAGCTCAGCGGTCTAAATTGCCTGTTTGGGCAAGCTTAGGCAACAGCAGGGACCATGGTTCAATCCCTAGCGCCACATGCCACGCCAGCCCCACCCCCAGGGCAGGTTGAGCCAGCAAAAAAAAAAAAAAAGGTGGGGTATGTACATCTCTCCCTTTGAGAAGATTTCCTTGGCTGTTTGGTCACTGGAACAGGGCAGAGGTGACTTCAGTGGCTGATGTGTGGCTCTGTGGCATGCAGGACACCAAGGGTGGAGCCTCAGTGCTGCAAGAAGAAAGAGGTTCCACGCTTGGTGCCTGTTGGCTGCTGCTGGTCACTCTAGAATGCCAGTGTGGCACTGTGAGCAGACCTGGCCACAGGGAAAGGTGCACATAAGCGTCCTGCTGACTGTCCTCACACAAACCTGGAGACCGTTCCCATTCCAGCCACCTAGCGTATGCCATGCAGCAGATTGTGAGCAAAAGAAATGACTGCCATTTCCAAGCACCAGGTAGGGCGGGGCCTGCCCTGTAGTAGATGGCAGAGTCCCTTTGTCCTTACTGCTCCATCTGCCACCCGTGCTCTACTACTGCCCCTCAACCGACCAGAAGATGCCATCGAGTCCTCACCCCAAGACCTTGCTCTTGACCCTCCCTCACCCTCTCTCGGGTCTCCTCCACTGGTCCCACCCACCCACACCCTCTTGCTCTTTCTGACTTCTGACCCAGTTTTTCTTCTGTAAAGTGGGAATGGGAGAATGACCTCTGGAGGGTGTAAGAGCCTGACATGAGTTCCTGGAGCTCATGATCCCCACGGGAGACTTGGCAGGCCTGGCGTGATTTGAGCCACTTGGATTTTTGCCCACGGTCATCTCTCTTCTGTGTGGACCATTGTCCCCAGGGGCCCAGGGCCAGGCTCCTAATAAGAAAGCACCAGATGGATGGAGTGGTGGACATCTTGTTCTGGAAACTGGCAAGCATGAAGCATTTGGGGTTCAATCCTGGCTTCTCCCTGCAGATTTCCAAGTAAAATGCATCACCGTTGAAGTCGGCTTCCTTCTCCCCAAACAATGTGACACTGTCCACCAATTAGAGGTGACTACAGAGGCAGCTGTTGAAGATACCACTTTGACACAAAGTGAGTCTGTGGTCCACAGTACCTATAAAGCCAGGTGTGGGGTGCAAACTGTAATCCCAGTGCTCTGGGAGGCTGAGGCGGGAGGATTGTGAGCTCAAGTCCAGTCCAGGCAATTTAGCAAGAGCCAATATCAAAACAAATAATTGAAGATAACTCTCTGGCTGACTCTGAGTGCAGAGCTTGACACCTGGTGCCTGGCTCCTGTCTCTCTGGGACTGACAGGTCACACCCACTTGCCCAGGGCTGGCAAGATAGCTCAGCGGTCTAAAGCACCTGCTTAGGCAAGCTTAGGCAAAGCACAGGGAATGGGGGCTGGGGAGATGGCTCAGTGGAATAAGCACTTCCCTGGCGAGCACAAGGGTCTGAGTTCAATCCCTGGTTCTGCAAAAAAAAAAAAAAAACACGGGGACTACAGTTCAATCCCTGGCAACACATGCTGCGGCAGCCCTGCCCCTGCGGTGGGCTGAGCCGACCACAAAAAAAGAAAAGAAAAAAGAGCAGGGGACATAGCTCAATGGCAGAGTGGTTCTGGCTTAACCCCCAGTACTGGGGAAAGCACTTTCACACGGCATCTGGAGAGGCCACCAGCTAGCATGTAGTTTTCTCCCACTGGCCCAGGGGCTTTTGTTCCAGGTATTCAGGGAGCACCTAACTCTTCTCCAGCTTTATTGAGATGCCACTCACACACCATGGGGTGAAGTCACCCAATCACACTCTGCCTTTCACCCCAACTCCTTGAACTGCCAACCTACTTTCTGTCTCAGTGGGTTCCTCTTCTGGACATTTTTTGTCAATGGGACTGCAATAAATGCCTTCTATGTCTGGTCTTTATTTATTTATTTATTTATTTATTTATTTTTTCACTTTGCCATCAGATCCCAGAATTGGGACTGGGCTACCGACTGCTTTGGAATGATGCCTTTGGCCTTGGTTCAGGTAAACCTTGAACTCAGTAAGTAGCCCAAGCTGGCTTTGAACTTCTAGCGATCCTGATCCTCCTGCCTCAGCCTCCAGAGTGCTGGAGTGCCACCACGCCCAGCCTAGAAGTCTTGGTTTGTATCAGTCAGTGCTTACTAGACTAACAGATTTAACACAAGATATGCAAATATATAAGAATTTACAAGATTGGCTCACAATGACCACCCAAAATCAGGTGTGAAAAAATGCAAAGGGTCTGTGTGTACAATGGAGATCAGAAGTACCCAGTGGAAAGCCTGGAGCTCAGGACAGCCCTGTGTCAGAAGCCTGAAGGGTCTGCACTGGAAGCCAGGAGATAGCATCCAAGGTGAAGAGGGAGACTGGAGCGCTTCCAAAGAGGCAGAACCAGCCTTCTTTCTTCATTTCTTTTATTCCATCTAGCAGGTGTTGAGCCGATTGGTTGACATCTCTCACACCCAGGCTGGGTCTTGTCTTCAGTAAATCCCTTCAGCCACACCCAGAACTACACAGACCCAATTGAATCGGGCATTTCTTACTCAAGCTGATATAGTTACTGATCACATGGTTGATGATTTGTACTTCTAGCACAATTGTTTTTATATTTATTAAAAGTAGGAAAAGAAATAGAGTGAGAACTGCATGTGAAAAGGCTGACACTGGCCATGGCCTTAAGGACTGCAGGCTTAGGTATCTCTTGCTGCTTAGGCTGACGTCAGGGTTTGTCCATGCTTTCAAAACCCTGCTGGAGAGGGGAGATGGCTCAGTGGAATAAGTGCTTCCCTGGCAAGCGCAAGGACCTGAGTTCAATCCCCAGTTCCACCAGGAAAAAAAAAAAAAAAAAAATCCCTGCTGGAGCTCTGGCTAAAAAACTGAAGAAGCAGAGCCAGGGAGATAGCTCAGTAGAATAAGAACACACCTGGCAAGTGCAAGGTCCTGAGTTCAATCCCGGGTACCAAAAAATATACAAATAAAATAAAAATGTTAATATAAGTCAAAATTTTAAGAACTGAAGCAGCACTGCTCCACTGCTGCATTAGTAACACACTAACATAAGAGGCAAAGCAGGTGGATTGCTGTGAGTTTGAGGCCAGCCTCAGCTACGTAGTGAGCTCAAGGCCAGCCTGGACTACACAGCAAGACCTTGTCTCAACAAAACAAACAATTGAAGATAACTCTGTCTGACTGACCCCGGGTGCAGAGCTTGGCACCTGGCTCCTGGCTCTCTCGGACTGACAGGTCACACCCACTTGCCCAGCCAACTGGCCATGCCCTTCTCTGCCTCAGCTGCTCAGAGGCCTTGTACCATGGCTCTGCTAGACTTCAACTGTGAGTCCCGGGAGTGAAGCAAGGAATACCTGAGGGTAGACTTTCTGCTTTCTTATTACTTGTGGCAAAGCTGCTACTGGGCTTTGGTGACTAGTCTCTGGAGCTTGCAGAATTGTCCCTGTGGCAATGGGCTAAAGAGACAGAGAGGCCACGCATCTACCTGAAGTGTTCACAACGGTTCTTTTGTACCACTCCCAAGTGCCACTGTCAGGAGCACAGTGGGGTTGGGAGCAGTTGGTCTGAATAGAGATGAAGAACATGGCTCTGAAGAACCAGAAAGCTCAGGTGGCCAAGTCACAAGCTGAGTGGCAGTCATAAATGTTTGCTAAGTGCAGGAAAAGAGCTTGGCCCACAGATAGCTATAGTCAGCTCCCAGGGTGCCCCACATCCCTGAGGTGAGTTCTAGAAGTAAACAAGTCACAATAGCTCAGCAGCAGCAGCCCCTGGAGATTCTAGCCTAGCTTTTGTCACAAGCAACTGGCTAATAGGGCTGGGCCCACAGCCTCTGCCTCTCTGCAAATCCCATGGCAGTCTTCTCCCATTATTTGGTTTGGTCACCTCCTGCCATTTCCCACAAACTACAAATCCCAGGGGTCAGGCCATGCCACCGAGAGTAAACACAAACGCAGCTGTCATAGACAGAATAACATCCTTGGTTCAATCTCGCCACATATGGTGGAGTATGCCTATAAAGCCAGCTGCACAGGAAGCTGAGGCAAAAACATCAAAAGTTTCTAGTTATCCCAGGAAACGTTAGAAGAACTTATCTAGAGAGAGATACATAGATGGGGAGGGAGTGAGAGGGATGAGGATGTAGTCAGTACCATAAAACAAAAACAAACCTGTCATAGCTAATTTGAAAAGCAAGTACATGGCTGTCATGGTTGATAATGCTGAGTCAACTTTGCTAGAATATTGTGCCCAGCTGTTTAGTCAAATACCAGTCTAGATATTGTTGTGAAGGTTTGGTTTTTGTTTTTGTTGGGTTTTTTTTTTGTTTTTTTGTAGGATTAATATTTAAATCAAGAGACTGCTGGACAAGGTGACAGAGCATGCCTGTAATGGCAGCAATCTACAGGCCGAAGTAAAGGATTGCTGCAAGTTCCAAGCCAGCCCTAATAACACCCTGTCTAAAAAAGTTTAAAAAAAAATAATACACACACACACACACACACACACACACACACACCAAGAAAGTTAGTAGGGTAGATTAGCCTCAGCATATATTCCAGACATCAAGAACAAAAGACTACAGCCCAACAAGAAGGAATTTGGCACAGTTCTTCCCCAAAGTCCAGTCTGCTGGTGGCTCCACAATTTCAGGCTTGCCAGCTCCAGCAGTCATCTGAAAACCATGCCCTGACTCCGACTCTCTCCCTCCTTCTCCTTAATACAGAGGCCTAGGAGAGGAAAGCTCAAAATCCCAGACCAAGGAGAGGCCACGCTGGCTTTCAGGGCCAGGCTAGGGCAAGCGCAAGGTCCCTCTGGTCACCAGCCCAGGCAGCTGGGCTGCAGAGTAGCTGAGGGGCGCTGGAGCGGCAGAGCCTGGGGTGGGAACAGGCAGCTGGAGCAGGGGAGCTTTCTACCTCCCCGCCCCTATTCTCTCCCCTTCCACTGTGGGCTCACTGAGTCACCAACCATTAGGTGACTGCCTCCACTCACTGCCTGCTAGGGACCCTCGAGGAACAGGCGGCAGCGCCACCTACTGGTGGGTGCTACAGAAAGAGGCCAAAGCGGATTCCCCTGGGGTCTGAGAGCCAAGGCCGCTGGATCCCTCCTCAAGAAGCCTAAACATGTTTGAACCTCTGATTATGTTCCTGTTTTTCCACACAGGATCTCACCATGTAGCCCAGGCTGCCGTTCACTCGCACGATCCTCCTGCCTCATCCTCCCCAGTGCTGGGATCACAGATGTGCACAACCCTGCCTGACAAGCCACTAAAAATTGTTTTTGTTTTGTTTGCAGAATCAGGGATTGAATTCAGGCCCTTGTGCTTGCAAGGAAAGCACTTATTCCACTGAGCCATCTCCCTGGCCCCTTAAAAATGGCAGAACAGCCTCAAGATGCCTTCAGGGCATTTCTGGTTTGGCGTGAGTATCTGGGTTTGAACCTCAGCATCCTGAGCCTGGCTGCTTTGTTTAAGCAGGCACTTAAACAACTGAGCTAATGGGCAGGCCCCCAAAACACTAAACTGTAAGCTTCTTCTTCTTCTTCTTTTTTTTTTTTTTTTCGGAACTGGGGATTGAACTCAGGCCCTTGCACTTGCCAGGGAAGCACTTATTACTGTAAGCTTCTTAAACCTTTTTTTTTTTTTTCTGTACCAGGGATTGAACTCAGGACCCTGCGTTTACCAGGCAAGTGCTTATTTTACTGAGTTATCGCCTCAGGCCAAAACCTTGAAAACATTATAAGGCAGGCAGTGTAGCTCACACCTGTAATCCCAGTCCTCAGAGGCTGAGGCAGGAGGGTTGCTATGAGTTAGAGGCCAGCCTGGACTACATAGCCAGACCTTGTCTCAAAGAAGCAAAGCAAGGTGAGTGTGGTGGTGACACCCTGTACTGCCAGCATTTAAGAGAGGACAGCCAGGGTTACATAGTTCAAGGCTACACTGCAATGCAAGAGACCCCATCTCAAAATTTAAAGAAAGAAAACAACCAAACATAAAGAATTTCCTTGGGGCTGGGGAGATAGCTCAGTGGAATAAGTGCTTGCCTGGCAAGTACAAGGTCCTGAGTTTGATCCCTGGTACCGCAAAAAAAAGGATTTCCTTTCCACTCTTCCCCATTCCCTTAACTAACTGTGAAATGCAGGCACGGGCTAATGCTGGAGACCCTGAAGGTACTTACAGACTAGGGTGGGGAGACAGCAGGCACAGGGAAGTAAATTGTGGGCACAGCAGGCTGCCATACTCTCAGGAGCCAGGTCGCTGAGGCAGAGGAGGCCGGGACTTGCGATGTGGATGCAGCTCTTCCTGCCAGGATGGGCCCAGGGGTGACTGCACTGTGCTGCAGGGACACAGCTGTCTCCACACACCATGGGGCCCTGGGTTGGGCCTGCTCGTGGTGTGTCCCGAACCAGAGGGTCAGTCAACGAAGGTCACCTGGGGGAGGAGCGGGGAATTGAAGAGGGGACAAAGGACAGGAGACTCGAGAAATGAGGACAAGGCAGGATTCTGATCAAGTCCCGTTTATTCAGGGGAGGTGCTGGGTATATATAGGGAGTGTAGGAATGAGGAAGTCTCGGCTCTTGGGGTCAGCAGGTATCTAGGCAACGGGGAAGGTCCCACCCCTGGGGCATAGCATGTGACTCACGGGGAATGGGCAAGGTGAGAAGGACCATAAACTTATCTCAGCAGGGGAATAGAAACTTAAGAAAACAGCTGACACTATTATAAAATGGATACCAGTCAATGGCCTCCCACAGTGGTGAGGACTTCCAGCCTCTGATCAGGGCAGACCACTGGGTGGTGGAAATAACACTCCTCAGGGTGAGGGTGCTATGACACGGGATGCAGGGTAATCACCAGAGACTGTCACAGCTCTGAGAGCAGGGCCACGGGGCAGCACGCGCCACATGGAGAGGGCTGGGGGCAGCCCAGGAACTGCAGGCAGAGGTGGAGGGCAGCCTGGACACCAGAAGGTGCCCTGGTTTCTGATTTGGACCAATTTTTAAAAATTTTTTTTATGTATTTAGTGTAGGAGTCACTTCCAGATCCTCATCTAGGTCCAAGAAGCCAACATTTGTTTTGGTTTGGTTTTTCGGTGGAACCGGGGATTGAACTCAGGCCCTTGCACCTGCCAGGGAAGCGCTTATTCTACTGAGCCATCTCCCCGGCCTCAAGAAGCCAACATTTTTAATCCCAAAGTCACGTTATTGGAATCCCATCAAGTTGATTCCAATCTACCACTTTCAATGCAACCCATGGCAAAAATAAAGACATTAAATTATATTTTCAATCACTGGGGAGTCAAGGGGCTCCAAGTCCAGCCACAAAGATGGCTTTCTGGAACCAAGAGAGCGACCCAGGGCCTCACCCGGTTTTATTCAGTGGAGGAGTCGCTTAAGGAGGAATGACTGAGAATTGTGGGAAGTAGGTGATCATTGTGAGCTGAGCTAGGTGGGTGGCCTGCATTTACCACTGCCATATCCAGAGAGGATGTGTGTTATGGGTCAACTCTGCATAGGAACCAGATCAGCCAGATAGAGATTTGAATAGAGCCTTTTATTTACTGAGCTCAGGTCCGTCAGCCACTTCTCTC
>NW_004524587.1:7660740-7661577 GCF_000260255.1 Octodon degus
TGGTCCCTGTGATTTGCTAAGCTTGTTCTAAGTAGGTGCTTTAGACCACTGAGCCATCTCACCAGCCCTCTATTAACCCTTTACAATATGCAGAGAAAGTGATCTGCTTTATGCTATTGAGATAATATCTAATGTCTTTTTGGGGGGGTCTGGTGCTTCAGCTTTGATGTAGTCTTTCAAGCCCCAGGAAGTCACGGCCTCTATCTCGAGGCTGGATCCCAGCTGGCGGCGCAGAGTGTTACCTCTTCCGTCCTGACTCTACCTGGCCTACATTAAAGAGCAGTAGGTAAAGGTTACCAGAGAAACACACATGCTACCTTCAAAGACTATCACCAGCACCTTAGCACATTGCTTAAGGCCAACTGAAGGATAAACAGAAGTCCTAGACAGCTCTGTACAGAACAAGATGAGGAAATAGGGTCAGGCTCAGTCAAAATGGAGACAGACGCTCTTCTTTCAAGGAGAGCTGCTCAGGTGGTCCTCCACATTTAGTACAGGGTCTACAGGGTCTCACTACACAGACCAGACTTGTAGTGATCTTGCTATTTTCAGCCTCCTAAGCACTGGGATTACAGGCACACTGCCACCATGCCCAGTCTCAATCAACATCTCAGCCTGCCCCAGGGATGCAGCCAGCATGGCATGAGGTGCCTAGCAGTCCATTCTTCATGAATGGGAAAGAGGATGAGGTTTGGAAGACCATTCAGAGGGGTGCTCTCAGACACCTTAGCCTGAGGCATTCCCAGGTGTAGCGTTGAAAAGTTAGCTGAGGGCTGGTGAGATGGCTCAGTGGTCTAAAGCACCTACTTAGAACAAGCTTAACAAAAGCAAAGGGAC
>NW_004524587.1:7677173-7683871 GCF_000260255.1 Octodon degus
GATCCCTGGCACCACATACACACTAGTCCCACCCCTAGGGTGGGCTGAGCTGGCCACAAATACAATAAAATAAAAATAAAAAATAAAATAAAGATTAATTTCAAACAATAAAATAAAATAAGATACACCCATAGGAAATTGTTAAACCATTAAAATTTATTTTTCAAGGAGTATTTAATAAAGAAGGTAGAACATATGCCTATTGAACATGCCCCTAAAACAAAACCACCTATTTTCTGGGTCAAAAAGACCTGCTTTAGGTGTGTCCCCTCAGTGGGAGTAAAAATACTGTAATTACAATTCCACAGCATCATAATTTGAACAGGTGCCGAGTGTTCTCTCCTTTTTTGCATGTGACACCCAGAGCTTTTAAAATTTTAAGAATCTTTTATTTATGTATTTGGTTGGACCATGGTGATCCTCCTGTCTCAGCCTCCATAGCGCTGGGATTACAGGCATGCACCACTGGTGATACCAGGTTTCAGTGGCCGGCACAGCATGCGGTACGGGTCATTGCGCTTGTCAGGCAGGTGCTTAGAATGCTGAGCTATCTCCCCAGCCCACTCTGAGCTTTTAAACATCATTTAATCCACCTTAAAGCCCATCTTTTTTTAGTTTTTCCACATCTTAGCAACCCCTTTTTCTCTGCCAGGAGATGACGGGCTTTAGTGGTTCTGTTTTCACAGCCGTGGAGTCTTTGCTCACCTGCTTTTGCTCTTATAGGTATCATGGAGCAGCAATAAATGCCAGGTTCTAGTGCCAGACTGGCAGGGCTTGAATCCTGACTCTGGCCCTGACTAGGATTGAGGGTTGTTGGGTCAGTCCCTTTCCCTAATCTGTTATTTGTGTGCATTTGTTAGTTTGTTTTCTGAGACAGGATCTCACTATGGAGTCCAGGCTGGCCTTGTAGCCTATGGTGGCCTATAGCCTAGGGTGGCCTGAAACTCAGAGATCCTCCTGCCTCCGCCTCCCGAGCACGGGTTCCGGGTGTTTGCCATCTTGCCCAGCACTTCACCTAATATGTATCCCCATTTTTGTAAGAAAGTGGAAATGGCGACAGTATCTACCTCAGGGCTGTGAGGACTGTATTAGTTGTATAGGAAGGAAGTGTGTGGTATCCTGTAACTACCCATAATATATGACTTTCTGCAAAAGTTCTTTTGTGGTACTTGGGTGGCCCATCCCCCCGTTGTCCATTCCCAGTCAGTGCTTAATGTGCTTCCCGAGTATCCGTGTGAGTGCTGCGAGGCGGGAGAGCTCTAGCTGCTCCATCTCTGAGTCCATCCTGGTGGGAGAACAAGTACCCATTCTGGTGCTGCTGTGGGCAGGGCCTGTCCTTCCGCCCTCCTCTGTTTTGGTCCTCACAGCTGCTCCTGGAGATGTGTGCTATTAATCTGACTTCTGCCCTTTGTGAGTTGGGGTAAAAATGGACAATGTATTAAAAATGAGGTGAAAGTCTGGGTCAAAATAGAGAAGTTTAGAACCACAATTCTGATAAGTATATCACTGTCTTTCATTTAAACAAGTGGTGGTGAATCCATGGCATTCATGCCACAGCCATTTATTTTTGGTGGTGGTTCTTTTTTTTTTTTTGGCGGAACCAGGGATTGAACTCAGACCTTTGCGCCTGCCAGGGAAGTGCTTATTCCACTGAGCCATCTCCCCAGCCCCCCCCCCCTTTTTTTGTTGTTGTTCTTTTCTTTTTCCCCATGTACCAGTGACTGGGCTGTGGTAGCTGCTGAGGAAACACAGATGCCATGCATAAATTACGGGATTGTTATGGCCCATTGTACCCACTGGAGTGCTATACCTGAACAAAGCCTCCAGCATCCACAGGCAGGCCACAGCTGTTTATTATCATTAAAAGCTCTAGAAAGTTCAACATTGTTCATTTAAACTAATATTCAAAACTTCTCAGAAATGTGGAAGAGCCCAGTATGGTGGCTTTTGAGACAGCGTTTCATTGAGTAGTCAGGGCTCAAATTTGAGATCTTCCTGCCTCAGCCTCCCAGAATAAAGTTATAATTGTGTGCCACTTTGCCTGGCTCAGTCATGTTGCTTTAATAGGTAGGCTCACTTCATGCGCATCTTGTGTGGTCCAGATCCAGCAGGCAGTATACAAATGTAACTGAGGGTGGGGGTGCCGGTCAGCGGCACAGCACCTGCCTAGCAAGTGTAGGTTCCCGAGTTTGATTTCCAGTACTAAAAAAAGAAAGAAAAATATAAACGAGGAAGGAAAAATGTTGCTACAGATTTCAGATATATATACTAAGAAACCCTGAACCTAAATGTCCTTAATTCATGTATGAAATGAATGTCATTGGAGGAGGATGTCCTCTGTGTAGTGTCATACCTGGGCCACCTCTGGAGGTGACTTAACATCCCAGCTGTGTGTTACTGTGGCCCTCAGAGGTGCCGGCCAGCTACAGAGATACTGAGAAGCGGGTGAGTGAGGCAGTGGCTCTGTGAGTGCATCTTTACCAAGTATACACTGAATCACTCAGTGATTTTCTGGATGTGGTTGGTTTGTTTTTAAAGAACAGACAGATGTGGACTGGTAAATGGAGAATGAGTAGGTATAGTCCTTCTCTTCCCTTTTTTTCAGACAGGGTCTTACTAGGTCACCCAGACTTGAACTCCCAGTGATCCTCCTGCATTGGTGATCCTGAGGATTGAACTCAGGACCTTGTGCTTGCCAGACAGGTGCTTATGCCATTGAGTTACCTCCCCAGCCCTTCCTGCTTCATTATAAAGGCTGATATTATATTACTGTGAATTAAGGGATATTCTTTTTTTTTTGGTGGAACAGGGACTTGAACTCAGGCCTTTGCACTTGCCAGGGAAGTGCTTATTCCACTGAGCCATCTCCCTGGCCCCAAAGGCTGATGTTATAATTCTTGAATGCCCCATTTCAGTTTATATTGGGCCATATTAACTATCTTAACTAGGGGTTCATGGCGCCCATTTTATATCAAATTAATTTGGGTCAAAAATTTGAATATTGATAGATGTGTTCTCTATGTCTAACATAGGCTGTCCCCTACCAACGGGAAGCTGAACCATTTAGCCTTTGCCAGGTTGATATTACCAAACAGATGGGAGGGGGGCCCTGCCTCTGCCAAGCTATAGCCTCTCCCTGGATCCTGTAAAATAACCCTTTTTCCCCTTTTTCTTTTGAGTGGAATCTTCAGATTGGCTTCTTTCTAAATGTTGAATCTTTTCTTAACTCATTCTCCTTTGGGCTTTGAGCCCTGTTCCTTGTGGTGTGTATGCTGCCGTTTTGACCCCAAAGATGGTTGATGGAAATGTTCACCAGGGGCCCTGGGAGGTAGCTGCTTCCCTCCACTGATGGTGGGCCAGGGGCCAGGTTCCACCATGGTCACTTCACCATTAGGATCACAGTTCTGAGACTCTGTATGTGGACAGGAAGTGTGGTTTCTTGTGCCTTGTTGTGCAAGGACCAGTGTCCAGGGCATGTTTGTCCAGGAGGATTTTGGCCACATTGTGCCAGGGCTTTGAGCCATGTTACCTGTGCATCAGAGGACAAAGTGACAGGAGTAGTCAGCTCTCTGACCTTTGTTGTGTGGCCTTTTAAGTGTGCAGTATAAGTAAGGATATACATGAGATTAGGTCCTATGGGATTCGCATGTGGCTAAACCAGTGTGGAAGCTGGGGATGGGAAAGGCACTGGCTGCCTCTCCCCGATAGCATGCTCTTTCCCTTCTTGTGAGCAGGAACGCACATAAGGCTTCCCCACTGTCCCATGGGTGGTATGCCTAGTGCCAGGTCCTTTCTGTGACCTAGCGGGAATGGAATACCAGGTCACTGATGGCAGCACAGGAAAGGATGGGGTCAGAACCAGGCCGCACCCTCCTTACCTGACTCCAAGTGCTTTCTTCCAAGTAGCTTTATGTATGATACCGTTCCCTGTGATGGCAAATACAATGAACCAAGTTACTGCAGATGAAGGACACTCCACAGGTGACATGAGGGAAATCAACATGTTTTATTCATGTTTATATCTAGTAACATGAATGAAAACCTCATTGAAAGCCAGCCAGCTAGAAATACCGTGCAGAGTGTTTACACTGTTTATGGAGGGCAGAATAGCTCAGTTATCCTGCGTGTCCAAAGTCACCCAGGCTCTTGAGAAAGATCCCACTTACCCAGAGGGCTAGGATGTCTTCAGGACAACCTGCTTCCTCTCCCAGAACAGAAAGGGCCTCAGAGACCCCCACAGTACAGATGCAGTCATTACAGTGGTGGGTCTGTACATGCCAAGAGTTGAGCAGACTGCAATGTGAATGAGAACACAAGCCATGGAGCTTCTCCCCACAGACTAAGCTGTGCTTCCCTTCCTGTGATCTCATCCAGTACTGGGGTCCTGGGGTGTAAGGCACTAGAACTGGAGTTGGAGAAGGTGCTCTGAGCTGCAGTCTCAGCATGCCAAGGCAATCTTTTTTTCAAATAGACACTAAAAATACCCTCCTCTCCTCTAGTAGTTTCTGTTCTTTATAGACAGAAAAACAAGGTGTTTGCAAAGGATTACAAACAGGTGCATTTGTCATGAGAAAAATGGCCCATGAAGAAATGCATAGTTCTTCATCAGATGCACTGTGCTTGGAGAAGAATCATAGAACAAACAATCATGACATTGAATGAACAAAGAGAAGGCAGAGAAAAACAATTTTCTTGAAGAACAGCACAGTGGTAGTGATGAGGGACCACACTGTTGAGTGCTGTGGTGATGTGAATGAGTGGGCTCGCAATTCAGCACCTTCAAGGGGAGGCCAGAAGTGGTGCTCTGCTGACAGCCCTGGCTCGCTGCCGCTTTCTGCAAGTACGCAGGGTGCATGGAGCCCAGGCATGCGCTCTGCATTTACCCTTCCTCCCGCGCTCACGTGCCTGCTACTAAGTCCCAACACACCTATGTTGTGTGGATGCAGCGCTGCTGCTGTTTACAGCAGCACTGGAGTGGGTGCTGCAGAGGAAAACTAAAGCGGCAGCACCTTATTCGGTAGCATCGCCCCAGTGGTGATCAGCACTCTGTCACAGGCATTAGATGCGACCCTAGCCAAGCAGCGTGAAAAGCCAGACACAAACCTGTAGCTCAGCCCTGAAAGCACCCCATTTCAAGTGTTGTGCAGGTCAGGGTATTCCAGGACTTGCTGCAGTGGGAGGCCACTGAAGTTCCCTTGTATCCTGGGTCCCTCAAGGATGGCGAAGGCACGATCAGATGCCAGCACATCTCTTTTAAGAAAGCGCTTGCCACTCGCTCTATGCTGCCACTACCAGCACTCAGGGGGCAGGAGAGGGAGGGTGCCAACATCTCAGGTGCCTACACAAGCAGGACAGAGGGCTCACAGCTGGGGATAGATTTCTTGAGTTTTAGTTACTTTCTGGGAACCAGCCTAAGCAAGAAAGCAAACAGGTGGTAAGACTCTTGTGTCCAGGAAGATGCCCCAGAGAGCATAGCACTCGATGGCAGCTCTCAGGGTCACAGTACAGCTAAATGATCTCTGGCCTGATGGGCATCTCCCATATTGGGGGGTACAGGGACCAAAGGAACAGCACTGGAAAGTGTTATAAAAGGTTAAAGAAGAACAAATATGTGATCTAAGCAGCAAGTTATCCTTTTTTTTTTTTTTTTTTTTTGCGGAACTGGGGATTGAACTCAGGCCCTTGCACTTGCCAGGTAAGCGCTTATTCTTTGAGCTATCTCCCCAGCCCCAAGTTATCCCTTTTTAAAAAAGCTCTTAGTGCATTTTGAATTGAGGCTACCGTCACCTTCATGGCAGTGTAAGGGAGGAGCAGTCTCGCCCACAGAGCTCTGGCAAAGGGCATGGCAGTGCTATACAAGGTGCCTGGGTACACTATTTCAAGGAAGGAGAGGTGCACAGAACATGTAAAAATCTGGGTCTTTGTAGCTTCAAGGCCAACATCCAGTTTCTAGGGTCAAAAAGATTAGGTAATTTATTTGCTGACAAAAGAACAGAAAATGCAGTGCCTCCCCTACAGATAATTTCAAAGAGAAAAGCCCAAAATTAATTGACTCACACTGGTATGTCGACACACAGGGGAGCTTCTATGGCCCTGCTGTCTGAGATTAGATGACACGAGTGAAGGTGTTGTGCTTGTCCTTCCTTATAACTGCCAGCACTGCAGCAGCCGCCCAGGGTGCCGTAACGTCTAGCTTCAGCACTCAGGGCTTCCACTGCCCTCTGTTGCTCACCACCTGGAGTCAGAGACAAGTCTGTTCACAGCACTTCTGTAAGGGCCAGATCCAGAAAACAAGTTGACTGACCCTGCCTGTGTGTGCATGAAAGACTGCAAGCTGGGGAAAGTATTGTACGCCCAAGAGAGGAGACCAGAGATCACTGTAATGAGCCAAAGAAAAATCTCTGTGGTCCACAGCATTCAGTTAAACAAATGATGACCCAGAAGATGACCACTTTGTAAGGAGTAAGAGAATGACCTTTAGTTCTAGAGATTTTTAGAATACTCAGCCCCTCCTCTGTCCCCACATAGCAAGACAAACGCTTCTAGCTTAAAGGAGAAGAGTGACATTAGCCACAGGAGGCCTGTACTTCTAGCTCTACAGTACAAGAAAGGTGCTGCATGATTTTCAGTATACCACTACTTAGAAAGCACAGTGACTTAACAGTAATGAGCTAGACATTAGCAAGTACCCAAAAAAA
>NW_004524587.1:7683971-7696172 GCF_000260255.1 Octodon degus
AAAAAAAAAAAAAAAAAAAAAAAAAATAGAGGCACTGACATCTACCTTGAATATACTGTGTGAGTAATAAATTGAGGTGGCTTTTACTTTTTCAATATGGAACTTACGTGATGACACTTCTGTGTAACAGCACAAATTTATTGCCACAGTTGTATTGTCTGTGCATAAACCAAGAATTTCTTTTGGATTTAATTTGAAATAAAATTTCATTTACAAAGATAGACTTGGAGTGGTGCAAACATGTGAAAGCGTGTGGCTATCTGGGACTCCTGCTTCCATCTGTCCAACGTGGCATGGGGCTGGCCCTCTCCTCCAGGTCCTTCCTGGCGGCTGCTGCTGCTCAGAGCGCTCTCCTGGCTGCCCAAAAGCAGCAGGTCTCAGCAAGTGAAATGCGTGCTTGCTCCAAAACATGAAGGCCACCAACTGAGTTATAACCACACTCTTCCTTAACACATCAACCAAGATCCCCCCACATAGGTAGACACTTAAGTCACTAACCAGGCAGGAGGGGCCAGTCTGCCTGAGTGGTAACAGGTTTTGCAGCAAGGCTGAATGAGGCAGAAACCTGGGAATGTTAAGCTGCTCTCATTACATGATCTTTACTATTCCTACAGGTTTAGCTGAACTAATGCTTCCAAGATACCGAGATGAGAGAGACTATGGCAGAGTTAAATTTCTAGTAGTTGTTGTTTTTTTTTTTTTTTACACTAATTAAAACCCAGTGAGGGCAGTTTATATGCAAGGGGAAATGTGTTGGGGTTGGATAGCTTTGTCTGTGACCTCCAAGCTTTCCCATGTGGAAACAGACACTCCTCACCAGGGTGCAGGGCACACTCGGTGCTGGAGAACGAGCTTCGAGGAAAAGAGGAAAGCAGCCCTCTCACTTTACAAACTCACAGCTACTGCACTCACAAACTCTGGACGGACGCATCTCTGACTTTGTTTTCTTCCATGCCAGGATGTAAAGTTCCAAGTTTCACTGTGAGCTCGGCATGAACAAGCTTTACTCATCTGGCCAGCCTAACTGTCCCTTCCCCATGCTAAAGGAAGGAAGACACGCTGAGCTCGTGAGCTGTGGGCGCAGGGTAGAGGAGAGGCTGAGAGTCACGCAAGGAAGAAAACCTAGAGGACAACTGACCTTTGCATAGCACAAAGAGAAAGCAGCACTGTCTTCACAGCAGAAAATCCAGCATTGGTGGTGACATTCCAACATAGGCATACTTATTTCCTTAGCTAGGAAACAAAAAACTACCCCATTACAGGGATGAACAAGAGATGAAAAACAAAAAATCGCAGGCAGGCTGCCCTGGCCCAAAGATGTGAGAACTGGCTCCAGGGGCAAATGAGGACAGTGCCAGTTAACTGCTTGTGTCTCCTATGGCCCACACAGCATCCATGTGCTTCCTCCCTTCAGTGAGGTAGATGATCCTCTTGCTAGAGGTATCAGGTGCCAGCCCACAGTGCAAAGGACAGGACAATGATCTGCCTGGCTAAAAGGCACAAGCTATTTCAGAGGCTGCATCACACACAGGCTTCTCTGAGGAGCTGTAGCCCAGGGAGAGATTCTTCCCTGAGGGCTGGACAACAAACAATGCAGGCCTTGTTTTGAGAGACAATTTAAAATCAGCCTGTCACTTTAACACAGTTCCACAGGGAAGCTCACCCTGTTAGGTACACTTCCTGCCACCATGGGACTCTGAACAGGGGATGGATGGGAAGACAAGAAAGCCTGCAAGTTTAAAAGCAGGTCAAGTTCAAAAGTATTATCAAGAAGATAAGAAATGCGAGGCAAAGGTTTGGTGAGGAGGAACTGTCAGGGAAAGGGAAGCTCACGGTGATGCTCCTCAAGTGAGATGGGGAGAAGCTGGCAACAGTGCCTGGCGTTACTTCCCATGCAAGTCACTCAGCTCCACATCATCCTTTCGGCGCTTGTGTGTAAAGAGGGAGGCAATAGGGTAGAGCTTGGCCTTGGCCTGGAACCGGCAGCCTGCAATGTCAATCTCATATTCTCCCCTGTTGATGAAATCTACTGTGACCACCTGCTCCTCCCCAGTGTCCTCTGAAAAGTTGTGCACAAAGCCCAGGCACACGTGGCGCTCCAGGCTATAGCTGTAGGCACTGCTGGTGGTCTGGCCTGCATACCGGCCATTCCGGTAAATAGGCTCCCCCCACCATGGCCAGAGGTCCAGGTCAGTGTCATGGTCCTCCAGGATGAACATGGTGAAGCGCTTGTACACCCCATTCTGCTTCTGCTGCAGCAGTGCATCCTGGCCCATGAAGTCCATGCCCTAGAGAGAGAAGTGATTGAGACAGCACCCCGGGGGGGGGGGGGTCTCCCTACAGTCTTACCACTGGCTTCTCGGAAACGGCCTTTACCCCTTGTGAGAGCAGCACACACTATTTTTCTTTAGAAAAAGAAAACTTTAGCTCAGGGCTTAGCCCAACCAGGGCCTTTGCACTGAGCTCTCCCTTACCCTTTTTATATTTTGAGACCAAGGTCTTGCTCAGTTGCCAGGCTGGGCTTGAACTTTGGATTCTGCAGTCTGAGCCTCCCAGAGTACAGCCTATACTACCAGTCTGGCTTTTTTCCTAATTCTTTTCCCTATTTTTATAAATTTTATTAACATTCCAATCACAAGACTACACAAAGTAATATTTAGAAAGGAAAGTCACACAAAAATATTTGCTAAAATTTAAAAATTTTAAATTTTTAAATTTAACAAGCGGCCGCTATGTTACTTTATATCCTGACACCCGCCTCCTCTTTTTTTTAAGATGGAGTCTATGTTGGCCTCGCTGACCTCAAATCCCTGGGCTCAAGTGGGTTTCCTGCATCAGCCTTCCTAGTAATTGGACCATGGATACACACCTCCACACCCAATGTTATCCCAGCCCAAAGCCCATGCAGGTCTGTATCAGTATGTACATAGTTATAAATGCCTGTGTATAAGAGGTAAGTAAACATTGATTGCCTGGCTCACTATAACATGGGCCACCTTGTAGCTTTTTCTATTTTTCCTACTTTCCAAAATGAATTATGTAATAGCACAGAAAAATCGTTATATGTGGTGGCTCAAGCAGAGCACTGCAGGAAAGACGTTGTGCTGATCCCACAGCAGCCGGTCACTAAGAGTGGCAGGGAGAACACAGTGTACTGCCAGTTGTGGCCAGAGCCTGGGTGAGCCTCAGGAATGGACTGACTCGTCTTCCACACAGCCTTCTGTGCAGCTATGCATCTCTAAAGTGTTCATCTACTTAAAAAAAATAAAACAGTTGATTGTAAGATAACTAGTAAAAACCCACGTTATGTTACTAAACCAAAATCAACTTAAAACCTCTGGCCAAGTGTTGCTCCTCCAGAGGACAAGGTGGTATGCTGTCGTTCATCACAGTGGACACTGCCCTTCCGAGGGTGCCAACCAGCCAAGCATTTTCACCCACTACCTGCCACTTCACTCTCCTGTTCTAGTGCCAATCTCGACTCTCGGCATGAAGCTGCTGAACACAGTACCTTATCCAGCTTCACCCGAGACTCTCGTCCACACTCCAGCGGCGTGGTGAGCGTGTTTAAATCCTGGCCCCAGAAGGCAAAAAACTTCTCAATTCGGAGGCTGCGGAGGGCGTAATACCCAGAATTCCGGATTCCATACTTCTGCCCAACATTCATCACTTCATTGTACACATGGAGAGCATACTGAGGAAGGAATGGGGGAGGGAAAGAAGAGAAGGGAGCTCAGTGCCCTGCAGCCTCCAGAGCAAGCACAAAACAGGCTGGAAGTGGAGGCTTGAATGCTATTATGTGGACAGAACAGGAGTCACACAAAACTCCAGGGCACCTCATCCTTGGGCCGTGGCCTACAGCTAGCAGTAATGAGCTGGGGTCTCCTCAGCTGGGCATCAGGCTCCACCAAAGTGGGATCCTTACCTTTCACTTCCCTAAGGTGATTTCAGTATACGGCCATTATCACACAACTCAACTTTCTAGAAGAACCCACTCAGATGACTTCCAGGCTTCACCCAGTTCTGACTTTGTTTTGTTCCAATCCTGAGCCTGTGCTAGTGCCGCACACACGGGCTCAAGCTGCAAAATCCCAAGCTCTCACATGTAACCATAGATATGGACACACATCGCACCTGATCTTTCACACATATGAAACCACATCTTAGAAGGAATAACCATGATTACTGTTCGTATATGATGAAGCTAAACCCTAGAACTCCCAGGCTTACCTAAAAATAAAGACTATAGACAATATAATTGCATAAGGAAATAGGCTACTATTAGTCAATATTTCAGAACAAAGACACCTTTCCTCATTCGTGGCAACAGAATATTAATGGAATAAATTTTAATGACTTCAAAATACCTCTGAAAGTCACCAAAGAACTTGAAAAATACAAAACACAGCATATGTTTGACTAAGATCCAATACACATCTTAGGACTGTCATTTTTAGCTGAGCATGGTAGTAAACATCTATAAACCCAGCACTGTGGGAGGCTGAGGAATGAGGACCCAGGTAAATCAGAACCTGTCTCAAATAAAAAATGGCTGGGTATAGAGTTCATTTTGAAGACCCTGGGTTCAATTCTAGAACCACATACACAAAACACAACACAATTCAAAGAGTAACCTGAGGGCCGGCCAGATAGCTCAGCAGACTAAAGTGCCTGCTTAGGCAAAGCATAGGGACTAAAGGGCAGGGAGATGGCTCAGTGGAATAAGTGCTTCCCTGGCAAGTGCAAGGGCCTGAGTTCAATCCCCAGTTCTGGAAAAAAAAAAAAAAAAAAAAAGCACAGGGACTGGAGTTTGATCCCCTGTGCACCAGGGCACACTGAGACATCACTGAGACTGGGCGTGGTGGCACATGCTTGTAATCCCAGTGCTTAGGAGGCTGAAAGCAAGAGGATCTAGTCTGATCTGTGTACTGAGGCGCTGTAGACTCTGTACTAATATAAAAAAACTACCTGCCCAGGCTGACCTTGATAGTGTTGCCTCAGCCTCCCTAGTGGCTGAGGTCACAGAGAAACACCATCACACCCAACTTTCTACTTTTTCATTGTAAAAGTTCATGAGAGAAAACAAACAGGAATTGTTCTTTTCCAGAATTTTCCAACATAATGTAGGATAAGCTCTAAAAAAATTGAAACACAGACTCAGACAGACTCAGAAACACAGTGGCTCTGAGCCAGGCAAGTGGTACATTTACTGAGCATTTTGTAAGTACCAAACACTTAGATGGTAGGGATATAAATGTTTTTTTTACATTTTATTTATTTATTTATTTTTGTGTGTGTGTGGCCAGCTCAGCCCACCAGGGGGCGGGGCTGGCTGGCATGTGGTGCTGGGGGATTGAACCGTGGTCCCTGTGCTTTGCTAAGCTTGTTCTAAGTAGGTGCTTTAGACCACTGAGCCATCTCACCAGCCCGAGGGATATAAATGTTAATAGTACAAAGGGACTGATGAACAAAATAAGTATAATGTATTTTCCTAGACAGTGGTAAGTGCTACAGAAAAAAAATGAAAAAGAGAGCCAGGTGTATATACCCATCATTCTAGCTACTTGGGAGGCTGAGGCAGGAAGATCGTAAGTTCCAGACCAGCCTGCACAATTCAATAAGACCCTGCTTTAAAAGGTGTGGGGATGTAGCTCAGTGGCAGAGTGCCCTGGGCTTCAATCCCTAATATCACAAAAAACGAAAGTGGGAAGGTACCCAGGAAGTAGAGTTGCTACAACTTGCTATAATGCGATCTCAGCAGAAGTTGATATGCAAGAAAGACCCAAAGGAGGGGGCCCTTAGGAGTGTCTGCCTGGGGAAGGACAGGCCAAAGGCGAGCAAAGAATTCAGTGGAAGATAAAAGGCCATTTAGCATGTCTCAAGACAAGCAGAAGGCAAAAAGCATAAAGGTGGACAACAAGTACGTGGAATGCATCAGGCCCCAGCTGGCGTGGACTTGGCTATGGAAGGCTCTGAAGAGTTGCTTAGCCCCACTCAAAAGTTAAAAACTGTTTCACAACGGGCCAGGGAGATAGCTCAGTGGAATAAGTGCTTGCCTGGCAAGTACAAGGTCTTGAGTTCGATCCCTGGTACCACCAAACAAAATGAAACCTGTTTCACGACCAACACACCAGCAAAAGCCTCAAGTCTGACAACTGTGGGTTCATGCAATAAAGACAACAGTTTCCACACCACAGAATGTTTTTATAATAGCCAAGGACTAGAAACACCAACACATCTACTGGTGCAAGACTTGGTGAGTATATTATGATTACACCCTAAGATATAGTTCTGTAAGAAATAAGGGCTAGGAAATAGCTCAGCAACAGAGCACAGAGCATTTATCTAGCCAGAAGTGAGGCCCTGAATTAAATCTTCAGCATCAGAGAGGAAAAAAAGGGGCAGCTCCTGCTCCTGAGGTACAGACATGGAAAGGTTTCTATGGTGCTGTTGAATGGCAAAACCAACATGAAGGACAGGCGCTTCTATTTGAGTCTGTACCAGAAGGCTAACAACTCCCTTTGTGTATGCTTGCATATACGTAACAATGTCCCTGACAATATAAAAACAAATATGGGCAGCTTGTCATATGGCACTGACTAGTTTGATGATTTTATAAAATCTCTTGCATACAGTCTACTTTGATTCCCAAGGCCCAGCCACACCTTGCTATCCGAAGCTGCCTGTGCGAAGGAGCTCTGTAAAGAGCAGCCCTTCCCGGGTCCGGCAAGGACCACAGGCGCCTCACCTCGATGGGGATGTACAGCATGAAGCCCGGCTCTCCCGTGTGGGTCATGCTCATCACCCGGATCCCATTCGCGTAGCCCACGCTCATCTCCTGCAGAGACAAAGATAGCAGTGAGTGTAAACAGGCACTCGCACCTGTCAGGGGAAGGACGCCAGGGACTCCTGAATTTACATTGCACCCTGTCCTTCTCCAAGGAGATGTGCCTGAAGGCAGGCTTCTCACCCTGACAACATCCTTTCCCTGGACACCACTGTGTCTGGAGCACTAGTCTTGCTGGCATTGGCAAGGGTGGCTGTCTTTGATTAGCATGAACTATTTATCTTCCCCAAGTCCTGTTCAAGACTTAGATTGGCCCAGAGTCTTCTCTGGGGAACTCTCCAGGTGAATCCTTGGCACCTGCCATACAAAAGGCGATGCCTGGTGCCCATTGAACACAGCTTGTATTACCCAACTCCTCATTTTCAAAGCAGCTCAAGTACTTAGCAGGGCCTGGCCTGCAAGGCGAAGAGGTAAGTATTGGGCTGCTTAGAAGCAGACGGTTGCCGTGGGAAGCCAGGATGGCAGCACACGTGCCAGGGCAAGCAGGTGGAAGGAACTCTGAGGGGTCTGCTCACAGCTAACGTGGGGTTTTCTGTTGCTTACTTCCTGCCTCAGAGAAGAGGAGAAACTAGAAATAACTTGTAGGTGTGTCCTAAGTCTGGTTTGAACTTCAGAGTCTCTGTAGTAACTCCCACAGTTGAGTGTCCCTGGGCCCTGAGAGTCCACTGGGCCCTTGGTTATCCACTGTTACTGTTGTCATTGCCTTTACTCTGTTGCAATCTAAAAGGAAAGAGAATATGTATGTTGCTTCAGGTGCTAGTATGTGCATATGTGCAGAAGTGACTGAAAAGGAGGAAGCAAGGAAGAAAAACCTGCTCCGCAGTGGCAGCGCACTGCAACAGGCCATAAGCAGAAATGTGACACTCAGAAAGGCGAGCTCACTTCAAAGATTCCCTCCTTACTAAGGAGAGCCTCAAAGGTGAAAAACGTCATTTTTTTTTGCTTAATAAAAGTCAACACTTTGGGGCCGAGGAGATGGCTCAGTAGAATAAATGCTTCCCTGGCAAGCGCAGAGGCCTGAGTTCAGTCCCCGGTTCCAGTAAAAAAAAAAAAAAGTCAACACTTTGTTGGAGTAACAGTAAGAATATGCATCTGCCACCACTGTAAAAAACAAAAAACAAAACAACTGTTCACTTAAAGATAACTTTACCAGCACCCACCTTGCAAAACAGAGTTGGGAAATGGTCTGGAGTCATAGGGGCATAGGACAGTTCAGAGAGCACATCCACAGCCCGCGGGCCAATCAGGTTGAGGGCTGCATGGGAAAAAGGAGCCATATCAGCTGGGCCAGTGGGAAAGGCTGGTTTGGCACACTGATAGCCAGGTCTGAGTGTCAGGACCAAAGGAGTGACACTTCATTTTGGCAAGGCCAGGGGAGACGCCCAACACCCTGATTCTGGCCCAGAGGCATCTGCTGACAGCACTCCTGGATGTGGCTGCTGATTGGGCTCCCCTGGTTTACAAGATGACTGACTGCAGTGAGATGGGTCGGGAGGCCGAGCCCTAGCCAGTGTGACCCCTTCAGGGCTGCCCATGCCTCCCAGTCAGCCCTCCCACCCAGATCCTTTTTCTCATCCTCTCCCCAGAGTGTCTGGAAAAAGCCCCCATTCCAAGTCAGTACCTGGAGACAGCTGTCCACCCACTTGGATCTCTAACGTCTGTGACAGCAGCATATGCTAATTAACAGGTCAGCCTCCATAACCCTGAACATCACTTTAGGTAAGTTCTGCAGTTTGCCAACCTGGTAGCAAGGAGCAAGTCCTATTTGATACTAGTGACAAGAGTGAGGCCTGGGGACATCAACACTGGCAGGGGGCAGGGTGGGAGAAGAGGAAGGTGCCACTCCCGAGCTAGGACTGCTAAGAAAGAGAGAAGCAGGAGATTAACTCATCCTTAAAAATTATGAACTCAAATTCAATGTGATGGTGCACGCCTAAAATCCTAGCTCTTAGGAGGCTGAGGCAGGAGGATTGTTGTGAGAGCAACACTAGTCCGAACTATACAGTGAGACCCTGTCTCCAATAAAACAAAAGTTATATATTCGTTGAAAATAAAAGGTAAGAGTAATAATTCTTTAAATTCTTTACTCATTCATCCAACAAACACTGGCACTCCTACATGTTAGAAAGGGCTGGGAATGTAGCTGAGCAGCACAAGCACCTGCCTGGCAAGTGCAAGGTTCCAAGTTCAATCCCCAGTTACTACACACAGAAAAAAAACTACATGCTAGCTATAAAGGGTAGCAATAAACAAAATAAACACAAACCACAGCACTCATGTTACACTTCCCTTATAATAAAGTGGGGGTTGCTAGAGGTCCACTATCTGTGACCACAGCCCTCTCTGTCCCTCACCCTGACTGTCCCAACATACCTCTATCCCTGCTTCCACTCCACCTGCAGCCTGAAGGCTCTTACCTGTGTATTTCCAAGTGACATCCTCCAGCACCAGGCTGCTGTCCTCAGGCATGTGCTTCCTGAGCCAGGCCCAGCAGTGGACCTGCTGGTCGGTTGGAGAGATCATGAAGAAGCTGAAAGGGAAACACTGAGAAAGTCAAACCAGAGCATAGAGGGTCAGCAAACAAGTTCTCACCTAGCCTCAGAGCTCCTCCAAGAATACTGCAGAATGATCTCTTACATAGTGAAAAACAAAATTCTAACTTCCTGCTAGTGCCAAGAAAGACTAACATGAAGAAGGGCACCTCTCCAGGAGAGTGACTTCTACACTGGCTCTGACATGATTTTCTGGGTCCTGGTTTTTCAGGCCCTGGGATAAGCAGGTTTCCTGGAGAAGCGTGGAGAGGCCCTGTTACCCTTACAGAACCCTGTGGGAGTGATGTGACCTCACCTGCGCTTGCTCAGGCGTGCAATGCTGCAGTCATTCTCGTAGCCCCCGGTCTCGTTGAGCATGCCTGTGTGCACAATGTGGCCCACAGGCACATCCAGGTCGTTGGAGAAGAGGAACTGCAGAACATCTAGCGCCTGGTCCCCGGTAGACTGAAGGGAGGAAACGAAGCAGGAGCAGTGAGCACAAAAGCACGTGGTCAGCCACACAGCCAACAGTCGAATCTCTGAGGAAATCCAATGCGCCAGCACCCATGTGACAGGAACTGCAGATATAGTCAATGGTAAAAAGCTCTGGGGAAAGCTACTATTGAGTCTTACGGTCAGTGGGCCTCTCTAGGCAAATTAAAACCCAGACAAAAGGAGCTAAAAATGCAGAAAAATGTAGTATACAAACGAAACCTGAAAGATAGCAAAGTTCTTACAGAATCAGTTTTGAAGTAACAGATGAAATAAAGGTGGGATTCAGTAAATACAGTTTTCCTGTCATTATTTGGATTCCTGAACACTTACTGTTATCTCAAACTTTGTGAAAGAGGACATGTCGATCACACACACCGCCTCCTTACAGCACTTGACTTCAGCCTCTACAATGTCAAACCAGTCTGGCTTGTAGAAAGTCTTGCTCTGCTCCAATGCAAGGAGGTCTACAGGAAAAAAACAGAAGGTGCAAAGGAAAGGAGGGACATGACCATTTGGTGTGCTCTTTCACAGACCTTGGTTTTCAAATAAAATATATTAAAACCTCCAAAAAAAAAGGAAAGGAGGGACTATACATTTTGTAGGATTACATCCAGCTACATCCACTTACAATATTCAGTCCAAGAAAAAATGAACAAAAACAATACTACTTACCCTTGTCAGGTGGAACAAAGTACTTTGGCCTTTCAAATCCATGTTTCTCCATCCATCTGGCCCCTTGAGCATCCAGCCGGTCATACAGAGGAGAAGTACGCAGCTGCCTGCCAGTTTGGAAGTCCCAACGAGGAACCTTAAGGTCATATATTAAAGCTAGAACAGACAAGAACAGTCTCTCTCAGTCCCAAGTCACACAGTCAGAGCTGAGTACCCAGTATCCACCAGAACCCGGAGTCGCTTCTATTCATGACAACGTAATTTGTAGGCTGATACAGCCTGATTAGTCAAATATTACCCAGCACAACAGGCAAGCTCCAGAAGGACAATACTATTGAACTGGCATTATCCCCATGTAAAGCTATCCAGGCAGCGACTCGTGCTCTCTAGTGACAATTATACTTCCAAAGTAGTACACAGAAAGGATGGAGGGAGGCCAAGGGGAGACCTTGCTCAACTCCACAGCAGAGATGAAGGCAGCATCTAAGTGAGACACAGGTGATGAGGAAGTGTGAAAAAAAATGGCACTTGATTCTTTGCCTGTGTTGTTGGGATCTCAGACCTATCACAGGCATTTCCTCCTTTCTTAATATTTAACCCATTTCTGAAGTGAAAGGGTACATAGCATACCTTGATTTGGTGGCTCTGAAATCTGAGAGGTTGCAATGTATTGTCCCAGTGACATTATTCACATAACAAAGCTAGGGTCAGAATTCATTTCTCTTAATGTCCAATCTGCAACAGCAATAAGTAAAAAGAGCCAGAAAGAATATGATCTCTCATCTCTTCCGAAGACCTGACTCAGTCCACGCCAAAGGTACATTGGGGTGGGGAAGGTTGGGAGATTGAGGAAGAAGAAGCCACATCAAATTTCTGGGTTTTTGTTTTTGGTACCGGGAATCAAACTCAGGACCTCGTGCTTGCCAGGCAGGCACTGTACCACTGAGCTATATCCCTGGCCCAGTTACTTTTTTGGTTTTGGTGACTCTGTGCTGCCTATGCAGACACTGTGCCACAGTATATCCCTGACAAATTTCTTACGTTGTGACAACGTGTCAACTTCTGGTACTTTTAAGATTTTATTTTCATTTTTTGTCCTATGATGCTTATAAATTCTGATAATCACAGAGGGCTATCAAAAGTGTCACTTCACCAAAGAGAAACTCATGAAATGCAATTATAATTTGTATAGGTGCTACAGTAACAGTAGGTGGGGAAATCTAGAATTATAATAGTTGAAAATTTTAGCTAAGGATTTGCTAAAATTAAATTTAGTAGTTAGATACACTACTGCTAGCTGTCCTCTTCCATGGACCGAAGTTGTATGCCATAAAGCAAAGCAAACATTCAGGGGTTAAAGGCCCTACCATGGATATTGACCAGCTACTAAGACAAAAATGCATTTATAACCAAGAAGGGTAGGGGGCACAGCCAATATGGACACTTAACTCTTGGACATAAACATACCCTAAATATTTATAAATTATTTGGCAAGATCTGAGAGTAGTGCTCAGCATAGGAAAATGTAGTTTAATTTCTGATAGAAAAGCTGTCTCTCAGGGGCTGGAGAGATGGCTCAGTGGTCTAAAGCACCTACTTAGAACAAGCTTAGCAAAAGCATCAGGGACCGCGGTTCAATCCCCCAGCACCACATGC
>NW_004524587.1:7696285-7701252 GCF_000260255.1 Octodon degus
AAAATTAAAAAAAAAAAAAAAAGAAAAGAAAAGCTGTCTCTAAAGGCTTGCTAGAAAATAAATGCAAGGTGGAATGAATTCAGATGAGGAGGCCAGTCCTTCAGAGTTGGAAGGAGGTAAGCACAAGTGGAAGGAAAGACGAATGAACACTTTGTATTCACATGAGAAGTGCTTTCTTAGCTTGCTCTGAGAAAGCCTTGGCAAATCCTCTGCCTTAGAAAAGAAACAGTGATCTCAAAATCTGAGTGGGAGGCTGGGACCTACACGGAGAACTAGCTCAGTATTAGAGCACTGCCTAGCATATAGGGCTCTGGACTTGATCCTCAACACTGAAAACAGAAACAAACCCATAAGCAGGGAGTATGGGAGCATAATAGGACCTTTCAAGGCAAACTGGAAAGGAGGAGTTGCTAAGGATATACAAGGAGCACCTGCAAAGCATCCATAAACCCTAGTGTTTTCCTGTTCCCAAAAACAAGCAGGGTTCCCTATACTAAGTGTTCCATAAATATCACATGGGGCATAAGGCCCCATCCCAGGCTTGAAATCAGATGCCCAATTCAAAGCAGTTATTAAAGAACAAAGGAAAAAAAAATTTCCTCTGAATGATAAAATAGGCCACCAGAAAGATGCCTGCAGCTATGTGCACCTAGGGTAAAACTTCACTTACGCATGACTTCCATGACCCGGTGGCGCAAGAAGGTACGGCTGCTCTGGAGGGCTCCAAAGCGTTTCAGGTCCAATTCCCAGACGTTTTCTGAGGGGTAACCATTTACTATCCATTCGGCGAGGTACCTGTTTAGATGGGGGGCAAACGTTGTTGGGCCTCAGACAATGATACACTCACTTGTCTCACCTGTCATTTGCTAGAAAACTAAGAAAGCACTTCTTGCGTGAGTACAGAGCCCTCATTCCTGCTCTCCTTCCCTCAGCGCTGCCCACACCAAGCCCAGTGCCAGGAGAGTGGCTGGAGGCCTCGCATGGGGCGCCTGCAGGTAGGTATGAAAGATCACGCTGAAAAAGTAATAGTAAAATGGATCAGTGTAAAGAGTGAATGTGGTTTCATCAACAGATTGACACCAAGGAAAGCATATTTGGAGGCTAGCCTGTCACAAAGAACCCCAGGAAGTCCCTTCCCGGTGGAGATGGAAAGACTGGAATTTGATATGAAGGAGAAAAGGGACAGAGGCAGCAAATGCAGCAGCTCAGGGTGAGGGTGGGAGTTCCAGCTCAAGGCAGGAAGTATGAGGCTGACCACAGCCATCTTGAATGCTACTCATATGGTAGGGACCCTGCATGCAGTCACCAGAACAGCAGAACAGAGGTGTGGGGGATAGACTGAGGAAGTGAGAGCACTTGAAAGACGAGCAAAGGGTGTGGACCACAGTCTGCCAACCACACCACACCCCTGGGCAGGTGCTCATGAGCAGCACACAGGCAGAAGGCAGACTGGTGAGGCAGATGTGAGGTTACAGACCATGACTCTACAGGGTCATCCTCATCACTGTCAGCATACAAGACAGCAAAAAAGAGGATAAAGAGAATCAAGGAGACTCAAGGTCAGCAGCCACCTCGGTGACCCATGCAGGTGCTCAGAAAACTCCAAACCATAAGATGGCAAAAAGACAAAAGCTGCCTCCACCAGCTGAGAGTCTGAGGGCTCCTAAGGGTGAGCAGGGCAGGTCTGAGTAAATTACCTTCTCCCATCTCCCACCCAACAAGAACAAACATACAGAGTAAACACAAGACGGAGGCAAGACCTGAAGTGTTTCCTTTTGCCCAGTGACCAGCTAGAACTATTTGCATTTTCATCTGCTGCATGGAGTTTTTGTTATTTGTTTAATCTAAAGATACTCTTTCTTTTTTCTTCCTTTTCTTTTTTCTGCTACCAGGGATTGAACTCAGGACCTTGTGCTTGCCAGGCAGGCACTTAAGCTGCTGAGCCATACCCCTGGGCCCTAAAGATACTCTTAACAATAAACATGGGCTTTTTGGGTTTTTTAAAATGTATTTAGTATATAGTCTATAGGGTCTCACTACACAGATTGGACTTGAAGTGATCCTGTTTTCAGCCTCCCAAGTACTGGGATTACAGGCATGTGCCACCACGCCCAGTCTCAATTGCCATCTCAGCGTGCCCCAGGGGCAGGGCTGGTATGACTCGTGGAGCTGGGGATGGAACCCCAGTCCCTGTGTCTGCCTAAGTAGGCGCTTTAGTCCACTGAACTATCTGGCTTCATGGGCTTTTTTTTTGGAACCAGGGATTGAACTCAGATCCTTGCATTTGCCAGTCAAGCGCTTATCCTACGGAGCCATCTCCCTGGCCCCTTCATGGGCTTTTTAAAGCCTGTATTTTCTCACTATACCCTTAAAGGTTTTAATTTTTTTTTTTTTTTTTTTTGGTAGAACCGGGGATTGAACTCAGGCCCTTGCGCTTGCCAGGCAAGTGCTTATTCCACTGAGCCATCTCCCCGGCCCCCCAAGGTTTTAAAATTTTTGTGTCTGGTCAGGTTGAAATTTTTAAAAACATTTTAATTTTTAATAAAAATTTACGAATTTTTAATAAACATTTACAAACCTGGCACCACACTTGTAAGCCCAGCTTTTTGGGAGCAGAGAGAAAGATCATAAATTTGAAGCAAGCCTGGGCATTTAATGAGACCATGTTTCAAAAGAAACCCAAAAAGTTGGGGTTGGGGAGATGGCTCAGTAGAATAAGTGCTTCCCTGGCAAGCACAAGGGTCTGAGTTTAATCCCCAGTTCTGCAAAAAAAAAAAAAAAAAAAAAGAAAGAAAGAAAGTCAAAAAATAAAAAAAAAAAAGCCTGAGGATGTGGCTTAGTGCCAAGGCCTTGTATGTATTCCCAGTATGTATCTATGTTTTATTTATTTATTTATTTATTTATTTAGAGTGTGTGTGTGTGTGTGTGTGTGTGTGGCCAGCTCAGCCCACCAGGGGGCGAGGCTGGCTGGCATGTGGCACCCGGGACCGAACCGCGGTTGCTGCGCTTTTTTGCTTAGCTTAGCTTGTTCTAAGTAGGTGCCCTAGACCACTGAGCCATCTCACCAGCCCCTGTATCTATGTTCTAAGTGGATTTTCAACTGTGTGAAAGGGTTGGAACCCTTGAACCTCAAATTACTCAAGCATCAACTCTACATATAAAAATGATCACCTTAACTATTCCTTAACTATTGTTAAGGGTAATGTTTAGTGGCATGATGTATACTCACACAGTTGTGTGACCATCAGCACCATCAACTCTCTGTCTTAACAGAACTGGAACTCTGTACCTGTTAAACAGTGGTTCCTTAGTCCCTCCTCTCCTGACAGCTGCTGCTGTGCTTTCTGTCTCTAGGAATGTGACCATGCCAGGATCTCACACATGTGGAATTATACAGTATTTGCATCCCTGGGGACTGGATTGTTTTGGTAGTACATAAAATCTTTTTTTTTTTATTATTTTAGGGAAGGGTCTACAGGGTGTTCATGGTCTCATTACTAGATTGGACTCGTAGTGATCCGCTTATTTACAGCCTCCCAAGAGCTGGGATTACAGGCGCACACCGCCATGCCCAGTCTCAATTGCCCGGCAGGCCTGGTCTCAGCGTGCCCCGGAGGCAGGGCTGGCACAGCAGGCCCGCCGGCTCCTGCTTGCAGGTACTTTAATCCTCTGAGCTATTTGGCTGACCCTAGTACATAAAATCTTAAATAAAAGCATATTACCCACCTTGATTACCTACCTCACTCCCTTCTCTTGGCTACTTCTAAACTTAAAATATACACTTGGGCTGTGGATTTGGCTCAGTGGTAGAATGCTTGCCTAGTAAGCTGGAAGCCCTGGGTTTGGTCCTCAGCACCAAAACCAAAAATATACACCTCCTCTAAAAAAATAATTCAACCAAAAAAATACAGTAAAATCAAAGAAAGACCAAAAACAAGCAAGGCAAATGTAAAATATACACTCAAAGGATCAACACTGCTGCAGTACAGGCTCCATGGATGACTCCAAAAAGAGGAGTTCCTGGGCTGGACAGACATCTCAGTGGCCTAAGTGCCTGCCTGGCAAGTGCAAGGTCCCAGGTTTAATCCCTGGTACAAAAAAAAGAGTACCCAAAACAAGTTCCAGCATGCTATTTCCAGAATACGGGGAGGACTTTCTCATGGTGACTCCTGATACGTATCATTATTATCATACATATAAACTCTCTTATTACTAACACTGCAGATTAAATATATTACACAATGTACTAACAACAGGCAACCATACCCAGGCAGAGCCTCAAAAGCTGCTGCATCGAGCTGACACAGTGTGAGGAGACTTACTTCCCAGCCCCTCCACCGAAGGACAGGCCCGCGGAGTTCATCCCTGCCAGAACAAAGTAGCCACGGACCGCAGGAGACTCGCCCATGATGCATCTCATGTCTGGCGTGAAGGTCTCAGGGCAGTTCACCAACTTCATGATCTCCAGTGTCTCCAATTCTGGCATCCGACGCAGGAGGGAACTCAACAGGGGCTCTGAGTGATAAAAACAAACCCAAACACAGTCTTCAGCTTCAGGGAGTTTAGAAACTTGTTTCAAGCCCATATACTTCTTTTTTTTTTTTTCTTTTAAAAGTTTTATTGATAAACATATAGCAATGAGACAGTTTCAAGCCCATATACTTCTCCTCTCAAAAAGTCTCTTAGAAGGAATTTTTCTAAGGCCAGTTGAGCCTTTTATCAAAAGAAGAAAGCTTGATGAAGTTGGAGGATACATGTGTAAATTTCTTGTCATAAAAACTGAGGAAAATATTCTGTAGAAAGGCAGTATAGGGGCTGGTGAGATGGCTCAGTGGTCTAAAGCACCTACTTAGAACAAGCTTAGCAAAGCCCCGGGACCACGGTTCAATCCCCCAGCACCACATGCCAGCCCGCCCGCCCCCTGGTGGGCTGAGCTGGCCACACACACACACACATAAATAAATAAA
>NW_004524587.1:7701352-7716034 GCF_000260255.1 Octodon degus
TTAAAAAAAAAAAAAAAGGCAGTATAGGGTTGCAAATACTACATGGGGTAGAAACAGTACTCTCAAAGGACTCAGCAGGAATGGGAAGGTTCTTACATGGCACCTAAAGAGCTTTAATGAAAAGTGTTTTCAGCCAGGTATAGTGATATACCCATAATCCTAGCACTGTGGAAGGGTGAGGCGGGGGAATCCCAAGTTGAAGCCCCACCTGGGCAATTTACCTACATGCTGTCTCACATAAATGACTTAAATGAACGAACAGATGAGAATGTAGCTCAGTGTAAAGGCCTTCAATTCAAATCTCCAGTATAAAACAGAAAGCTGGGCATGGAGGCACCAGGAGGCTGAAGCAGGAGGACCACAAGGCCAGCCTGGGCTATGGAAGTGAGCTCAAGGCCAGCCTCAATTGCATAGTGAAACCTTGTCTCAAAAAAGAAAAAAAAAAAAAAAAAAAAAAACCTTGAAAATGCTTTGAAAAACATAAAACCTTAACAAATACAAGGCTTTTTTTTTTGTTTGGAGGAACTGGGGATTGAACTCAGACCCTTGCGCTTGAACTCAGACCCTTGTGCTTGCCAAGGAAGTACTTATTCCACTGAGTCATCTCCCTGGCCCCACAAGGCATTTAAAAAAAAAAAAAAATTCACTTATTTTTGTTGAGACAGGTTATTACTATACAATTCAGGTTGGCCTTGAACTCACCATGCCCAGCTGACCTCCTGTTACAATGTACTCCACATACCAAAATGATCCCAGTCTTCCTGTAGATTTTGAATTTCCAGCTGGTTCTTGCCCTCAGTAAAAATAGGTTTCGGGTTCTTCTCAAAGCCCCCAGACAAGATGCCACCCTGCCAGTTCCGAATATAAATTCTTCCATCAGGGTCCACGATAGCTGAGAGTAAGAAAGGACAAGGGAATAGGGGCACAAGAGAAAAACAAGGATTTAGTGGCAACCAGCTTTCTAAATGTTCAGAAACAAAATATAACACCCCCAAAAGCTTTCCTAATGAAATGGCATCCAAACCACACAGGCATCTGTTAGCTGGCGCACACCTCTGGAGGTCCAGGGAGGATCGTCCCACGCAGATGTACAGAGGACGTGGGTTCTCCGACTGCCCCTGCCCTTACAGGGAACTAGGCGTTTTACCAAGCCCTCCCTCTTGAACCACAGGACTGCCACTGTGCCAAGCGAGTCTCATGGGCAGTGGGACTGCAGAGACCTTTCACATGACATCACAGCCTTTTCCTCAGCACTGGGAGCCACTCAAATGCCCAAGTTTATGATTTACCACCAACATTACTACACCTGATAGCATTCCAATTAAAAACCCAAAGTTACATCCCAAATAATCTCAATGACTTGTTTGGAAGTAAAATTAAGCTGGCAACAAGCAAAAGCAAAAACTGCTTAGTGGCATGCCTGTGTGTGCCATCCTTTCATAGTGTTATCAAATGTTAGAACTGGGTTCACCTCCCTGTAACATGCTCCAGAAAAGACTCTTAGGCACAATCTGTCCTTAGTGGAAAGTCTTCCTTTTCAGAGGACAGGATACTAAAAGGAGATAGATTGTAAAAAGTACAAGTCCTCACTTGGTGTGTTGTTCTGCAGAGGGGTCTCCAAGGGGCGAGTCAGAAGGTAGAAGTGTTCGCAGGCATGTAACGGGATACTAACCGGCTCCTCGTTGGACAGACCCAGCTCGTATGCCCACTACAAATGGACAGATTGATTGGGGGTGGGAAGAGGAACAGAAACACAAATGAACGAGTTCAGCCTCTTGAAAAAGAGATTAACTTCAAGTGGCTTCTGTGTGCTCTTGCTACAGTGGCAGTGTGAGAAACCAAGATTCAGCCTGCTTTACTTAGTTCAAATATTTGGATGGAGAGCACCACTATATTCTTCAAACCCTGAAAATGACTTTAATTGAAGGATGACAGACTGACAAGCCATTCAAAGGAGACCCTTTTAATAAATGACCCGGCTGGGGAGATGGCTCAGTGGAATAAGCGCTTCCCTGGCCAGCGCAAGGGCCTGAGTTCAATCCCTGGTTCCGCCAAATAAATAAATAAATAAATAAATAAATAAATAAATAAATAAATAAATAAAATGACCTGCTCTCAATTAGAGCATTAGAACTTCAGATAGCAAAAACTATATTCTAGGTCACCTTAAGACTACAGAGTGGAGGAAAGGGACCAGTCTGCCCCAGAAATTGAAGCAGTTTAGTATACTGGAAACTGAACATGTGATACTGACACAATAAAATAGCCTAGTACATTATCTGCAAGGTTTAGAATAAACTATAAAACCAAAGAAAGATTCAGAAGGTCAGGAGTGGTGAGAGGAGAGAGAAGGGAAGGGGAGGGGAAGGAGAGGGAGACGAGGAGGGGCAGGAGAAAAAATCTCTACACCAAAAGAATCCAAGTTAAATAGAAAAAGAAACAACCCAGCATTGCTGTTAACCTACCTGACCAGCGCAGTTGACAAAATACCGGCACTCAATCTGTCCTTTATCTGTCTCCACACCAGTCACTTGGCCTTTTTTGACCATTACATGAAGAACACTTGTTCGGTCATAAATCTGAACACCTGTGCCAAGGTAAAGAGAGCTGGTACATCATGGGCTGACCAGAACAAAGACATCCACAGCGCACTCTCCCCAGAGAAACACTGAAGTAGGTTACTGTTTTAATTTCAAAAACAGAACCCCCAGGTATTAGGTTCTGATGTGGTATAACCATGTGTTGGCCAAGACTGAAAATAGAAGAACACACTTGAATACAGAGTAAATTCTGGGTGTTCTCAAATACAGAACAGAGGAAGGAAGTTCAAACAGGTTTGTTTGTTTGTTTTTTTTTTTTTGGCAGGACCAGGGATTGAACTCAGGCCCCTGCACTTGCCAGGGAAGTGGTTATTCCACTGAGCCATCTCCCTGGCCCTCAAACAGGTTTTTACACCTAACCTGTTTACATCATGAATCAGTTTATCCAAAATATGCAACCCCCTGGTCACTAATAAGTTTCTCTTCATTCATTCCAACTCTGAGGCACAATTTCCAGCTATGTTTTATTTTATTTTATTTATTTATTTGGTAGAGGGTCTCGCTACACAGCTTGGACTCAAAGTGATCCTCCTGTCTCATCCTCCCCAGCACATGCACCACCATGCCTGGTTTCAGTGGCCAGCACTACACACCTGGGGCTCTGGGGCTGGCACAGCATGCAGTACCAGGGATTGAACCTGGATTCTTGAGCCTGCCAGGCAGGCGCTTAGACTGCCAAGCTATCTACCCAGCCTCCAGGTATGTTTTAACCTTGAAGCATCTCCAAATTAGGAGATAGGGAATTCCCTTAAATCTGAGATGCATTAATTAGCATGAAAAGCAGTTCTTAAAAAGTGTGGCCAAAGGAAAAATGCTCATTAACAGATACTATATTTAAAAATTGAGCCATGTCAACCCCACCCCCAGGGTGCGCTGAGACAGCTAATGAGACTGGGCATGGTGGTGCATGCTGGTAATCCCAGCATTTGGGAGGCTAAAAACAGGAGGATCACTATGAGTCTGATCTGTGCAGTGAGACCCTGTAGACCCTGTACTAAATACATTAAAATTAAAAAAAAAAAAAAAAAAAGTGAGAACCAGTGTTCAAAAGCAGGAATTTGAATACCCCAATGAAGATATTTTCTTCAACTTCTGTGTACTGCCAACTTTTTTTTTTTTAATTTTTTTTTAAATTATTTATTTATTTATTCATTCATTCATTTTGTGTGTGTGGCCAGCTCAGCCCACCAGGGGGCGGGGCTGTCTGGCATGTGGTGCTGGGGGATTGAACCGTGGTCCCTGTGTTTTGCTTAGCTTAGCTTGTTCTAAGTAGGTGATTTAGCCCACTGAGCCATCTCACCAGCCCCACTGCCAACTTTCTTAAATGACCTCTTCCTTCCAAACCCATGTTAGGAAAATGCAAAGGCCTGCTCACCATTCTGGGAAGCGGCACTTGCCAGGGCCAGGGCCACATCGGCGGAGGACACCACCGCATCCTCAGGAACGTGCATGGCCCCCACCAGGTCGTGCATGTTGAGGAAAGGGTGCAGTTCGGCCACTTTCTTGGGGGAGATGATCTCAGAAGGGATCCCTATAACACTGCCACAGAACACAGGGGACAATGACATGCATGGGCCCTTTAGCAGAAGTCACTTTGATAAAGTGAGGACAGGCTATCCAGCCCTTACATACTTCAGCCTTGAGTTGATGCGCTTCAGGGAGATGAGCCGGTCTTGTGTTTGGGCCAGAAAGACAGAGCCTGTCCTCACGTAGCCTGGAAGAAAAGCAGAGCACTGAGAGCAGAGCAAGGTCCAGGGGGGCCCACTCAACTACAGGTTAGCCCTGCTGTGAATCCCAGCCATGAGCCAGCTTCCTCTGGGCTTCTAGTGAAAATCTGGACCAGATACATACATGCTCTCTGCTTACAGTTTTGATATGACCACTATGACATTTAAGTCAGTGACAGTCCTAAAGTGCAGTGGGTCTTTTTTTTTTTTTTTTTTTTTTTTGTATTTTAGGGAAGGGTCTACAGGGTGTTCAGAGTCTCACTACTAGATCAGACTCACAGTGATCCAGCTGTTTACAGCTTCCCAAGAGCTGGGATTACAGGCACGTACCACCATGCCCAGTCTCTGCAATGGGTCTTAGTTCTTGTGAAGAAAATGAATCCATCAGATAGCTTAAGATAGAAGTATAATCAGGATAGATAACTTAATTTCTTAATTTCCCTCAAAAGCTGCATACAGATATCCTTCACTGACATAACAAGGTCCCAGTTTGAAGGAACTGAATCTTAGAGCCAGGTTTATTTATTTATTTTGAGGGACTGGGAAGATAGCTCAGTAATATAAATGTTTGCCTGGCAAGTGCAAGGACTTGGGTTCGATCCGCAGTACTTCACGTAGTGCTGGCCCTAGAACCCCAGGCATACTATGCCAGCCACCAAAACCAGGCATAGTGGCACATGCCTGTAATCGCAGTGCTGGGGAGGCTGAGACAGGAGGTTCACTATGAGTCCAAGCTGCATAGTGAGACCCTGTACCAAATAATCTTTTAAAAATTTATTTTTTACTGGGCATCAAACTCAGGACCTTGCACTTGTCAGGCAGGCCTTTATGCCACTGAGGAATCTCTCTGGCAAGCCTGGTTTTTATCTTTTATTTTTTTGGTAGTACCTGTGATTGAACTTGGAAACTTGCATTTGCTAGGTGTAAGCCACTTAACTATATCCCCAGCCCTCCAAGCCTGGTTTTGATTTTTTTTTTTTTTTTTAATGTATTTAGTACAGGGTCTATAGGGTCTCACTACACAGATCAGACTCATAGCCTCCTGTCTTCAGCCTCCCAAGCCCCGGGATTATAGGCATATGCCACCATGCCCAGTCTCATTCGCCATCTCAGGCAGGGCCGGGGATCAAACCCCAGTCCCTGTGTCTGCCTAAGCAGGCGCTTTAGTCTGCTGAGCTATCTGGCCAGCCCACAAGCCTAGGTTTTAGAAACAGTAAATTACCAGCCTCAGCTAAGGCATCCATCTGTGACCTGTGTGCTAACCACACTGAATTTTACCTTATGACAGAAAAGGATTCAGCAGGTATTTTCTGCTTCCTATCAATGATGACAGAGGTAATTACAACTCCCTATGCATCTATACAGTACACTAAGTCTTTGATCTATGAACAAGTTCCATTCCACAACAATGTTAAGTTGGGTAACTTTCAACACAGTTGTAAGTTCAACAGTCCACTTACACATCTTGACACAAATATACAATGTATACTGCTTTGTGCTTCCTAGTAATCCCCTCCACATCACCACAGCTTTTCCTCTGGCTTCTGGACATCATGGGCTCTGACTACTGCACTGTACAGTGAGCACACAGCAGCACAATTGTGACAATGTTTGCAGACACAGGAGTTCCTTCCATGATTTGTTCACATCACAAATCACATCTACACATTTGTAATGTGAGGTCTGTTTGTATCTGTGAAATTTTACAACTTGAAACATGTGTTAAGTCAGGGCCTTACTGTATACTGTATTGCTCAACAACACATTATCTAAGTCACAATCCATATTTAGATTTCATTAACTGTCCTAATAATGTCCTTTACAGCTTTTTATGGCTTCAGTCCAGGATCCAGCATATGATCAGGCACATGTTCAGTTGTCCTTTCACTTTATCTTCAGCATGAAACAATTATTTATTTTTCTTTGTTGACCTTCTCCCCCACCTCCTTCCATCCATATTGGGAACTATGCCCAGGGCCTTTGCACTGAAGTATACTCCTTAAGCTTTTTAAACTTTTTTTTTTTTTTTGGTAGTACCAGGGATTGAACTCAGGACCCTGTGCTTGCCAGGGAAGCACTTATTCTCCAGCCCCCTTTTTAACTTTTTTTTTTTTTTTTCCGGAACCAGGGATTGAACTCAGACCCTTGAGCTTGCCAGGGAAGCACTTATTCCACTGAGCCATCTCCCCGGCTCCCCCTTTTTAACTTTTGAGACAGGGTCTCATTAAGTCACTAAGCTGCTTGGGCTAGGTTCAAACTTGTGGGTTCACAGCCCTGTACCACCAGGCTCAGCTTGTTTTCTGTTTTGAGGCAGGGCCTTGCCATGTAGGTTAGCCAGACCTAGGCCTTGAACTCACTTTGTAGCCCAGGCTGGCCTCAAACTCACAGCAACCCTCCTACCTCAGCCTCTCAAGTGCTGTGATTACAGGCATGCAGCACTACACCCAGTTATTGTGCACTTTTTTTTTTCCCCAGTACTGGGCATTGAACTCAGGACCTTGTGCTTGCCAGGCAAGCTCTTATTATTGTGCACTGTTTAAAAAAACCTTTTTTTAAAATTTGTAGTATTGGGATAGGGTCTCACTCTACAGTCCAAGCTGGCTTGGAACTGGTGATTCCCCCTATCTTAGCCTCTGGAGTGTTGAGGTTACAGGTGGACACCATTATGCCTGGTTAATTTTATTTTTTGTAATGCTAAGGATCAAATGACAGCCCTGTATATTCTAGAAATATGTTCTACTATAAGCCACACCCCAGCAGACCCCACCTTCTGATACCTCTCCCTTAACCCTTTTACACATTCCCTCATCTTGACCCCCCTTTCCAAGATGACTGCTCCATGACCCGGCCAGATCCCATCCCACCATTCGCTTTCCCAAGTCATCTCTCCTCACTGTGAAGCTTGCACAGCCAAACACCTGCTCAAAAATAAAACGAGAGACCCCAGCCACTCCAGTGACACATGGTCCCAACAGAGCTGACCCCAGAGGAGGCTGCACTCATGTTCTTTTCTAGTTTTGAAGACTGAGCAGTACTGGCCAGGCTACAGCCATTTCTTGGGACTGCTATAAAAAGTGTCACCATGTGGGTGGCTGAACACAAAGGAAATGTCAGTTTAGGAGTCTGAAACTCAGGTGTCCGTCTCAGGGTTGGTTCCTTCTTGGGCATGCAGAGGGAGAATTTGCCTCCTACCCTCCTCCTAGCCTCTGCTGGTGGTATAGGCACTCCTTTCACATCGTAGCTTCCAAGTCCAACATGGACTTGGCAGAGCCGTAATCCAAACCTGGCAGCTTGGCTCAGCAGCCAAGTTCTGCACAATCTCAGGGCTTCCCACTGACTCCAACAAGGTGAGCTTGTTGTTTTCATGCACGGGCCGTCATGCTGCCTATGATGGAGCAGCCAGCATTGTCCATGAATCCCACGTGCACCTGGGTGTGCCGTCCCTGCGAGCTGGTCCTGCCTAGCAATTTGAGGACCTCAGCCAGCTTGATGGGCTGCACACAACTTTTGCTATGATGTCAATCAAAAATGGTCCTGCAGAGAGGACTGGGCATTTTAAAATGGTAATTCTTGCTTGAAATGATTACTAAGATAGAGGTTATCGTTCTGCCATCTTCCTAATGTAGTTTTTATCAATATGGACTTGTGGATTCCCTAAAGTGTGGTGATCCACTGCTCTCACCTATTTCCTTGCTCTGATCGTCCCAGACTTGCCCACCGAGTCCCTTCCTGCAGCCCCTCTGAACCTCTGCCATGTCCCCACCACTTGTTTACATCCTGGCACCCCAAGACATTCCAGGCTCATTACTCCACACTTCTTTGCCCTGGCCAGTCATTTCTTTACGTAGCTTCGGCTTTATCCTCCATGGACACTTGTCATGTTATGGGGTGAGGGCTGTGGTACTAGGGAATTGAACCCCACTAAATACACCCTAACTCCTTGTTTTATTTTTTTCCTCATTTAACAGTGTCACAGAAATCATACCGTGGTAATTCAGAGACACTCTTTTTTTTTTTAACTTACCTGCTAGTCTTGTGTGCAACGTACCACTTTATGAACTAATGTAGCCTTACACATATAATTAAATGCTATAATAGTCTGCATTTATATTTTTGCATAAAACATTAGGTAGAAAAAATGAGATCTATAACAGCATCATTAATACATTTTAGTTTTTAAAAAAAACCTATATAAGATAAATAAAAAAAGAAGCCAAGTATGATGGCATATGACTATAATTCCACCACTGTGGGTACGCCCAAGGAAGAACCTTGGCAATTTTTTTTTTTTTTTTTGTGAGGGCAGGGGCTACAGGGTCTATAGGGTCTCACTGCGTAGATTGGACTCATAGTGATCCTCCTCTTTATAGCCTCCCACATGCTGGGATTACAGGTGTACACCACTATGCCCAGTCTAAAATTTGAGAAGAATTTTTTTTTTTTTTTTTTCATCAGGCTGCCTTAAGGACGGGTCTAGTGGAGCTTCTGGAGTTGGGAATCGAACCACAGACTTATGCACCTGACTGCACTTGCCTAAGCAGTATTTTAAACAACTGAACTATCTATCAGGCAAGGCCCTCAAACCTTGGCAATTTAGCAAGACCTTGTCTCAAATTTTAAAAATAGAAAGAATAGCTGGCAGGGTGTCATGACACACACCTGTAATCCCAGCACTTGGGAGGCTGAGGCAGGAGGACTATTGTGCGTTCAGACCAGCCTTGGCTACAAAGTAAGCTGAAGGCCAACCTAAACTGCACAGCCAGACCCTGTCTCAAAAAATACCAAATAAATAATAATAATAATAATAATAATAATAATAATAATAATAATGGCTGGAGATACATCTCAGTGCGAAGGGCCTTAGGTTCAATTCCTATTACTGCAAAGAAGGGAAGGAAATGAAGGAAGGGCGAGAAGAGAAAGAGATGGAAAGATAGACAAAGAAAGAAGTGAACTGTTTTGAAACTGTCTCATTGCTATTTCTCAATAAAATTAATAAAAAGTGCTGTTATAAAAAAAAAAAAAAAAAGAAGTTCAACAAAGTACCAACCAGGATGGTAGTCTTTTGGTGGATATTCAGTAAGGAAAAAGTTTCTAATTTTTATGTCTGAATTGTTCACATTACAATGTATATTACACAGATGATAATGTTACATAAGTATACATGTATTACAATGTATTTATTATAGCATAACATATATATTTAATATTTTTATTTTTGAGGGTTTTTTTGAGACAGGGTCTCACTACAGTCTAAGCAGAACCTGAGTTCATAATCTTCCTGTCTCTGCCTCCTACGTGCTTAGATTATAGGCATGTATCACAAAGACTTGGTGTATTTAAATTTTTTTTTTTGTGGAACTGGGGATTGAACTCAGGCCCTTGTGCTTGCCAGGGAAGTGTTTATTCCACTGAGCCATCTCTCTGGCCCCCTGTGTTTAAATTTTTTTAAATTACCCATAAAATAACTTTTAAAGTCAATTTTTCACCCAATTGAAAAATCAGTGTGCTGGGACTGGTGGCACACACCTATAATCCACTCAGGAGGTGGAGACAGGAGGATTATTGTGAGTTCAAGACCAGCATGGGCTACAGAAGGGAGTTCAAGGCACGGGAGATAGCTCAGTGGCATAACTGCCTGCCTAGTAAGTGCATCTGGGTTCCATCCCTGGTACAAAAAAAGAAAAAGAAAAAATTAATGTAGGAAGGTAGGAAGGAAGGAAAGAAGGAAAGAGAAAGAAAAGGAGAAAGCTTGATCCATCAGTTTAATATTCCTGCATTTAGGTCTCTTTATCTGTAAAAGAAAGGCCTTTCCTAGGCTAGTGATACTGCTCAGTGGGATGGGCACTTTGCAACACTAGAAAAGGCCATTCTGTGGCACGCTTCCAGCTCAAACCCTGCTTGATATAATAATTCAAGCACCCTGTTGCTATCAAACTAGACCTAACCAAAAAGGGAGTATTTTCCTCCTGCCCAAGATGTAGCAGGCATCTTCTCCAAAGACTCAGACAATCCAACAGAACTACTTTTACTAAGTTTTCTCCAGAGTTCTTGTCTTAGGAAGAAGCCAAACCAAATTCAGTGATACCACAGGGCTTCCTCTGATGCCACCTCCAGAGGGCAGGGAGGAGGGGAGGCAAGGCAAAGTGGCCAGGGGCGTGGCTCTGCCTTCTGGCAGACCCTCTTTCCTTTTGCTATCAAATGGAGTTACATTACTGATTAGCATTGCTATTCTTGAAATAGTTCCTATGTATTCCAGTGCTATTAAGCTTATAGTAATTTTCTTTGCCCTTTCCCTTCTAACTACATAAATAACAAAAAACATGTCTGTGTTTTATAACGGTAATTGGAACTTCAGTGGGTTGAACTATGACTTAACTGTCAAATACCTTAAGTTCTCCTCCTTGCTTAGGAACTAAATGTTGCCATTTTCTATACTTAAATGAGTAAAATACATAGGAAGTGGCCCAGGAATTATAGGAGCTGGAGGCTCTGGTTCCATCCCCAGCACCAAGGAAAAAAAAAAGAATTATAGGATCTGAAAAAGATCTGATTCTCTCTCTTTTTGTTTTGGAACTGGGAATCAAACATAGAACCTTGTGCTTGCCAAGCAGGTACTGTGCTGCTGAGCTACACCCTGGCCCAGATTCCCTCATTTTATAGACAAGGAAACTGGAGACAGTTCAGCAACCTATGTGACCTGTCCATGGCAAGACCCTGGCTTGTGGCATTCTGAACTAAAACCCAGGTCTTAGGGACCAAACCACAGGCAGAGCTGATATAAGACCAGACCCAGACATCTTAAATACTGAAGAGTTTGGGCCAGGTGGAGCAGTAAACACCTGCTTACCTGTTTGGATCCCCGTTTCTTGCTCTAGTTGCTGGTAGAGTTTGTTTGAGTAGTCTGCCATCTTCTGCTCGATGGTCAAGTGCCTGGCAGTGCTCAGGATGCCAGCACAGAACCTGGTAGAGCCAGCAGCCAGCCTGGAGGACAGGTGCAAAATGCTATTAGGTAACAAGTTCAGTGTTCCTCACTACAGTATTATCTGTAATATCAGAAGATGGAAACAGGCCCAAGGGATGCACTTCACTTACTTAGCATGCATGAAGCCTGGGCTCAATCCCCAGAACCACACCCAAAAGAAAGGGAGAGAAAGTTAGAGGAAGGAAGGAAGAAAGACAAAAAGACAGAAATACTTAAATATACAGAGGTGAGACTGATAAAATTTTGGAGATCATGCATACAGTGGAATACTACACAGCAAAACCAGGAGAGCTCTTTCTACATTAATGGAATAGTCAAAAGAATAGTGATTTGGGTCTGTGGGAGCACATATACAACAGGGGGAAAGAATACCCATAGACACATATACATGCTAACCCACAGACATCTGCTTATTCTGTCTACATATTCTGACTGGAACTTAACTTGCCTCTAGGGTGAGGACACTTGTGGTCAGAGATCAAGGAGGGAAGGGAGATGTTTTTTCCCTCTACACTCTCACATATGTTCAATTCTGAACCATATAAATGTATTTTCTATCCAAAAATAAAACTGAAAAAATGTTCTTTATTTGTGGTAGGCAACAGAACAGAAAGCCCCAGTAATGCTTGGGCCCAAACACCCAGCTCTGCAAAGCACCTACATGTCAGGCAAGGAGGTGAGTGCTGAGCAGTCTTTTCCTCCAATTACTCAGCCCTCAGCAACTGACCACTGTGTTGGTGCTGCTGCTGCTGCAGTTTAATGAGTTTGTTTGTTTATTTATTTATTTATTTATTTTTGTGGAACGGGGATTGAACTCAGGCCACTGCGCTTGCTAGGCAAGTGCTTATTCCACTGAGCCAGCTCCCCAGCCCCCAAATGAGTTTATTCTTAAATTCTGCTTCTTGTGTCAGATTATCAGTTTCCTAAAGAAAGATTCCTTTCCTGGGGGGTAGCTGCACAATCCTGTAATCCCAGCTACACAGGAGGATAGGATAGGAAGATAGCAAATTTGAGACCAGCCTGGACAAATACTGTAAAATTTTACACCAAAAAAGGCGCACTGGGGATGTAGGTCAAGAGTAGAGTCCTTGGCTAGCATGCATAAGGCTCTAGGTCCAGTACTAAGAAAACAAAGGCAAATGCTTCCATCATCTGACTAATGCATGGCCACTGCTCAAAGCTGTACCTGGCTGTGGCATGCCAGTACCCATTTGTCAGCCCTGACAGTAGCTCTCAAGAGTCCCTTGGGAAGCTCCTGAACATACTCATGCTGGGCCTTACCGCCACAGATTCTGGTTTGTTCTGGGAATTTGAATGTGCTCCAAGCTCCCTAGGTGACTCTAATGTGCAGATAACACTCGGAACCACCCTGAGAGGGAGAGCAGTAGTAACAGAGAAGAGGGACAAGGATTGTTTTGTTTTTTTAAATTTTATTTATGGGGCTGGTGAGATGGCTCAGTGGTCTACAGCACCTACTTGGAACAAGCTCAGCAAAGCACAGGGACCGCGGTTCAATCCCCCAGCACCACATGCCAGCCAGCCCCGCCCCCTGGTGGGCTGAGGTGGCCACACACACACACACACACACACAAATAAATAAAAATTAAAAAATAAATTTTATTTATTTATGTGTGTGTGGCCTGCTCAGCCCACCAGGGGGCGGGGCTGGCTGGCATGTGGTGCTGGGGGATTGAACCGCGGTCCCTGTGCTTTGCCAAGCTTGTTCTAAGTAGATGCTTTAGACCACTGAGACATCTCACCAGCCCAGGGACAATGATTGTTAAAGGGAAGCAGGAAAACATTTCACAAGCCATTGTCAAGGTATAATTATTTTAAAACATCAGGCTTATAGAATCTGTTCGGTCAATTCTGAGCCATCATAGGAATTAGATGAACAAATTAAATCAAAAAGTGAATGTCCCTAGGGTTTCTCATTTAGAAATATTTACATTGAAATAAGTTAATAGTTTTTATGGGTAGAATATACTAATAATTCAATTTTTAAAAATTTCAAGATGAGTGCAACCCCAGTTACTCCAGAGGAGAAATGAAAGTTTGAAGGCAGCCTGGGCAACTTAATGAGATCCTGTCTCAAAGTTTATATATATTGTGCGGGGGATGTAGCACAGTGGTAGAACATGTGCCTACCATGCATAAAAGCCTGGGTTTAATACTCAGCACTGAAGGGGAAACAAATTAAAAACTATTTAGGGGCCAGGGAAATAGCTCAGTGGCACAGCACCTGAGTTCAATTCCCAGAACCTGCAACCCACACCCCCCCCCAAAAAAAAAGAGATTTGACAAAGTAAGAGAAAGACTTTGAGTCAGATGTGGTAGTACACATGTATAATCCAGCACTCAAGAGACTGAGGCAGAAGACTTAAGTTTGAAGCAGTCAGGATGACGTAGTGAGTTCAGGTTGGCCTGAGTTATAGGGAGACCTTGTCTCAACACAAAAATAGTAATCTTGGAATAAGGGTGTTTTTTTTTTTTTTGCTCCGAATGCCTTCAGGGCAGGTTTGGCTGGCTTGAGTTGTAGGGATCGAACCACAGCAACCTGAGCCTGACTGCTTTGTGGAAGCAGCCACTTAAAGAACTGAGCTAAGGGGCAGGCCCCCAAAAATAATAATCTTGGAAATCAGGCCGGCAAGATAGCTCAGTGGACTAAGCACCTGCTTAGCCAAGTGCAGGGACCAGGGCTTGATCCCCAGGTCGATCCCTGCGCTGAAGTCGGGTGTAGGGGTGCTCGCCTATAACCCCAGTGCTGTGGAGCTAAAAACAGGAGGATCACTACAAGTCTAGGCTGCACAGGGAGACCCTGTACCAAATACATACATTTAAATCATCATCATCATCATCATCATCATCATCATCATCATCATCATCATCTTGGAAATCAAGGAAGCATTATGAAACCCTACTCTTGATCTCTTGATGCACAACATATGGGAAATTTCCTCAGCACAGACCATCCATCTGCAAGTGGTGTTTCTCATTTTATAGGTCCAAGAAGCAAGAGAAAGTGTTAATATGAAGAAGGAAAAATAAAAGATCACAAAAAGGATCTGGAAGTAATTTGCACCCAGCCGGCAGCTGCAGTAACTACGGTTTCAACTTCAACTCCACGATGTTTCCCTTGGCCAAAAACGCATTAGGTCGTTTTCCAATGCGAAGCATTCAACAAATGGTAACAAGGCAGAGCCACCAGAAACGTACACCTGATTTCCATGACAAATATGGTAATACTATATTAGTTGGTGGAGTCACATTCTGTATTGCTGCATGGACCTATACAGCAACACAAATTGGAATAGAATGGAACCTTTCCCCTGTTGGCAGAGTCACCCCCAAGGAATGGAGAGATCAGTAA
>NW_004524587.1:7716149-7719355 GCF_000260255.1 Octodon degus
GATCACAAAAAGTCCTGCTTCCTTTCTGAGGAAGGACTAGCACAGTTCTATGGCACTGAGCTTTTTCTTTTTTTCTTTCTTCCTAGACTATCTTTCTCTTTCTTTTCTTTCTTTTTTTTTTTTTTTTCAATCAGGTGATGCAAGGGTCTTTAGACTGAGGTACATTACCAGCCCTTTTTCACTTTTTTTTTTTTTAAATTTTTATTTTTTTGGTGGAACTGGGTATTGAACTCAGGCCCTCGTGCTTGCCAGGGAAGTGCTTATTCCACTGAGCCATCTCCCCAGCCCTATTCACTTTTATTTTTTATTGTTTTTGTCTTTTTGAGACAGAGTCTCACTGTGTAGCTCAGGCTGGCCATAAGCTCACTTTGCAGCCCAGGCTGGTCATGAACTTGCAATGATTCTCCTGCCCTAGCCTCCTATGTGCCAGGATTACTGGCATGCACCACAATGCTCAGCCTTTATTTTTTGAGAGTTTCATAAGGTCCCTGGACTTATACCTAAATGCTTAGAGTGCTGGTACACTAGGTCCGCAGCTTATGCTCAAATCATCAGAAAAATAGGGTTTTTTTTGTTTTGTTTTGTTTTTGTTTTTTTTTTTTTGCGGAACCAGGGATCAAACTCAGGCCCTTGTGCTTGCCAGGGAAGCGCTTATTCCACTGAGCCATCTCCCCGGCCTCCAGTCAGAAAAATACTTATCATAAAGGGTGTGCACGTCCACACTGCTGTGCCTGTGTCTTCTGCCCATCCATAAGTGCTGCAAGAAGTGCATTAGCATGTGAACAACCAGTGAGCTGGGGAAAGAGGTGTACAGGTTCTTTGTAGGGTTCCTACAGCTTTTTTGTGAATTTGAAATTATTTCAAAATAAGTTACCAAAAAAGACTGCTCAGGCTGGGGATATAGCTCAGTGATGCGGCACCTGCCTAGCAAGTACAAGGTCCTAAGTTCAATTCTGATGCCAAAAAAATGAATAAAAAAGATTGCTCATAGGGCCTGCTGTCATACTCCTGAAATGTCAGCACTTGGAAGGTAAAGGCAGGAGGCTTGAGCGAATTCAGCATCAGGGCTGTCTGGTACATTTGAGGCCAACCTGGATTTCATAGTGACCAAATGAATAAATGCTCAATATTTATTGCAAATATAGCAATTATTGTAAGTAGTGACTTACAATATACATAGAAGTAAAATATATAACAGCATAAAAGAGAAAAGGGGGTAAATGGAGTTATTTATTATATGTCTAACATCATTTGTGTGGTGGTATAACAATTCATAATGGACTATGACAACAGTGCATATTATGGGACTGGGGGTGCAGCTCAGTGACAAAGCTTTTGCCTAGCACACACAAGATTTTTTTTAATTCTCAGCAACACACACACACACACACACACACACACACACTCACTGTAACTTCTACACCCATTTTAAAATAATTCAAGCTAGGTGTGATGACACACAGCTGTAATCCCAGTATTCTGGGAGGCTGAGGCCAAAAGATCACAAGTTCAAGTCTAAGTCAGGCAACTGTGCCTTTGTGATTTAGCAAGACCCTATCTCAAAATTTAAAAATTAATTTTAAAATGCAGCTCTGTGTAAAGTCCTACATTCAATTTCTTTTTTTCTTTTTTTGTGGAATCAGGGATTGAAATCAGGCTGTTGCGCTTGCCAGGCAAGCACTTATTCTACTGAGCCATCTCCCTGGCACTCTTAGATTCAATTTCCAGTCAAAAAAAAAAAAAAAAAAAAGAAAAAAGAATGAGAAAACCACATAACTATCAGGCAGGAGTCGGTGAAGAGACATAATGATTTAAGTACAAAGAATCCTAGACTAGAAAGAAAGGGTATTAGGGGAAAAGCTTAAAAATATAAATACAGGGCCAGGGATATAGCTCAGTGGCACATGCTTGCATGGCAAGTGCAAGGTCCTGAGTCTGATTTCCAGTACCCATCCCCCCCTCAAAAAAAAAAACAACAGAAATAAAAATATAAATATAGCATGTTTTCTTTTGTTCTATTGCCTCCTTGGGCCTCTGAAGGCAACGCCGATCACCAGCAGCTCTTCTGGAGCCTCCCAAGGAGACTCTGTGAGGGCTCTCACTCTTGCCACCTGTACTCAAACTTACACTGTCTGGAAAAATGAGCTGCCAGTGTTTCTGTCAGAACACAAATGATACTGGCTTCATCATGCTGGACTAAGTGATCATCCTTCAATGGAGTATCCAGGACATGCACTCACTGAGAGACCACACTAATTCTTTGTACATAAAATTAAAGATTTTAATAGCTTTAAAAAAACACTGGGCAAGGTGGTGCATGCCCTTAATCCCAGTGCTGGGGAGGCTGATACAGGAGGATCACTATGAGTCTGAGCTGCACAGTGAGACCCTGTATCAAATACATAATGTATGAATAAGTATGGAATTTTGTTAATACTAATATATGAATACTGGCTCATTAATCAAAGATCTCAAAGTAATGTATTAGTAAAAAGTGGCTGTGAGCATAAGGCAAATGAGAGTTCTGTATAATCTTCACAATTCTTTAAATCTTAAAACACTGGGGCCGAGGGGCCGGGGAGATGGCTCAGTGGAATAAGCGCTTCCCTAGCAAGCACAAGGGTCTGAGTTCAATCCCCGGTTCCGCCAAAAAAAACTCCAAATATTGGGACTGGGGAGATGGCTCAGTAGAATAAGTGCTTTCCTGGCAAGCACAAGAGCCTGAGTTCAATCCCCGGTTCTGCAATAAATAAATAAATCAATCAACAAATCTTAAAACATTCTAAAGTTGGTTAATTATGGGGCTGGTGAGACAGCTCAGCAGTCTAAAATGCCTGCTTAGGAAAGCTTAGGCAAGAACTCAAGGACCACAGTTCAATCCCTGGCACCACATGCTGCGCCAGCCCTGCCCCCAGGGTGGGCCAAGTTGGCCACAAAATAATGATGATGATGATGATGTTGGTTGGGCCAACCACATAGCTCAGTGGATTAAAGTGCAGGTCCATTAAAGTGCAGGTCCAGAGGTTTGATCCCTGGGCCTGCTGTGCCAGCCGACCCTGGGCGTGCTAAGATGGCAACTGAGACTGGGAGTGGCACACACCTGTAATCTCAGGTCTTGGGAGGCTGTAAACAGGCAGATCACTACAAGTCTGATCTAGCAGTGAGACCCTGAACACCCACCTGTAGACCCTTCCCCCTCAAAAAAA
>NW_004524587.1:7719455-7720870 GCF_000260255.1 Octodon degus
TTGGTTTTAATTAAATGAAAAACAGAGGGGCCAGGGAGATGACTCAGTGGAATAAGCGCTTCCCTGCCAAGTGCAAGGGCCTGAGTTCAATTCCCGGTTCTGCAAAAATAAACAAATAAATGAAAAACAGTAACAAATTCTGTAGCCACTTTGGTATCTGTTCACAAGCTATAGGGTTTATGCTGCTAGATGATTATAACAAAGACATCAAGATAACTGTAACACATGCACACTTTTTAAAGCAATGGTTTGCTGATATCTACCAGCTCTAAAATACATAAAACACGAGCATTAGGCAATTCCTAAAGTGCCAGGCATTTCATCTTGATTCTTTTTTCTTTTTCCTTTTTTTTTTTTTTTGCGGTACCCAGGATTGAACTCAGGGCTATCTCCCTGGCCTTCATCTTGATTCTTCTTGAGCTGTTACTGAGCAACACTTACAGTGCTTATGACTGGGACACTAGCAGGGAAAGGAGCGAGAATGAGGGCAGCCCATTCCACTAGTGCAGCACAGCCACAAACCAAGTCCAGCCTGGTCCTTACCTCCCCTGCTCCAGAAGTACGATGTCCTTCCACCCCATCTTAGAGAGGTGATAGGCCACAGATGTGCCTGTGATTCCACCCCCACAGATGACCACCTCGGCCTGGGCAGGCAGGGTAACAGAATGGGCCTCAGAAGCCGACGCACTGCTTCTCGCCAAACACTGGTTCTGCCATCTTGGGCTGGTTCTTTGGCTTCGGATAATCGACAGGAACCGGTGAAACATCACGTCTGTCACCAACCGGGAGATATGCTCTCACTCAGTGAAGGAGATCCCAAGAACTCAAACTGGACAAAGAAATCAAAACACATTTGATTCCATTTAACTCAATGCACAGGACTAATGAGAAAAGGAACAAGGAAGAGTAATCATTCACTGACAAACATCTGAGGATGTGCTGAGTTTCAGATACTCTGCTAGGTATAGATAAAGCAGCGAACAATAAAGATGCCTTCTGCCTTTAGGAAAGGTAATGTTTGAAAGTTTGTGTGTGGAAGGGAGAGGGGCAACAAATATACAAATAAAATAATGAAATGAAGCTAATATGGTAGAGTAACTAGGGCAATATTTAAAATATAGCAGTGCTGTAGGCCAGGGAGATAGCTTAACAGCATAAGCACCTGCCTGACAAGTGCAAGGTCCAAAACTCAATCCCTGGTACTGCAAAAAATAAATAAATAAACAAATATAGGGGGGCTGGAGAGATGGCTCAGTGGTCTAAAGCACCTACTTGGAACAAGCTTGGCAAAGCACAGGGACCGCGGTTCAATCCTCCAGCACCACATGCCAGCCAGCTGCGCCCCCTGGTGGGCTGAGCTGGCCACACACATACACACACACACACACACACACACACACACAATAAATGTTAAA
>NW_004524587.1:7720970-7725380 GCF_000260255.1 Octodon degus
GCTCAGTGGAATAAGCACTTCCATGGCAAGCGCAAGGGTCTGAGTTCAATCCCCGGTTCCGGAGGGGGGGGGAATATATATAAAATAAAACAGTGGTGTAGAGGTGTCCATCTGGACGACTCTCCTTGAGAGAAGAACAGTTATCTCTTTTGGCTGAACCTGGCCCTATTTCCATATATTAATGTGTACAAAGCTGGCTAGGACTTTTCCTTCTTCCTTCAGTTGGCTTTACACAATGCAAATTGGCCAGCTGATGTGTAGTCTTTGAAGCAAGGTGACAGGACAGTGTTGCCCCACCACATAACTCCCCAAAAATGTGTGAGCCCAGCAGGACAGAGAGCCATACTCCACACTGCTGGCTGGGATCAAGCCATGAGGTAAGAGGTTGTGACTTCCCAGGGCATAAAAGATTACACATCAGAGGTGAAGCACCAACCCCCAAACATCAGAAACTCCCTTGAACTGTATTATAACATTAGTCCTTCTGTATATCCTTCTCTCTATATATTGCAGAAGTGATTCCAGGTCTCCTACCTAGCCAAGCTCATAGAACTTCCCACCATTCTCAGTCACTCAACCTCAAGCCACTCTCTTCCTCACAAATTAATAAAACCCAGTTTAACCCTGTGTTGAGGCCTTGGTTGCAGTTAGCTATCACCCTAGCTGGACTTAGGACTTCCTTGACTCTCCACAACTACACATATGCCTTAGTGTCTTCATTCTCACCATGGGTTGCTCTGGAAGTGGTAGACTGGAATTAACTCAATTCCAGTAATTTAGGGCTAGACATGGTTCAGCAGACTAAAGCACCTGCAAGCAGATGCAGGGGCTGGGGGCTTCTATCCCCAGGCCTTCCAGGCAATTGAGACTGGGCGTGGTGGCGTGCACCTGTAATCCCAGCTCCTAGGAGGCTGTAAACAGGCAGATCACTACAAGTCCGATCTAGTAGTGAGACCCTGAACACCCTCTAGATCCTTCCCTAAAATACAAAAATAATAATAAACAAATAAACAATTTCCAGTAACTTTTCCAAGGGATTGCAAATATAAACTTCCTGGGCCCTGCAAAAAGAACTAGGAAGGGCTCTCTAAACAATGGTTAGGAAAAACCTCCAGTGAGGTGACATTTGAATAAAAACTTGATTGAGTCGGGAAGGAACCAGCTACACAAGTGTTTAGACAGGAATGAGCATGTGCAAGCCTCTGATATGATTCCAGCAACAGAAAGGAGACCACATGGAGAGGGGAAAACAAGACAAAGTGGAAGAGAGAAACCAGTTCTACACAGTCCTTGGAGGTAATTTTGACGAAGTAAGTTTTTTGGTTTTTGGGGTTTTTTGTTTGTTTTTCAGTGCAAAGAGAAATCCCTAAAGCAGAAGAATATAATGATTTGGTACATGAGATCAGTCCAATGCTGAGGTAGAGCGGATGGTAGAGTGAGAAGAAAAGCAGAAAAGTAGAAGCCCCAGGATAACCCAAGGGGTACAGCATGGTGGCTTACACTAGGTAGTGGTAGCAGAGTCAGAGAGAGGAACAACTATTCTGGAAATAACAATGTCAAAGCTTTCTTGCCAACTAATGTGATGTTAATGCGGGAAAAAGTAGGAACAAGAATGACAGAAAGTTTCTGGGCTAATAAACTGGTGCCAATTAGTATGAAAGACTAGAACTAAAAAGGGAAAAGGTGGGGGAGGAGCAAGGGAGAAAATAAATGTAGGAGGACAAACAGTCAATCTTACATGCTTAGGTACATGGTGTGGTAGAAATACAAAGAAAATGTTTAAGTTTTTATAATCTGTTAAAATAAAAGACATATTGCCATTAACCCCCTCAGAATACTCCCCCTTCAAACACAATTATTCCATCATTCTTACTCTTTTCTGAAGCAGTTCTGGAAGACTTCTTTCATGAGGGTTTTTACATGGTGTGATCAAAAGTTCAGTAACTACTCTTCCTGTAAGCGGCCTTAGGTGACCTGTGAAAATGGTTCACTACTCTCTTGACCCAGAAAACCCCACAAAATCATGCAAATCAAGAGGCTCAAATCTTCACGTTCACTTTAAGAACACACATGAAACTGCCCAGGCCATCAAGGGTATGCATATCTGAAAGGCCACCAAGTATCTCAAGGATGTCACACTGAAGAAGTAATGTGTACCATTCCGGCGTTACAATGGTGGAGTTGGTAGGTGTGCCCAGGCTGAACAGTGGGGCTGGACACAGGGTCGGTGGCCCAAAAAGAGTGCTGAAGTTTTGCTGCACATGCTTAAAAATGCAGAGAGTAATACTGAACTTAAGGGTTTAGATGTAGATTCTCTGGTTATTGAACATATCCAGGTGAACAAAGCACCCAAGATGCGCCGCCGTACTTATAGAGCTCATGGCTGGATTAATCCATCCATGAGCTCCCCTGCCATATTGAGATGATCCTTACTGAAAAGGAAAAAATTGTTCCCAAACCAGAAAAGAAAGTGGCACAGAAGAAAAAGATATCCCAGAAGAAACTGAAGAAACAAAAACTTATGGCACGGGAATGAATTAAGCATAACATAAATGCAAATAAATTAAAAAAAAAAAAGTGCAGAGACTACTGAGTACCATCTGAGGGAAAGGCAGGCTTGTAAAAACACCATGTGTTCTCAACCCTTCATTCACCAAATCTCGTACCATGTGACTTTCAGCTTTAGCCCAAAGTCAGATGGACACGAAAGGTAAATGTTCTGAATTGTTTTGAGACATCAACTGTGTAAAGACTGTGTCAATGAAGGACTTCCAGAATTGCCTCCCAAAATGACAAGGACAGGCCAGGGAGATGGCTCAGTGGAATAAGCGCTTGCCTGCCAAGCGCAAGGCCCTGAGTTCAACCCCTGGTTCCGCCAAAAAAAATAAATAAATAAAATGACAAGGACAATGGGATACATGTGTTAAAATGAGGGAGAATATTTTGAGGGAGATTAATGGTGCTGTGCGGTTTACTATAACATAAACATTCACTGGCCTGGTGTGGTGGCACACCCCTGTACTTGGGGAGCCTGAGGCAGGAGGATCACAAGTTCAAGGCAAGGGGGCTGGTGAGATGGCTCAGTGGTCTGAAGCACCTATTTAGAACAAGCTAAGCTAAACAAAGCCCAGGGACTGGGGTTCAATCCCCCAGCACCATATGCCAGCCAGCCCCGCCCCCTGGTGGGCTGAGCTGGCCACACACACACACACACACACACACACACACAAAGTTCAAGGCAAGCCTGGGCTACACAGGGAGGGAGAGGGGGAAGAGGGCCAAGAAGAAGAGAGGAGAGGGGAGTGGAGAGGAGGGAAGGGGACAGTGGCCAGAGGAAAAAAATTAATAGCAATGTGTCCTTCATTGTAATAAAGCAAGGTTGTTTATTTTTTAAAAGATGAAAGAATACCAAAACTGAGTATGGTAGCACATGCCTGTAATCCCAGCGCTGGGGAGGCTGAGACAGCAAGATCACTAAGAGTCCGAGATGCATAATGAGACCCTGTACTAAATAAACAAAGAAACAAGGGGATAATAAGAATGCTTCACTTCTGAAGGGAATAACCCAGCAAAATGGAAAAACAAATAAACACAAGAAGTAGGGTCTTTGGGAAGGGAACAAGATCTGGAACCTAGGGGCCGGGAAGATAGTAAAATAAGTGCTTGCCTGGCAAGCGCAAGGGCCTGAGTTCAATGCCCAGTTCCTGGAACCTAGAGCTCAGTTGAAGCATGGGAAGCTTGGTGTTTATATGCATGACATGGTAGAGATTTAAGTATTAGATGTCTTTTCCAGGAAAAGGAGAAAGGATTATTAATCATGGTAGGCTTATCATTTATACATAAGTCATACAGGATAATGAAGCACACATTTCTACAGGACAATTAACATAACAAGGACAAAAGGAAAAAGGGGATGACTAGAGCCACCAGGGAAGGGACACACAGCAAGTAGAATGCAGTTGAGCCTTGGAGGATACAATTTGGACAGAGACAAAGAGAGACAGAAAGCACAGAGCTGCCCTGGGCCCTCCCTCTCCTCCTCTGCTCTTGCTACCTGCATGTTTCCCTGCCTTTTGGCTCTTTCCGTCCTCAGCATTTAAATCTGCTCATTTCCCTCCTAGGGGATTTAAGAAATGAAACAAAGCCAGGTGTGGTGGTGCACACTTTTTTTTTTTTTGGTGTACACTTATAATCCCATCACTTTGAGCTGGCAGTCAGTCTGAGCTACACAGTGAGACCCTGTCTCAAAACTGTCCCAAAACACCAAAGAAGAGGAGGGGGGGGAAGGAAAGAAGGGAATGAGAGGGGGCTGGAGAGATGGCTCAGTGGTCTAAAGCACCTACTTGGAACAAGCTTGCCAAAGCACAGGGACCGCGGTTCGATCCCCCAGCACCACATGCCAGCCAGTCC
>NW_004524587.1:7725710-7726468 GCF_000260255.1 Octodon degus
CATGTGGTGCTGGGGGATTGAACCGTGGTCCCTGTGCTTTGCTAAGCTTGTTCTAAGTAGGTGCTTTAGACCACTAAGCCATCTCACCAGCCCAAGAATTAGCAATTTTTTAATTTAAAAACTTTAAAAAGACCTGTGATCAGCCAAGCATAGTGGCAACATGCCTAGAATCCCAACATTCAGGATGGTGAGGCAGGTGGACTGTTGCAAATATCAGACCAGCCTGAGCTGGGATACATAGCAACTCCAAGACAAGCCTGGAGTGCATAGTGAGACCCTGCCTCAAAAACAAGCAAGCAAACTGTGAAGGCCCATGCTTATAATCCCAACAGTTGGGGGTTTGGGGGTGCTGAGGGAGGAAAATCACAACAAGCTCCAGCCCAGCCTGAAAATTACTGGTTTAGCAAGATCTTGTCTTAAAATAAAATCTTGAAAAGGACCAAGAACGCCAAGCAGGGTGGCACATGCCTATAATCCCAACATTAGAAGGCTGAGGCACTAGGATGCCACAAGCTCCAGGACAGCCTGAACAACACAGCAAACAAAACAAAACAAAATAGTCACGGATTTAGCTCAAAGGGAAGTAGCCTTAGTTCAATCTTTAGTAATGCAAAATAAATAAAACAAAAAATTTTTTTGGTTTTTTTTTTTTTTTTGCATTTAAGGGAATGGTCTACAGGGTGTTCAGGGTCTCACTACTAGATTGGACTCATAGTATTCTCCTGCTTACAGCCTCGAAAGTGCTGGGATTGGGCTGG
>NW_004524587.1:7727478-7729398 GCF_000260255.1 Octodon degus
CATGTGGTGCTGGGGGATTGAACCGCGGTCCCTGTGCTTTGCCAAGCTTGTTCCAAGTAGGTGCTTTAGACCACTGAGCCATCTCTCCAGCCCCTTTGTTTGTTTTTCAGTCTTTTTGATACAGGTTCTCACTATACAGCTCAGGCTGGCCTTGTAGCCCAGGATGGTCTTGAATTCACAACAATCCTCCTGCTTCAACCTGCTGAGTACTAAGACTACATGCATGTGCCACCATACATACACAATGCACAGCAACTTTCTTAAACAAAAACTATCTCAGGCTGGGCATATAACTAGGTGGGACAGCCCTCGCCACTTTGACCTGACAAGAAATTAATGAACAGAAAGGGCTGCTTAGTTCTCGAGTTTTCATGTCCCAATCCTGCACTTTCCTGAGTCCAGGCACCCAGGCTATGTCCCTATAGTCACAGCTCAGACAATGGTCTGGCAAGCATCTTGGCTTGCTGGTTTCCAAAGGCATAGTCCTGGCAGTGACACACGAGGCTCCTCCACAGCATGAAGGCAGATAGCTCCCGCCCGCTCACACAGGCTTCTCATTGGATTGCCACACATCTCTCCTGGTCATCTCCTTGCTGACTCCAGACCTCTGCATCTGGCTCTCCAGGATCTGAGATCTACCTCTCTTTCCTCCATGCGTTCCCCACAGTGCCTTCAGTTTCTCTATGACAATGACATTACAGTCCACATCCTGATGGTCACACCTCACTGCTTGGATATGGAATGACTACTTCCCTCCCTTCCACAGGTGACCAGGACAGCCTACTGGAGCCACCCCTCACGCTCCAGCCTGCTCTCCCTGCTCCCAAAAGGGCCACTTACTAGAAGTCAGGTGGAACCAGATGCCACCATTTTCATCTCCCCGACCCCATCACTCACCAAGCCTCTTGTCACCACATCCTAAGCCTCCTACAGATCATCTACTGCACTACACCTCTTGCCACACACAAGGACAGGGACCACCCCGTCCACCCACACTGAGGCAGTGACTTCCACAAAAGGCTCACTTATCTCATACACACTATGCTCCACACAGGAACCCTCAGTGGCCCCTCTGGGATGGCCCACGACACCCGCCCTACTGCTAGCAGAGCTCACCATACTGTGAGCACAGCCACCCTAGGAGCCCTGGCTCAGGGTGCAGGGCTGGCTGTGAAAGCCTCTCCGCCTCAGCTCAGCTGGGGGAGTCCAAGCAAGTCCCTGTAGCTCTGTGTCCATCCAGCATATCACCTGTTCCATGGACTGGGAATGGCACCTCCAGGAGCAGCTGTGAGGACCAAAACAGAGGAGGGGGGAAGGACAGGCCCTGCCCACAGCAGCACCAGAATGGGTACTTGTTCTCCCACCAGGATGGACTCAGAGATGGAGCAGCTAGAGCTCTCCCGCCTCGCAGCACTCACACGGATACTCGGGAAGCACATTAAGCACTGACTGGGAATGGACAACGGGGGGATGGGCCACCCAAGTACCACAAAAGAACTTTTGCAGAAAGTCATATATTATGGGTAGTTACAGGATACCACACACTTCCTTCCTATACAACTAATACAGTCCTCACAGCCCTGAGGTAGATACTGTCGCCATTTCCACTTTCTTACAAAAATGGGGATACATATTAGGTGAAGTGCTGGGCAAGATGGCAAACACCCGGAACCCGTGCTCGGGAGGCAGAGGCAGGAGGATCTCTGAGTTTCAGGCCACCCTAGGCTATAGGCCACCATAGGCTACAAGGCCAGCCTGGACTCCATAGTGAGATCCTGTCTCAGAAAACAAACTAACAAATGCACACAAATAACAGATTAGGGAAAGGGACTGACCCAACAACCCTCAATCCTAGTCAGGGCCAGAGTCAGGATTCAAGCCCTGCCAGTCTGGCACTAGAACCTGGCATTTATTGCTGCT
>NW_004524587.1:7753882-7757209 GCF_000260255.1 Octodon degus
AATTTACAATTTATTAAAAATTAAAATAAAAATAATAAAATTATTAAAAATAAGACAAAATACAAAAAAATCACTGAATTATATACTGAAGGTCTGGAAGTTGGCTACTGTCTCACTTTTCTCTTATTACTGAGACAAAATACCCAATGCCTAAACTTAGGGAAGGAAAGGTCTATTTTGCTCAGTTTGTCCAGGTTTCCAGCCATACTTGGCGGGCCCCAAGGCAGAGTGGCACACAGAAGAGGCTAACAGAGCAGCAGAGCGTAAGGTGGAAAGCAGCCAAACAGCAAGAGCATGAAGGGAAGAGCAGCAGACTTCCCTCACTTCTACGTGGGCTGCCTGCCCCAGGGTGGGTGTAGCACTCACACCAATAACCTCAGCGTTAGACCGCAAGCCAACCATAAACTTCAGAAGCCTGCCCATGACTGCATGAGGCTTTGGGGGACATCTAGACACACCCCTGACAGCTTTGTACACAGTACCTAAATTTATAGTGGTATACAGTATCTAATTATGTGTTATTGTTGGAATTCCAATATGTCCCCCTAAAAGGCTCATTGTGTTTCAGTCTTGCTTACTTTTTTTTTTTTTTTTTTTAATGTATTTGGTACAGGGTCTCACTACACAGCTCAGACTTGTAGTGATCCTTCTGTTTTCAGTCTTCCCAGCGCTGGTCTTGGTGGCCCACTTGGTGGGCCTGGGGGTGGGGCCAGCTTGGCATGTGGGACCAGGGATTGAACCCTGGTCCCTGTGCTTGCCTAAGTAGGCACTTAGCCCGCTGAGCTATCTCGCCAGCCCTCAGTCTTGATTACTGATGGGCTTTTGGAAAGCGACTAAATCATGGGGCTCTAACTTCATCCGTGGGTTCATCATAAATTGGGGCATTTTGGGAAGGTGACAGAAATAGGAGGTGGGAAACCTGGGCATAGTGGCATGCACTTGTAATCCCAGCACTCATGAGGCTGAGGTAGGACTGCCCTAAATTCAAGGCCAGCCTGGGCTACATAGTGAGTTCAAGGTCATCCTGCACTACATAGTGAGATCCTGTCTCAAACAAAAAAAAATTAAAATGGTTGAACAGTGTAAATGACCAGTGATGTCTAGGTGAACTCACTGGAACTCCACAAACATGGGGCTTTCCTGAAGAAACTAGGTCTTGAAGAAAGGAACCAACCTGTAGTTATCAAGCACCCATATAGATAATCTGGATCCACTGTAAAGCTTGCCAAAAACAGAGTGAAAATCTTCACTAAGCAGACTAAAGACATGCTGCATTTTAAAATCACTGTCAATTTTACTAGAATAAGAAGTTTAGGGCTCGGAGACGCAGCCGCGTCGGGCTCGGCTTAGCGCGCGCCGAGTGATGTCTCGGTGACATGCTGTTGGGGTTCACAGAAGAGATGGCCACCCAGGAGCTCAGCCGGCGGCTGGCCACGGTGATCACCCACGTCGGGTTGTGGGGACCCTGCCTTGGACATGGAGGGGCAGGGAGGCCCCCCCGCCGCCCTGGAGTGACTCAGCACAAGAGGATATATAAAGGGATTGAAGAAGGATTCAGCCTTCCCCTTCCTCAGAGGAACTTCAGTCTTCACAGCGTGGACGGCATCTCCTGGCTTCCAGCGCAGACTCTCCAGCCTTGGGTTTAGATCCTTCAGCTTTTCATCACAAATTCTTCAGCCTTCCATCGCAGACCCAATCGGCCTCCTATTACGTACTTGCACAGAACACTGCAGCGAGCTTCGGACCTTGGACTGAATCCCTCCGTCTCTGGTGTGCAGATGCCCTCTGCACGCTTCCTCATCCGACTCTGCGGCAGACCGTCGTAAGCCAACTTTGTGATTTCTTATGCATTTGTACATCTTGTGTTATCTCTGTTCCTTGTATTGTATCGGTTCCTCTAGTAAACCCTTGACTAATACCATATCCATATACCAATAATTTTATTTATAAATATATGTCAGTGATTATATTAATAGTGGTTATATAATATCTTAAATAGAGTGATATGTAATATATATATATATATATATATATATATATATATATATACATATTAGATATGTTTGGTATAGAATCAGCTGTTGATTGGTATCGTGTTATACAGATATAGTGTTTGACATAGAATCAAGCACCCAAGTGCTCAATAATCACTTGACAAAATCTCTGAAACTACTTTCTATACAAACATGACCTACCTCTCTCTGAGAGTATACACAAGTGCTAATTTGCCAGCATAACTTCAGCCTTGAGTATTAGAATCTCAGTTATTTTATGAATAAAATGAAATACAGATTGAGCCTCCCTGATCTGAAAGGATTAGAACTAGAAATGATGCAGCATTTGTATTTTTTTTTTCAGCTTTAGGACTATTTCTGTTTGTCTAATGAGATGTCTTGTGACTGAGATCTAAGTCTAAAGGTGAAATTCATTTATTTTTATGTGTACTTTCTGCACATAGCCTCAGAATAATTATACAATTATAATTACATTTGTTTATTTTTTGTGGTACTGGTGATTGAACCCAGGGCTTTTGTACTGAGTTACATCTCCAGACCAATTTTACGAAATGTTTTATTTTGAGAGAGGTCTTGCCCAGGCTGGGCCCCAGTGTGATATTCTGCCTCAGCCTCTCAGGCATGTGCCACCAGGTCCCGTTTATATAACGGTAACTCTGTGCATGAAGCGAAGTTGTGCTGGTGTCATAACAGTGCTCCAAATATCTTGGACTTCGGATTTTTGGCATAAGTGTGCCCATCCTGAATTCTATTGCTGTTTTAATTAAATTAGCTGACTACTAAAAAAAAAAAAAAGAAGAAGTTTAGGGGTCTGGGACATGGCTCAGCAGAATAAACACTTCCCTGGCAAGCGCAGGGGCCTGAGTTCAATCTCTGGTTCCGCAAAAAAAAAAAAAAAAAAAAAAAGAATTTTAAAAAACTTATACCTCTTTACAATAGAGTATTTAGGGCTGGGGATATAGCTCAGCAAGCACGAGTGCCTGCCTGGAAAGCATAAAGTTTTATTTATTTATGTGTGTGTGTGTGTGTGTGTGTGTGGCCAGCTCAGCCCACCAGGGGGCGGCGCTGGCTGGCATGTGGTGCTGGGGGATTGAACCGTAGTCCCTGTGCTTTGCTAAGTTTGTTCTAGTAGATGCTTTAGACCACTGAGCCTTCTCACCAGCCCAAGCATAAAGTTTTGAGTTCAATTCCTGGTGCAAAAAAAAAAGAGTATTTATTTATATTTATTTTTACTTTTTTGGCAGAACCGGGGATTGAACTCAGGCCCTTGCACTTGCCAGGGAAGCGCTTATTCCACTGAGCCATCTCCCCA
>NW_004524587.1:7757309-7761597 GCF_000260255.1 Octodon degus
TTTCTTCCCCCTCCCGCATAGAATGGGGGTTGAACCCAGGCCCTTGTGCTTACCAGGGAAGCACTTATTCCACTGAGCCATCTCTCCAGCCCTATTTTTCATTATTAACAAATAAAATGATTATAAACTTGTTTCCTCTGGTATCTGTTACTCCACTGCACAAAAATAAGCAATATCAGGACTGGGGAGATAGCTCAGTGCATAAGCACCTGCCTGGCAAGCACAAGATCCCGAGTTCAATCCCTGGTACAAAAAAAAGCAATATGCAAACATTCAACAACTTTTTGAAAAAGAACATAAATTGGAAATATAATTATGTACATAATCAAAGAAAAGCTGAGCGTGGTGGCACATGCCTGTAATTTCAACACTAAGAAGGCTGAGACAGGAGAACAGCTGGGAGTTTGAGACCAACCTGGGCTACAAAGTGAGCTCAAGGCCAACCTGAACTACATAGAGAAATCATGTCTCAAAGGAAACAAAACAAAACAAAAGATGAGTCAGAACTCAAGTCTGCACTTGAGGCAGACGATCTGAAGAGTTAGCACCATAAACAGATGATCCTTGCGTTATCACCGTAAACTGCGCACAGGAAGGAAACCCAGGACTATGCCATTTACTTCAAACATTTCAAGTTTTCACTCTGAGCAGTTAAGATATCAGTTTTCACTCTTAAGAGTTAAAGGTAGATGAGGGGCTGGGGATATAGCTCAGCGGCACAAATGCCTGCCTAGCAAGCACAAGGTACTCAGTTCGATTCCCAACACCAAAAAAAAAAAAAAAAAGTTTAAGGTTAAGGCAGATGATCTAAAGAGTTACTTCCTTTGGAAGTACAGTACCAGCCCGTAGGGCTTCCTTTGTAAGAAGTAATGGTCTAGCTACAAGTTTTGAGCCACCAACCCAAGCAACTTCAGCTCCTAGGTGTCCAGCAACGTCTTTCTTTTCTGCACAATAGACAATACAATCCAAGGGCTGACCTGCTAGCTCAGTGGATTCAAGTGCCTGCTGAGGCAGATTCAGGGGCCGGGGTTTCAATCCCTAGCCTGCTGTGCCGGCCCCACCCCTGGAGTGCCCTGAGAGGGCAATTGAGACTGGGCGTGGTGGCGCACGCCTGCAATCCCAGTACTTGGGAGGCTGAAAAACAGGAGAATCATTAGAATCTGTCTACATAATAAGACCCTGTAGACATCCTGTACTAAATACAAGAGAAAAAACAGGCAGGCAGGCAGGTAGGAAGGAAGGTAGGAAGAAAGGAAGCTCTGTTTTTGCCAGTTGCATTTGTGTCCTCTGGCTTTTCTACATTTGGTACCTGCTGTGGACCATACACACAGTTTGCAAGATACCGAGGTTTGGGGGCCAAATTGAAAGATAAAATTCTTGGTCCCTGTGAAGACTGATACCTTTCCTATAGCAAGTCCTTCATAATTTAACTTTCCCTCTTTTACCAGACTATAAAGTGGAGAACCAGGAATTGAGTTGAAGTCACCACACATGACAATGGGACGGAAACTGCCATCTTTTGGCGACCACCACTGGGAATCTCTGCCAGCAGTGTTGCCCCGAGTCAGCTTAACATCACCTCATCTTGGATTGCACAACACATCTGTAGCAGCTGCACCGATGGAAGGAGAGGCAGCAGGGCAGTTTGGGTTGCAAGAGTAAAACTTACCCAATTCCTCTGGGATCGCCCTGGTAGGAGAAAATGTGGGAGGTTTGAAGTAAATAATGCAGCCCTTAGGTTTCCTTCCTGTGCGCATCTTATGTTTATGGTGATTGTAAGGTTCATTTGTCTGGTGTGAAAGGGAAGCAAAGAAATCCTTTATTACAGGACATGGAAGAGGGGCCAAAAGACAAGCCAGACACCCACAAAGTTGAGACAGAGGGGCCGGGGAGATGGCTCAGTAGAATAAGCACTTGTCTGGCAAGCACAAGGGCTTGAGTTCAATCCCTGGTTCTGCCAAAACACACACACACACACACACACACACACACACACACACACACACGACAATGATCTTGTAAATAAAGTACATCCACACCAAAATGTTTCATTTCTTTCAAAGTATTGGGAAACTAAAACTCCAGCACAACATTGGCCATCAGCAGTGTTAGTAAATATGCAAACTATCTTCCAATAAAACTATCTTATAGGACACCACTGAAAAGCCAAATTTACCTGCACTGTCTTCACCTTTGGCTCAATATTTTTGTCTCCCAGCATCTTGGCATTTTCTTTATTATGGTGACCTATATATTCCCGATGCTTTTTACCATGCCCTGGTGTTTTCTTCTCATCCCCCTCTGAGCTCATGACATAACTAGACAGATGAATCAAGGACGTGTGGCTCAGGTCTCCAGTTGCACTATGGAAACTGAGTTCTAGACGCAAACACAGTGGCCCCCACTTCAGTGAGAAACGCCTGCCCCTGAAGTACAGGCGTGGAGCACAAGAATGTCCAAGCCACTTCATACGACTAGAGGTAGGTTTATTGCAGCAACACCACCAAATATTCTCCCACTCTGTAAGTCCAGTCTCCTCTGAGTCCCTGGGTGATGGGGAAGCCTGGGGTGTTCAGTGCCATGCGCCCATCTCCACCTCCATGGGCATCTAGTTCCCAAGCCCAGCTACACCAAGGCCTCCAGAGCATTCTCGCTGGCTTAAAGCTCCTCAGGGTCCCCATCACTTAGTGTCCCTGGCTTCCAGCCTGGCTGCAAGGCATCCCCCAGCCCTTTTTTACATTTTTTATTTTTAGACAGGGTATTGCCAAATCACATCATCCAGGCTTGGTCTAAACTTATGATCTTCCTGTCTCAGCCTCCCAGAGTCTTGGGATTACAGACAGGCAGCACTACCCAAAATAAAAATTCTAAAGCTTGTAGGTAAAAAGAATGTGGGCATGTAAGTTCTAGAAGAGATGTTGCCATAGGTCTCCTAGATTTAAATGTAAATCTGGAAGAGAGTTTCTTGGGAGAATATCAACAGGATTTCACACCCCTGAAGACATAAGCCATTTCAGGGAAAAACAAAATGGCCCAAAATATATATATATATAACCTTTTCAGGGAGATTACAAACTGAGGTGTCTGCTAGGCAGGAACTAGAAAGTGGTGGTGTATTAATGGGCTCTGCATCACTGTGACAAAATACCTGAGACAATCAACTTAAGAGGAAGAAAGGCTCGTTTCAGCTCATAGTTTCAGAAGTTCCATTCTACAGTTGATTGTCTGCATTGCTTTTGGAACAAAGTAAAGCAGAAAGTCACAATGAGAACATGTAGCAGAACAAAGTTTCTCATCTCATGGTGGCTAAAGGCAAAGAGACAAATAGGAAGGGGCTTGGGTCTCAATATCCCCATTCAAGGACAGCCCCCCCAACACACATGCCCCACCCTCGCCCCCACCCCACCAAGGACCTAACTTCGTCCACTAGGCGTCACCTGTTAAAGGCCTTACTACCTTCCAATAGCACCTCAGGCTGGCAATCAAGCCATTAGCATAGGGGCTTCTGGGGGACAGTCCAAATTCAAACTATAAGCCTGGTGTGGTAGCACATGCCTATAATCCCAGCACTCAGAAGGCTGAGGCCGAGGCAAGAGGGTTGCTGAGAGGCTGAGGCCAGCCTGGGCTACAAAGTCAGCTCAAGGGCAGCCTGGACTAAATAACAAGACCCTGTCTCAAAAAAAAAAAAAAATCAAATTATAGCAGATGAATAGGTAGACATTTGATAAAGCATATTAATGGAATGTGAGTTCTAATACCTGAGTGGTAGATATAAACCCTACAGAACCTCACCTGGGGTAAGCTGCCTTGCAAACTTACAAGCCTATTCTCAAAACCCAAACCAACCACCAAGCAAGCTCCAGTAAAAAAATGTGGACTCAGGTGAAACTACTAGATACACCATTGTGTTAGGTACACTGTGGTGCCAGGCACTCAGGATTCAGCAGAGTTGTGGCATTCCTGCTTCTGCCATTGGACACTGAGGCCCAGGGGCCACGCAGGCCACAGAGTCACCGAGCAGCTTGGTCAGACCCTGGGCCTTCAGGTATGTGTCTGTATTTTATCCACAGCATGTCCTCTTTTGGCTCCTAAGTTGGGTTCACTCTGGTCTTCTCCTACAGTGAGCCTTAAAAGTTATTCTACTCCCAACTCTCAGAATCTATTTTCCTCCCTGCTGCCCCAAGCACCTGTCATCACACTTCAAGAGAAAATGAGCAACATTTAACACAGAAGTCCAGGACCAGGATCTGGGTCATTTACTAGTCAACATAAAACATGGCTATAAAAA
>NW_004524587.1:7761697-7768078 GCF_000260255.1 Octodon degus
AGCTCAGTTCTTTAAGTGGCTGCTTCAACAAAGCAGTCAGGCTCAGGTTGCTGTGGTTCGATCCCCACAACACAAGACAGCCAGTCATGCCTTGAAGGCATTCGGAGCAAAAAAAAAAAAAAAAAAAAAAAAACAAAAAAACACTTCTGCCATTAAGGGCCGGGAGATGGCTCAGTAGGATAAGTGCTTGACTGGCAAAGGCAAGGATCTGAGTTCAATCCCCGGTTCTGCAAAAAAAAAAAAAAAAAAAAACTGCGCTCAGAAAAATCCACAATATGAATTAAAGCACCAGGAAGATGATGGCAGACATTCTGAATTAGCTGAGGTGCACTGTGTCCTGACTGGGTGACCTTGGACAAGTCCTTGAGACAGACTGAACCCAAGTTTCCTCATATTCACCAAGTAGGCATCATGGTTCACACCTGCTACTACACAGATCAGTGTACCAATGAACAAACCCCCCATGCGTGAACTTGGCTTGTAAGCTCTACATGCCTGTAATCCCAGCACTTGGGAGGCTGAAGCAGGAAGCCTGCTGCAAGTTTGAGGGCAGCCTGAGATATAGAATGAGCTCAAGGCCAGCCTGCACAGCATAGCTAGACCCTGTCTCAAATAAACAACCAAACAGGGGCTCTTCAGCACTGCTGGGGCCTGAATGTACTGAGTCTGAGGTGAGCCTTGGGGTCCCTGTGCTTATCTCTGTCCCCACTGCTTGATACCCAGCATTATTCCCCAGCAGTGTTCCCCAGAAAGTCCAGCCCACTTGCATCTCAGCAGCGTTTCCATGGAGTTGGCCTCCAGCCCTGAGAGGGTGCTGGCTCAGGGGCCAGGAGTCCCCCAAACCCCAGAAAGAAGTGGTTGGTCCTCGAGGCTGTGCGTTGGGATTGCTGCGGCCTGCAAGACAGCACTTAATTCTCTAAGGAACGCGGGCCGTGGTGCAGAACTGCTCTCCGGTTACCAGGGGACTCTGCTGGCCCATGGCCTGGGTGTCCAAAGGCAGCAAGCCAAGGCCATCCATCACATACCCTTCTGCCCATCCGTCTTGCCCTCTCCTGGCCTGAAGTCATGTGGGAGAGGGTGCAGACACCAGGGCTGGTCTCAGCCCCCTACGATGCCCAGAAATACTTTTGTAAGACACCCTTTTCCTCCCAAAGGTGCAGGTTCAGCCTGCTCTCCTAAGAGCCCATTGGTAGCACCTGTCTGGTGTGTGGTTACCTCCTGCCTATGTTTAATTCATGGCTGGGGGTTGGGATGAGTTTCCAAAGAAAGGAGACAATTCTCATGGGGTTTTGCCCAGTTCCTGTCTGCCCCACAGGACACACAGCTGAAGCCCCAGCCTCCTCATCTGGGCCAGAGGCTTGGGAGTGGAAGCTGCCCATGGGCCTGGAGGACATTATCCCAGCCTGGGTACAGCCAACGGCCACTAATCCCCAGCCCTGGAATGTCTGCAAGCCAATCAGCAGGGTCTCCGAGGGCTCCCTGAGGGTGCCAATAATCCTGCAATGATTAGCAGGGGCCGCGAGGTCAGTGCACACTGCTCTGCCTGCTGCTGTGGGGCAGGCTGGCCAGGCTGGGAGGAGGCCAACAATGGAGGCATCCTGGGGTGCTGTCTCTTTTCAATCTGGTGTGGAGCACAGAGGACGCGAGGCTGTTTGGACACACTGAGTACTCACCGGCCTCCCCCTTTTGTCTGCCAGCCCAGCTTGACTCCTTGGGTTTGTGAATAGCTTCATCCACCTCAGGGAGGAGCTGGACGACTGGGCCAGGCTGTCTCTGCAGTGCCTCACAGGCCCATGCCTCAGCTGGCGTCCTTCCCAGGGCCGGGAGGCCAGGGCCATCGGATGGGCCTCCTGTCCATGCTCCTGGCTCTCTTTGGCATTGCCTGGACAGAAGTGTGGCCACTCCAGCTCCCAGAGCAGGCTCCAGCGCCGGGAGGTAAGAACACTGAGGTGTGCGGAGGGGGTGTCAGGGGCTTCTGGAAGTCAAATCTCAGGCCTGAGCCCGGGTTGTGCCGGAGTCATTTGGTGAAGGACCTAAGCCCGGGGTTGGGGAGGAAGTAGGATGAAAGGGATGGGCTGAGGGTTGCAGCAAGAGATGCAACGGCTGAGAGGAGCTCCAGCCTGTGCTTCGAGGATCCCAGGCCTGGGCCCTACCTACACTCTGCCCTGGCCTCTCAATCTCTCCACTGACCCTACCCCAGCACTGTCACAGCACTGGACTCTCTCTTCCCACCTCCGGCCCTTTCCCCACCTTTGGGTCCCCCTCTATCTCTGTGCTCTGCTCCCTCCCACAGACCCACAGTCCATCTATCTCAGGTCTGGTATTCTAAAGGTAGGGTTGACTCTCACCTTGCCAGGAGATGGACGGGCCTAGGTCCAGCTGCAGGGTGGCCTGACCTTCTCTCCTGGCCCCCAGCCCTGAGCAGAAAGGAGAGTTTCTTGCTACTGTCCCTGCACAACCGCCTGCGCAGCCGGGTACAGCCCCCAGCGGCCAACATGCGAAGAATGGTGAGTGCCCTGGTGCTGCTCTGCAGAAAGGACAGGCAGCTAGAGGGAGGGTCAGATACCCCCAGGGGAGTCAGGGGCCTTGAGAATGTCAGGGGTCCTTCTGCCTGGCAGGGTGGGCACAGCCAGTCACGCTGGTCCCTGGGGGACTGAAGCCCTGGTTGCTGGGGTCTCTGCGGCTTCCTCCTTCCCAGGAGGATCTCTGACTAGGAAGCCAGGCCCCTCCTGCCTTGCAGCTGTGTGAAGAACACAGACCTTGGGCCTTCCCTGGCATCCCATTGCCATGGAAACCAGAAGCCATGGAAGGGTGGGGGATCCTCTTCTTGGGGAAGAGGAGCTGTACAAAGGAGTTCAGTAGAAAGGGAGGGTGAGGAGCTGGCGGAAGATGCACCCTGTTGGGCTGGGGGCTGCAGCTGCGGGGAGGGCTGTGTGTGAGCCAGAGCTTGCTCCTTCATTTACCCACATTCCATGGCAGGAACAGGAGCTGAGATGGGGGCAAAAGGCTCTCCACAGCCAGGATGGACATGGATGGAGGCTGAGGGGCGGGTCTGTCACCCTGGGGCTCAGAAATGCTGCCCCCAGCCTGCTACTCCTGCAGTCCCAGCCCCCTCAACAGGCCAGGGAACGTGAATGGGAGAAAAAGGGGAGGCAGGGTTCCCCATGGCTGCTTCCCATAAACTCCTCAGAGGCTGACAGCCTTGTGGGTGGCGACCTTGAGAGCTGGGGGTCAGTTTCCCAGGAGGTGGGGGTGGGGCAGCGCGGAGGAGTCACTGCCCCCTTCCCTGCCCTGCTCCCCTGCCTCTGCTTCCCCTAGGCCCAGTGCACATCTGCTCAGGCAGCCTGAGCCCAGCACCTTGCTCCTGGCATTCACTTAGTCCTTGTAGCCATCTATCCGGTGGGCATTTTATTGCTCATCTTTCTTTTTTTTTTTGGCAGAACTGGGGATTGAACTCAGGCCCTTGCGCTTGCCAGGGAAGCGCTTATTCCACTGAGCCATCTCCCCGACTTTATTGCCCCTCTTTATAGACAATGCTCTCTCCTGGATATTACATGATCATTGGAGGTCTCAGAGCCAGAATGAGATGGCTGCGCTGGAGCAGGTGGCCATGGCATAATGATTGAAGAAAGCCCCCCCCCCCCGTTTCATGGTTGCAAGTGGTGGGGAAGAGCAGGTGCCCAATCCAGAACACTCTGCTCACTAGGCCTAAGTGTTGAGGTCCCAGAGAACGATGACGTCTCATCTCCAACCAATCTCCCCAGGTGCTCCAGGGGGGCAGAGGGCCTAGAAGAACCGGAAAAGAGAAGTGGGCTTCGGGGGCTGTTTGCATCACAGGAGGGAAGCTTAGCCAGGTGGGAGCTGCAGAGTGCTCCTGAAATGGCCAGGGCCAGCTTCACCTAAGGGCAAAACAAGCCAGGCCTACTGGCACATGCCTGTAATCCCAGCACTCTGGGAGGCAAAGGCAGGAGGATCTCAAGTTCAAATCCTGCCTGGGCAATTTGGCAAGATCTTGTCTCAAAAAAGGAAAGGAAAGGGGCTTGGGATGTAGCTCAGTGGTAAAGTACCCCTGGGTTTGATCTCTAGCAACAAACACACACACACACACACACACACACACACACACACACACCCCTGCCAGGCTTAGGTACTACCTAAGGCTTACATTACCAGAGAAAATGACAGCAGAAGCCCACCCTGTCACCTGATTGGCACTGTTTCTTTGGCAGGGCCTGAGGGTGCCCACGTGGGCCTCAGGGAGATGGTGGCTTGATCCTGGGCAGGGCAGGGCTCTGGGTCAGGCGCCAGGTACGAGGCCCACCTGTGCTTTCCCAAGTTTGGAGAGAGAATACCTGGGGTGCCACCTGACCTCCCTGGCCCCACATAGTGAGGGAAAGCAGCTCAGAGCAGTGGGCAGCCAGCAGGACTCCTCACCCTCTCTCCTCTCACCATGACCCCCTAGGTTACACTTGCTCCGAGTAGCAAGGGACCTGGGCCATTGCCCAGCAGCCTCCTCCTTCCCCCTAAGTCTTTCTGTGTCTGTCTGTGCCACCCCAGGACTGGAGTGAGAACCTGGCTCAGCTGGCTCAAGCCAGGGCAGCCCTCTGTGGCATGCCAGCCCCAGCCCTGGCATCTGCCCCACGGCGCACCCCACAAATGGGCTGGAACATGCAGCTGCTGCCCATAAGCTCCGTGTCCTTCCCTGAGGTGATCAACCTCTGGTTTGCAGAGGGGCAGTGGTACAGCCACGAGGCAGCCGAGTGTGCCCAAAATGCCACCTGCACACACTACACTCAGGTGAGTCGCAGCTGAGACCAAGACTCTCATAGGGCTGGGTGGGGCATCTCGGAAGACGCTACACTTTGTCCTAATTATTCGGGTTCTTTTACTCCAGTTTATTTTACTTTACTTTTTGTAACTTTATTTGTTTCCTTGTGGAGTGCTACCAGAGATTGAACTGAGGACTTTTGTACTGCAATATATCCCCAGATTTCCTCTCCTTTTAAATTTTGAGACAGGGTCTCTAAGTCACTATGTTGTGCAGGCTGGGCTTTAACATTTAAACCTCCTGCCTAGCCTCCCAGAGTGCAAAAACAAGTGCTTTCATTGTCATTAGGGCTGTTTTCTATTTCCTGTCATGTGTGAGGTTGTTGGTTTTTTTTTTTTTTTGTTGTTGTTGTTGTTGTTTTTTTACCTTGTTTGAAACTAGCCCACATGCAACATATCAGACCATAAGGCTGTGAGGCCAGCTTCAGGATTCCTTTTCCTCCTTTATGGCCAGCAAGACCAGTGTTCAGATCTGATGGGAAAGGAAACTAGAGGGTATGTGTGAGTTTTTGCTCTTGCTTTTTTTTTTTTTCTTCCCTGATGGCCTGATGGTGGTACTGAGGATTGAACCCAGGGTCTCACCATCTTTATTATTATTTTATTTTATTTTATTTGTGGAACCGGGGATTGAACTCAGGCCCTTGCGCTTGTCAGGGAAGTGCTTATTCCACTAAGCCATCTCCCTGGCCCCTCACCATTTTTAAATTTTGAGACAGTGTCTCACTAAATTGCCCACCTCAAACTTGTTAATTGCTAAGCTCTAACTGGTGTTCCTCCTTCCTCAGTCTCATGATGTTGTTGTTGTTGTTTATTTTGAAATATATACCAAAATATATTTTCTTTACTTCTAAATTATCGTTAAATATTATATTTTATTAATATTATATTAGTTCTATTGAATTAATTCTATTAATTCTATTGAATTAATATAATATAGCCTGTAAGATAGTGATTCTTTGATCTTGGTTGAAACTTGCTTTGTCATTTAGTGAGAACTCAATGCTTTCCAAAGTTCCATAGATTCCGAAAAAGAGCATATTCTCTGCTGTATATGACTATATCTTCACATCTTCCTGCCTCAGTCCAGTCTGGTATTTGTCATTTTTTAGTGGTTACTAGAGAGTTTGCTTAGCTGTTCCTGTGGATGGATCATTTGTGTTTTTTCCAAGTTGTCACCAATTCTAAGACTTTACACTTAAGTTTAAAGACCTACACTCATTAGTTTTGCTAGGTGGTGTACCAACCCAAATTTTAGCAGCCTATGATTTTGCAGACCGGCCTTTGGGATGGGCTCCGCTGGGAGGTTCTCTGGTCTCCACTGGTCCCAGGCACTGGGAGTTAGCTGTCCGGCATGACCTCAAGTGGCTCACTTGTTCTCTAGGAGCCCTCCAAACACCTAACATGCTATCCTGGGCTTGTTCATGGGGAAGCTGGGCATGGTTCTAGAAGCGTGAGTGGGAACTCAAAGTCTCTTGAAGCCCAGGCTATTATTGTTCTCATTATTATTTCTGCTGTTTTCTTTCTTTCTTTTTCTTCCTGTCTGTCTGTCTGTCT
>NW_004524587.1:7768233-7781925 GCF_000260255.1 Octodon degus
GCTCAGCCCATCCTGGGAGTGGGGCTGGCGCTGCATGTGGTGCTAGGGATCAAACTACAGTCCCTGTTCACTTGCCTAAGCAGGTGCTTTAGACCACTGAGCTATCTTGCCAGCCTTCTGCTGTATTCTGTAACCCAATACAAGTCATAGGGCCAATTGAATTGGAAAAAGGACCTCATTAGTTGTTGTAAGTGGCCACAAAATCACATTTACAAGAGTGGACTAGGGCAAGAAATAAAAGGCTATGGCTATTTTTGAGGTCTACCACAAGGCCCATAATTTTCAAGACTCTTTCGCCATTCTCCTCCTCCTCCCTATGGATCTACCTCCATGGATCTCCTAATCCTCACCATCTACTCCCTCCCCACTCAGAAAGCCCAGAGTGGATTTTGCTGCTTACCACCCTTACAGCCCTCCCCAGCAAGGCTTGCCCAGCTGCCGCCCCAAAGGCCGTGGGGGAGGTAGAAGAGCCAGCTGTCCGCCTGGATCGTGCCCAAGGCTGTGTGCCCCCACCAAGGCAGGCACTGCCAGTGCTCCTAGATGGAAGTGGGGGTTGTCCTTCATGGGGTTTCTGAGCAACTGTGTCTCCTGCAGCTCGTGTGGGCCACCTCAAGCCAGCTGGGCTGCGGGCGACATCCGTGCTCTGTGGGCCAGGCAGCGATGGAAGCCTTTGTCTGTGCCTACTCCCCTGGGTAAGCCTGGGAGATGTGGGCGGTGAGAGGGCAGGAAAGGATGCTGACACCCAGGGTGAGACACCCACCCTCACTCTCTTCAGTCTGCACCCATGCTGGGAGCAGGCAGAGAAGGACAGAGAGAGAAGATGCAGAAGATTCCGACCACGCAGAACAAAGCTGATCCCTGGATGCCCCTTCCTGGAAGCGTGGCCATGCTTTAAGGAACTTTGCCCAGGGTGTGTCTGGAGGCTGTCTTTCTCTCCTAGCAAATCTTCCTGTCTCTCTCAGCTCTGACTCCCTGCTGCCATTTGTTCTCACAGAGGCAACTGGGAGGTAAATGGAAAGACAATTGTCCCCTACAAGAAGGGCGCCTGGTGCTCACTCTGCACAGCCAGCGTCTCGGGCTGCTTCAAAGCCTGGGACCACACAGGGGGGCTCTGTGGTGAGTGGCTCACCTTGCCTGCAGCAGGCACATCGATCATGGCCTGGCACCCTTGGGTGGGTGGCAGCAGTCTAAGAGGCTGTCCTGGAAGCCTTGGCCCTCAGCCCCTGGGGTGGCACCTACCTGTCCTGTCCAGAGGATGCCCCTTCTCAGAGTTTCCTCCTCAACTGACCAGAAGTCCCCAGAAACCCATGTCGCATGAGCTGCCGGAACCATGGCCATCTCAACATTAGCACCTGCCACTGCCACTGTCCTCCTGGCTATACCGGCAGATACTGCCAAGGTGAGGGTGTAGAAGGAGGTGAGCAAGGGCGTGTATACTTTTTTTTTTTTAATTTTTATTTATTTATTTGTGTGTGGGTGTGTGTGTGTGTGTGTGTGTGTGGCCAGCTCAGCCCACCAGGGGGCGGGGCTGGCTGGCATGTGGTGCTGGGGGATTGAACCGCGGTCCCTGTGCTTTGCTAAGCTTGTTCTAAGTAGGTGATTTAGACCACTGAGCCATCTCACCAGCCCTTTTTTTTTTTAATTTTTTTTTATTTAAAGGGCGTCTATACTTGCCTGGCTCGGGCATTCCATGCTTTCATCCAATAAGCACTCACTGAGCCCCAACTCTCTACCATATCCTGAGCTTTGCAGGAGACTCAAAATGGAATCAGATTTGGCCTCTTAGTCTATGGGACTTGGGAAGAGGATGGAATTAAGAAGTAGGAGTAGCGTCTTTTTTGTTTTTGTCTTTGAGACAGGGTCTTGCTCTGTAGACCAGGCTGACCTCAAACTCTGAGCAATCCTCCTGCCTCAGCCTTCCAAGTGCTAGGATTATAAGGGTGTGCCACCTGGGCGTGGATTCTTGCTCCACTTTCCTGCTCCCCACTCTATGGGCATGGGCTAGTCACCTCCCAAACCCCAACTTGCTTCTTTTCACAATGAGACTCAGACCAAACAAGCCAAGTGTGGCAGTACTTAGAAGCCCTGTTTGGAGGTGTTTTTGCCAGGGTTGGCATCCCTGAATGTTCAAGGCTGAGCCCTTTTACCTATCTCCATTGTGCCAGTGAGGTGCAGCGTGCAGTGCATACACGGCCACTTCCGGGAAGAGGAGTGCTCCTGTGTCTGCGACGTGGGCTACAGCGGAGCCCAGTGTGCCAGTGAGTCCCCACCTAGGCTCCTGCCGGGACCCCCTGCAGTAGGGTGCTGGACCTCACTCTCCCAGCCTGAGGGAGCCCACTGTGTGCATCCGTTCCTTACTTCCCGCTCAGTGACATCCTATTGGTAGCTTGAAACTGACCATGGGGGGGCATTTACTCCACTGAAACTGGCAAGTGCTACAAGCTGTGGCTCTTTTTTTTCCAGCCAGAGAGCTCACGATATACATTTACCAGCACAACACTCACCCCTGTCCATTTCTAGCTGGCAGCAGGTGGCCAGAGGAAGGGGTACCTTGAGTTTAGCTCCCTGAAAGGGTGTGCGGCAGTGGCGATTCTGAGGGTGGCATAGGAGTTCAACTCCCCCACCTCCACCTCCCCCACCTCCACTCCAGCCAAGGTGCACTTTCCTTTCCATACCTGTGACCTGAGGATCGATGGGGACTGTTTCACTGTGTCTTCGGAGGCAGACACCTATTATGGAGCCAAGATTAAATGCCAGGTGACAGTTGAGCCCGGGCCTTGCCTTCCAAGGGACTCCAGGATCTCACATGAGGGTGGTCATGGAGTGACCCTTCAATGTCTCCTCGTTTCATTAGCACAAAGCAGAAGTCACAGACTCGGAGGCTCATAGAAGCCAGGAGGTCACTCAAGGACATGGGGGGCCCAGGGACAAAACCCCATATCTAAGGAGCTGTCCTGGCTCAGCTCCAGTGGCTGCTTGCCCAGTCAGGTCAGGGCAGCAATCAATTCAAGTAGTGGATATTTCAGATACTGTGCAGCCGTGACAAAACCCTCTTGAGGTGGAACCCTGCCTGAGCCTCCGGGCTATCATCTGGGCCTCTGTTCAGAGAAAGGGGAGAAACTGGGGAGGACAAGGGAGACCCCAGTCCCAGAGGCTGGAGGATGTTGGGGTTGGGTGTGAAGACAGCCAACTTTTTTTCCCACACACACACATACACACACGTGGGGTCCACTGCCATGGTGGGGTGGGGTGTCCTGATGGGCAGGAAGGACTGGCTTAAGCTTTGGGTCCCTGCCAGCATGACTTGGTTGGGCTTACAGGGAAAGGGTGGGGCGCTAGCCCAGATTAAGAGCCAGAAAGTGCAGGACATCTTGGCCTTCTACCTGGGCCGCCTGGAGACCACCAACGAGGTGACCGACAGTGACTTTGAGACCAGGAACTTCTGGATTGGTGAGTGGGGCTGCATGGGGGACAATGAGTGTGGGCCTTGATGCCCCATACAACTAGCAGCACAAAGCGGTGTGGAGAGAGCTTGGCACCTGGAGTGGGGCCAATAGTCAGGCTGCCAACCTCTTCCCAGGACAAGGCTGAAGGTAGGGGTGGAGCTGGACACAAAAGGCATTAGGAGGTGGGATCCTGGGCTCAGGGTCTGCATGGGCCCAGGGCTTTCAGGTGGTGGGCAACGTTGGCTACCCGCTCAGGGCTCACCTACAAGATGGCAAAGGACTCCTTCCGCTGGACCACAGGGGAGCACCAGTCTTTCACCAGTTTTGCCTTCGGTCAGCCTGACAACCACAGGTGAGTCTGGGGTGGCCACCCTCTCCCAGGCTGCTTTCTCTCTTGAGTTTGCTTGGCTGAGCCTTCAGATACCACCAAAAAAACCTCCGAAGCCTGACCCTTACTTTCCAGGTGCCAGGGAACTCAGGGTATACCTGATGCGGGCCCAGGGCTGAGTGAGGGAGAAGGCACATCACAAGAGAGAGAGGGAACCTAAGAAGGTCACATCCATCTACCTATCCCTATCATCCCCCCTGCTGTCCCTCTACCTGCCACCCACTAGCCCCTCCCTCGGCCAGCCTACCTGCCCTCTTCCTGCCTCAAGACACTGACTCCAGCACTCTGCAGCTGTCTGTCCCTGCATCCTTCATGCATACAATCATCCATCTGCTGTCCTATACCAAGGAATTTCCAGTTATGTGGCTTTGTCCTGATTTGTGAAGCCCAAGAATGCCCAGGGCACAGGTGGTAAGGGAGGAGGAGAGGCTGCATGGTCACCAGGGGCTCCAAATATCTCCCCAGCCCTCCTCGCTGGCAGCCAGGCCTGATCAGGCTCCTGGCATCTCTTCTGCTGAGACAGAAGGAGGTGACCCTCTTTGTCCCAGGCCCTCCCCACTGGCTTGTGTGGCTGAGCACTGCCATGGTGAGGGATTTGGTGATACTGCCTGGCTTCCCTGAGAACAGCTGCAGTGCCCCAGAAGCAGCTTGGGGGTGGAGCCGGTAGATGCAGATGGCCCAACAGGCTAGTCACCTAGACACACCTGGACTCCTAATTTTGTCCCACCACCCGGTGCACCCCTACCCTGGACCCCAGGTTTGGCAACTGTGTAGAGCTGCAGGCATCATCTGCCTTCAACTGGAATGACCAACGCTGTAAAACTCGAAACCGTTACATCTGCCAGTTTGGTGAGTGCCCTCCCTTGGTTCTCCTCCTCAGGTTCCTGTTCCCTGGGGCACTGTTAGTCTGCTCCAGGCCTCTAAGATGTCCAAGTCACAGGCACCAAGTGCATTTGGATACACAGGGCCACAGATGATGTCCTGCTTAGGACCTTAGACCTGCAAGTGTCTGAGGCCCAGAGGGCTCAGCACTGCATAATGGAGTAGTCCACGGAGGGCAAGACTGCAGCCACATCTTGATGGGGATTTCTCAAAGATCCCTCTCTTCTATTATGAACCCTGTCACCTGGACTCCTGTCTAGTCCCTTCATATTCCATGATTCTCTAGAGACCAGTGAGCTATGAGGGAGGCCAGAGATGACATCTGGCCTGGCACCAGTTACCAGCAGCATCTGCTAGCAGGGTTTGGAATCCACATAGGATCACAGCCATGGGTACTTTCAGACTGAGGCAGTACAGATGCCATCCTAGGACTGCCTAGGCTGCCACTAAGCGCCACCCTGTTCTGCTTTCTTTTCAGCTCAGGAGCACATTTCCCGGTGGGACCCAGGGCCCTGAGCCTGGCCAGGCAGCTCTCCTGGCAGTCCCTGGATGCACCAGCCCTGCTTGCCTGGCTGCTCACCTGGGCAAAACCACAGCCAGCTGGGGCTGCATGCCAAACATCCGGAGATCTCAGATCTTGCAGGAAGTTGGGCAGAGTGGTGATGAGGCCAGGGTGGAAAGGAGAAGAAGCTGGCTTGGCAAAAGGACAGCCAGGAGGCCTTGATTTGCCTCTTCAATTGGGAAGATGGGCTTCCATGTGCTACAGCAAAAGTGAGAGGCTGCAGTTGGAAGGGCCAAACTCTCAGAGACGCCCACCAGGTGCACCCACAAGGATTAAACTAAGTTATCAACCAGCCAGACTTCCGAGTGCTCTTTTTTCCCCCATAACCCTGGGGACTAAGTCCAGAGCCTTTGCACAGAGCTACAACCCTAGTGTCCCCACTTTCTTTTTCTTAACTTTTTGAGAGAGTCTCACTAACCTCCCCAGTCTGGGGCTGAACTCTTGAACCTCCTGTCTCAGCCTCCTCAGCGCCGGAATTACAGGTGTGTACCACCATAGTATCTGCAACTGGTCTTTCGGAGAGAATTCAGGTGGCCAGAATGGTCCTGTGTCTGCTACTCACTTTGTCCCTCCTCTTTCCTGCTTAACGTCTGGGAGCTTCCAGGCTAACTTGGAAGACCAGGCTTTTTTTTTTTTTTTTTCCAGAAACAGGGATTGAATTCTCAGGTCCTTGATCTTGCCAGGGAAGCGCTCATTCCACTGAGCCATCTCCCCGGACCCCTGGGTTTTTTCTTTTTTCTTTTTTTCTTTTTCCTTTTGAATTGGGAATTGAACTCACCACCTTGCAACTGTCAGGCAGGTGTAGTGCTGTTGAGCTATCTCCCCAGTCCCCAAACCAGACTCTTGTCCAGCCTCCACTGTTGGGGGGCTTTTGCAGAGCAGAGCTGATGGTACAGTGAGAGTGCTTCAGCTCTGATGTGTAATCTTTCAAGCCCCAGGAAGTCATAGCCTAGCTTGAGACTTGATCCTAGTCAACAGCGTGGATTATTGGCTCTTCATCCTGTCTTGACCAGCTCATGTTAAACAGCAGCAAGTGAGGATAACCGGGGAAACACATGTGCCATCTTCAAAGACTACCACCAGCACCTCAGCTAGACTAGTACACATTGCTTAAAGCCAACTGAAGGGATAAGGAAAAGTCCTAGCCAGCTCTGTACACACCAACACAAGGAAATAGGGTCAGGCTCAGCCAAAATGTCCATGACTGCTCTTCTTTCCATAAGAGTTTTCCAGGTGATCCTCCACAAACTGATTCCCATGCTTTGCTTGGACAGGTGTCATTTCAACCAGTCGATTATTGTATTGAATAAATTTGATAAAATTGTCATTTTTATACATCCTAGTATATTATACAAATTTTAAAATACGCAGTGTTCAGTCGTGTATTTAAATAATCGGACTGGTAAGTAGTTAAACACTCACATCCTCCTTGAGAAAAGAGTATTACAACCCTAGTGTCCCCACTTTCTTTTTCATAACTTTTTAAAAAAATTTTATTTATTGTGTGTGTATGTGTGGCCAGCTCAACCCACCAGGGGGCGGGGCTGGCTGGCATGTGGTGCTGGGGGATTGAACCGTGGTCCCTGTGCTTTGCGAAGCTTGTTCTAAGTAGGTGCTTTAGACCGCTGAGCCACCTCACCAGCCCCTCTTTTTCATAACTTTTTGAGAGAGTCTCACCTCAGTCTGGGATTGAACTCTTGAACCTCAAATGGGAGTATTACTACTCCCATTGTGGCTGAAGAAATGGAGACACAGACAGGTTGAGTAATTTGCCCCTGGTAACACAGCAATCAAAGCTAGGCAGCCTATCAGTTAATTATTCCCCCCATGGTTCAGCCGTTGAACCCCGGCCATGCAGCAAGCTCTGTAGTGCCTAGGTTCAGAGCGCGGGCGTAAGCGGGCGTTCACACCGATATTCCCAGCATCTGCAACCACTCCTAACCGAGAGACCCGACAGTCAAGACAGAATTAAAGCCCAGAGGCCGGACCACCTTCCGCACGTGCAGCGGACCCAATACCCCTGGCGGGTGCGTGCGTCCTGTACGAGCAAGGTCCCGCCCACCCCAAAATCCTAGCTGAGGCCGCGCCCCTCCATCCAGGCCCCGCCCCCACCCGCAGCACCGCGCCGCGGGTCCCCCGACCCGCCCCCGGCCCCCCGCAAGCCCACTCTGCTTCGGGTGCCCGGCTCCCTGGGGACTCGGCCCCTGACTCGCTCTCTGCGCGGCGCGGGCTCCTTTGTCACCTGACCGAAGTCCTTCCGCCGGCCGTGCGGACGGTGGCAGGTCGCTGGGTGGGCTCCCCGCAGGTGGCAGGGGCGCAGCTTGGCCGCCGCGGAGAGGAGAGTGGAAGCCCAACGCGTCAGCGGAAGGCGGGGGAGACGGCCCGAGGGCCCGAGACCCGCCCACAGGGGAGCGGTGGGCTGTACGGAGGGGTCTCCTCCCGGGGCCGCACAGGTGCGGACGCGGGGTGCGGGACGGCGGCCTCCGCCGGCGCAGAGGGGTCACCTCTGTGGTCCCAGAGGCGTTCCTTCGCCTCAGCGCGCCTGACCTTTCTATCTGGATTTGGGTGGCCATTCTAGGAGAAAATACAGTGTAGGCGATCAGGCAGGCATTGGCTAAGTGATTATTAGCGATACAGAAAGATTGTACACCTCATGCAAGATCCCCGAAAGAAGTTCTGGAAATTTTACGATCCCTGACCCACCGTATGTCTATCTCTGTGTGGTTTTATCTGGGGAATTTGTTTTTTTTTGTTTGTTTGTTTGTTTGTTTGTTTTTTTAAAATCTGGTAAACTCTTCTGAGCCAGCGTATTTTCCTCAAAGTCTGTAAACGTCAGTGATGCTTTGTTGTTGCAGTGAGGAAGTGATGAGAGAATATCGATCTGGTTCGTAAGGAGCCTCCAGCAGGGGGTGTAGCTCAGTGGTAGAGCGCGTGCTTAGCATGCACGAGGCCCCGGGTTCAATCCCCGGCACCTCCACTACGGAGGAAACTTTCTTATGCAGGAACCCTTTAACTTCCACAGGAAGAGGGAGCTGGGTGCGGTCAATCTTAAGTAGAAAGTGTAACTACTCACGGAAGGAAGGAACTTTGTGAGACTCTCACGAAACTGGGAAGAGGATTGCTTAGGGGGCCTTCCAGCTCCCTCTTGTGTTGGAAGTGCGCTAATAAAATTTAAAACTTCTTTTTCTTTTGCTTTTTTTTTTTTTTTTTTTAAAACCCGATCTTGAAATGTAGTTCAGGCTGGTCTCAAACTTGAAGTTCTCCTACCCTATGGCTTCAGCCTCCTGAGAGCTGCTGAGAAAAATGTGGCCAGCAATTTTTTTCCTAACACTCTCTTGAACATAAATCTGGTGATTGGTTTCACTTTTTGTATGTTTTAGTTCCAAAACTCTATCTGTAAAAACTATGGGGAAAAAAAATTTAAAAATTAAACTTGAGCTTGTGCTTCCAGTATGTTTTGATGTATTACTTATGAACTGTCTCCATGTAGTACAACAGTAAAATATTATGTACATTACGAAAAAGACAAACACTTTAAAGAGCAAATATAAACATGAATGTAAACATGTTTTCGTCACACCTGTGGGGCTGCCTTGTGGTGCACTTGGGAAGTGGTCCCTGCAGGCCGTGCATGGAGCGAATCCTAGCTCTGCAGCTTGCGGTGCCTAGAGATGGAGGCGTCCACTGGGCATTGCCTTCCCATGCCATAATGAACACTTTGACCCTGCCAACAAATATATTTTTCATTTTGAGACAGGGTCTCAGTAAGTTGCTACATTGTCCAGGCTGGGATCAAACTTGTGATCCTTCTGACTCAGCCTCCCAGAATGCCAGGATTACAGGCATGTGCTGACATGTCCAGCTCAAAAAGACCTTCACTTCGGTATATGCTTTTGTACTCTTTTATGGAAGGAGCCGCTAAGTCCCTCAAAGCCCTGCCTTTGACAGTGCTTTGTTCTAGGGGAGCACAGGATTAACTGTCTCGCCACGGCAAGTCATAGGGTGCTAGATTCCCACTCCTTAATACTAGCTGCATATTCACGGGCCTCTGGCCACTTACAGTAACCTTAGGATGCCCTTGTTTCCGTCATGGCTTCTTGTTCCATTCATTGCTGGCCCTATTTTTATATTAATCTAAATTCTTACTTTTAAGCCAAAGAAACTAACTCTGGCAACTCTAGGTAGAAGTAAATTTGTGGAAGCTACTTGGCTCTCAGAAGCTCTTAAAGTGCTGGAGAATCGGATCTGGAGGAGATCACACAGCAGAGCTGGCCTGGGGAAGGCCCCGTGCCTGCTGGGCACAGTTGAAGGACTGCTGAAGTAGGGCAGGGACGTCACCAGCTTTGAAAGCTGGATGTAGCTGCTGCCGCTGCTACCAAAGACTGGTCAATGCTTCTCTCCTTCGTCAGCTTTAATTCAAAGCAGGCCTGTGGCTCTGATTGAAGAGCCAGTACCTCACTGTTAACTCCGGCTCACAGCCTTTACTATTGAAAATGAGCAGGGGGCCGGGGAGATGGCTCAGTGGAATAAGCGCTTCCCTGGCAAGCGCAAGGGCCTGATTCCAAGCACAATCCCTGGTTCCACAACAACAACAAAAAAATTGGAAATGATCTACCGTTTCCTTTCTTCCAGGGAACACTGTAGAAATAGGTAAACTACTTTGAGAAATTCAGGGGAATATGTCTGGGAGTCAGGTTGGTGAACTGTGGGCACCAGTTGTTGGACATGTCTACCTCTTTCCACTTCTTTCCGACTCTTGTTCATACATTGGCTTGATGCTTCTGTTTCCTTCTGCTTTCTTCCACCTGGAAGCTTACCTCCTGTCTGCGTGACATCTGCTATCACCCATCATGACTCCCTTTCACTCAGGTACCACTCCTGTTGTGCACAGTCCTGCAGCACAGCTGATAGGAAAGAGGGTGTCCTCCTGGGGCCATGGTGAGCCGTGACTGTGGAGCAAAGCCCTGCACCCAGCCTCTATGACGGTTAATCTACCTCATGAGCTGACATCCACTGGGCAGCTGCTCCCTGCCCTGCCTTGAGCCAGCGAAGGGGCTGGAACAGTGGTGGGTTCCCCACCCTGTCCCCAGCGCGGAGCTGTCCTCTTGCATGGAGAGTGCTGGTGCAAGGACCACGTGCCCATGGTATAGCACAGCTGGCGGAGTTGCCCGACTTTGCAGTCTTTCCTGGAGTGGGCTTCAACTGCTTTCTGGCTTTGAAGCCACATAGCTCTAAGATGCAGGTGAATAAAAAAAAAAAAAGGCATAAAACAAGAATTGTTTGATGGGTGGGCCTATAAGCTCAGAACCTTGGGAGGCTGAGAGAGGAGGATCACAAGTTTGAGGCCTATCTGAGCAGCTAAGCATTATGCCCAATTTAAAACAAAACACCTTTAAAGAGGGGTTGGAGTTGCCAGGTGTGGTGGGCACCCTTCTAATCGCAGCATTCAAGAGGCTGAAGCAGGAGGATAGCTGTGTGTTCAAGGCCAACCAGGACTACATAGTGAATTTAAAACTAACCTGATCTGGGATGGGGAGATAGCTTGGCAGTGTAAGCGACTGCCTGGCAGCACAAGGACCCAGGTTCCATCCCTGGTGCCATGCTGTGCCGGCCACCAAAACCATACATAGTGGCCATGCCTGTAATTGAGACAGGAGGATCACTATGAGTCTGGGCTGCATAGTGAGACCCTGTACCAAATAAATAAATAACCTGAACTACACAGTGAGACCCTGTCTCAAGCAAACAAAACAAAGGACCTGGCCCTGGCTCAACTCCCAGAACCCCCGGAGAAAGTACTCTTGGGCCTTGCATATGCTACTTATGTGTGTTTTGGATTCCTAGAACCTGAAAGCCATGCTTCTTGTATTTCTTCTGTTCCCTGCAGAGTTGCAACTAGATCACACTTTGTGCACACACACAAAGCCTGCCCTGCATCCATCAATGGGGTCCTACCTATTCTTGCCTCATTGCATACCAGGGGTTCCAGAGAAGAGCAGTACCAATTGGAGCCAGGATGCCAAGGCGCCTGACTCATGGTTGCCTTTTGAGTCAACTCCTGGTTCCACTAGCAACCAGGAAGCTCCTCTCTGCCCCAAATATGACCTCAAATATTGCTGCAGGAAGAAGAGGAAGGGGGCAGGAAGGGGAGGAGGAAAAGAGGAAGGGGGCAGCTATGCTTTCTCCCTTCTCAAGAGAATCTGGTCTGAGGCCAAGCATCTCCCCCAGAGCTCATCTCCACCCAGATGGCAAGGGAAGCCCTGGGGCCTCAGCACCCTCCTCCCAAGTTTGTCCTGAACAACATCCAATCCCTTCTTAAAATTTTTATTTTGAGTTAAGATCTTAATAATTGCCCAGCCTAAATCTGCAATCCTCTTGCTTCAGCTTCCCAGAGTGCTAGAATTATAGATGGGCACTGCTACACTTGACTGTATTTTCTTTTAAAGAAAATGTTCCTGGGCTGGTGAGATGGCTCAGTGGTCTAAAGCACCTACTTAGAACAAACTTAGCTAAAGCACAGGGGCCACGGTTCAATCCCCCAGCACCACATGCAAGCCAGCCCCGCCCCCTGGTGGGCTGAGCTGGCCACACACACACACACACACACACACACACACACGCATGCACACATAAATAAAAGAAAAAGGGAATATTTTTTTAAAAAAAGAAAAAAAAATCTTCCTGCTAACAGTTAGCTAGTATGCCTAACTGGTAACCATGAGTTCTACCATAAACATTGTAATTTAAATTTCAAATATGTCAAATTCACTTTAACAGGACTTTAGAAAACACTGCCGGCCTCTAATTGACCAAGGGTTGGGGCATAAGCGGAGCCCTTTGAGTACTTGAACCAGACAGGGTGGCAGTGTGAATGTCGCAGCTTGTATCTGAGGTTCCTTCTCATTCCGGGACTTCATGGTAAATAACCTGAGTCTGGAGTCAGGGAGGTTGTTCCTCTGAGGGTCCCACTTGTGTGAACTTGAGACTGTTTTGTAGAAAAGGCTCACTTTGTTTCTCCTTCCCAGTCATTCTGGCTCTTTCAGCAGCAGTGGCAGCCAGCACAGGCTTAGCACAGGGCCAGGTGTGGGGCGTGGGCCTGGCAGCGGGGCAGGCCAGCACGGGCAGCCAGCCACACACTGTCTGCCCATCCCGGGCAGGCAGCAGGAGGATACTCGAGAATTAACCCAGACTGGAGCTGTCTGTCTGCTCAGAGCACACAAGGATCCACCCAGGTAGCCCCTTTTCTCGCTGTTGATAGTAGCACTCCAAATTCCAGAGCTGGGCAATGGGGTGATTTTGATTGTGGGTTCAGGCCTAAAGGAATGGCTATGGGGTATCTTTGTTTTGAAATGTGTCAAAAGGATCATTTTTCTCCTTCTTTAGGTGATACCTCTAGAATGACCCCTAGCCCAGTCCTAGGTAGAATGACCTGGGTCCATCAGAGGCCGGGCAAGGCTGTCCATCAAAGGGACAGAAACTCTGCCTACCCCGAGCTCAGGAGTAGGCCAGGGCCCTGTATGCCTTTGTGATTTCCCCTGCACCCCTTTCTTTGTCCCCTCACCTCTGTCCCATCTCTTGTTCTCTCTGTAGATTTAGACATGGCTGGAGAACGCAGGCCTGGCCCTGTTTGGCCAGGACAGAAGAGGCAGCAGGATACAGCCAGCTTCGGGTGAGTCTGACCAGGCCTCCGCTGGGAGGGAGGCTGACTGCTGCCTTGTGTGCATTCCCTGAGACAGGACCCCAAAAGCTCACTAAGCATGGTGGCTGCACATGGCCCTGGATGTCAGCCCTGTGAGCAGGTCCCTGGTCTCTTGGGCTCAGGATTTGTCTATAAACAGGTAATGAACCCAGCACATTCTGGTGCCCCCCTAGCTGACATAAGCAAAGCCCTCCTGCTGATGGGAGGGTGTTCCTCCTCCTGCCCAGGGCTAGGACTCTCTGGGGGAGCCTAACCTGTGAATGTCGGGAGCTTTTCCTAAGTATAGATATTCTGGAGGCAACAAATGAGAAACTTTTTGAGTGACATCTTGCTTAGGAAATGTAAAAACTTTTTTGGGGATGCCAGGGAGAGATGAAATCCAGGCCCATCTCCCACTTGACCCGTGACTGTGAATGTTCTCCCAGTGAAGCACATCCGCAAACCTTTTTCTTTTATTTTATTTTGAGACAAGTTTTCACTAAATTCTCCAGGCAGGGCTTGAATTTAGATCCCCTTGCCTCAGCCTCCCTAAGTGATAGGATAATAGCCATGTGCTACTACGCTCAGCTAACACAGTCTTTTTAAAATTTATTTATTTATTTCAGGCAGGATTTTGTTTTGTACCCCAAAATGGCCTGGAACTTGAGGCAATCCTCTGCCTCAGCCTCCCCAGTACTGAGATTACAGCTGTGCTCTACCATACCCAGCATTTTTT